>NC_044597.1:5178294-5478294 GCF_901933205.1 Camarhynchus parvulus
ATCCCAAAATTCCACCCAAAAATCCCCAAATTGGGCCCAAACATCCCCAGATTTGGACCCAAAATCCCCAAATTGGAGCAAAAATCCACCCAAACATCCCCAAATTTGGACCCAAAATCCACCCCAAAAAAACCCCAAAATTCCACCCAAAAATCCCCAAATTGGACCCAAACATCCCCAAATTTGGACCCAAAATCCACCCAAAAGAAACCCCAACACTGGGCCAAAAATCCCCAAATTAGACCCAAAATCCACCCAAAGAAATCCCAAATCCACCCAAACATCCCCAAATTTGGACCCAAAATTTACCCAAAGAAATCCCAACATTGGGCCAAAAATCCCCAAATTGGAGCAAAAATCCACCCAAACATCCCCAAATTTGGACCCAAAATCCACAAAAAAAATCCCAAAACTGGGCTAAACGTCCCCAAATTTGGACCCAAAATCCACCCCAAAAAACCCCCAAAATTCCACCCAAACTTCCCCAAATTGGAGCAAAAATCCACCCAAACATCCCCAAATTTGGACCCAAAATTTACCCAAAGAAATCCCAACATTGGGCCAAAAATCCCAATTAGACCCAAATTCCACCCAAAAAATCCCCAAATCCACCCAAACATCCCCAAATTGGACCAAAAATCCCCAAATTGGGCCAAAAATCCCCAAATTGGACCCAAAATCCACCCAAAGAAATCCCAAATCCACCCAAACATCCCCAAATTTGGACCCAAAATCCGCCCAAAAAAAATCCCAAAACTGGGACAAAAATCCCCAAATTGGACCCAAACATCCCCAAATTGGAGCAAAAATCCACCCAAACATCCCCAAATTGGACCCAAACATCCCCAAATTGGACCCAGAATCCACCCAAAAGAAACCCCAACACTGGGCCAAAAATCCCCAAATTAGACCCAAAATCCACCCAAAGAAATCCCAAATCCACCCAAACATCCCCAAATTTGGACCCAAAATTTACCCAAAGAAATCCCAACATTGGGCCAAAAATCCCCAAATTTGGACCCAAAATCCACCCCAAAAAACCCCAAAATTCCACCCAAAAATCCCCAAATTGGGCCCAAACATCCCCAAATTTGGACCCAAAATCCCCAAATTGGAGCAAAAATCCACCCAAACATCCCCAAATTTGGACCCAAAATCCACCCCAAAAAAAACCCAAAACTGGGCCAAAAATCCCCAAATTTGGACCCAAAATCCACCCAAAAAAATCCCAAAACTGGGACAAAAATCCCCAAATTGGACCCAAACATCCCCAAATTGGAGCAAAAAATCCACCCAAACATCCCCAAATTGGGCCCGAAATCCCCAAATTGGACCCAAAATCCACCCCAAAAATCCCAATTCCACCCAAAAATCCCCAAATCCACCCAAAACCCTCAGCGGGCAGCGGGGCCGAGGGCGCGGTGAAAAAAAATCCGAAAGAATTCCATGTGTCTCAATATTCCGCATTCTCCGGATTCGGTTGAGCCGGGAGCGGCCCGGGGCGCGGGGGCGCGCGGGGGGGGCGGCGCTGTCCCCGGGCGGCTCCGCGCCCCCCCGGGCGCTTCGGGGCCCCGCGGACCCGATTGATGAGGCGCGATAAGAGCGGCGCCCCGTAAATCCCGGCGGGATAAATTCTTATTTCGTCCCCACAAAGCGGCTTTACCGTTTCGCCCGCGCCTGCCGGGGCTCGGCGCCTTGCTCGCTTCTTTCCGCCGGGGGGTTCTTAAAAATAAGGTTCTTTTTCTGGGGTTTTTTCTGGTTTTTTCGTTTTTTTTTTTCTTTTTTTTCCTGGTTTTTTCTGTTTTTCTGTTTTTTTCTGGTTTTTTTCTTTTTTTTTTTTTCTTTTTTTTTTTTTTTTTTTTTTTTCTGTTTTTTCTGGTTTTTCTGTTTTTTTTTCTGTTTTTTTCTGTTTTTTTCTGTTTTTTTCTTTTTTTTTCTGGTTTTTTCTGGTTTTTTTCTTTTTTTTTCTGGTTTTTTTTCTGTTTTTTTTTTTCTGTTTTTTTTGTTTTTTTTCTGTTTTTTTCTGTTTTTTTCTGGTTTTTTCTGGTTTTTTTCTGTTTTTTTCTGTTTTTTTCTTTTTTTTCTTTTTTTTTTTTTTTTTTTTTTCTGGTTTTTCTGGTTTTTTCTGGTTTTTTCTTTTTTTTTTTTCTGTTTTTTCTGTTTTTTCTTTTTTTGTTTTTTTCTGTTTTTTTTCTGGTTTTTTTCTGGTTTTTTTTCTGGTTTTTTTTCTTTTTTTTTTTTGTTTTTTTTTCTGTTTTTTCTTTTTTTTGGTTTTTTTTTTTTTTCTGGTTTTTTCTGTTTTTTCTGTTTTTTTTTTTTTCTGTTTTTTCTGTTTTTTTTTTTCTGTTTTTTTCTGGTTTTTTCTGTTTTTTTCTGGTTTTTTTCTGTTTTTTTCTGTTTTTTTCTGGTTTTTTTTTTTCTGTTTTTTTTGTTTTTTTCTGGTTTTTTCTGTTTTTTTTTTTTTTTCTGTTTTTTTTTTCTGTTTTTTTTTTTTTTTTTTTTTTTGTTTTTTTCTGTTTTTTTTTTGTGTTTTTTTTTTTTTTTTTTTTTTTTTTTTTTTTTTTGTTTTTTCTGGGTTTTTTCTGTTTTTTTTTTTTTTTTTTTTTTTCTGGGTTTTTCTGGGTTTTTCTGTTTTTTTTGTGTTTTTTTCTGGTTTTTTTCTGGGTTTTTTGGTGTTTTTATTCTCGTATTGCCCGTTTTTGCGGATCCGCTGCCTTTTGTTGTCGTTGTTGTTGTTCTTTTCTGTTTCTGAACGTGTTTGCCACGTTGTGAGCCAAAAAAAGAAAAATAATAAAAGGGGGAAAAGAAAATTTGGTTTTTTTTTGGGGGAAAAAAAAGAAAAAGAAGGAAAAAGAAAGGAAAAGAGGGGGAAAAAAGAAAAAGAAGAAAAAAAAGATAAAAAGGGAAAAAAGGAAAAAGAGGGGAAAAAACAAAGAAAAAGAGGGGGAAAAAAGAAAAAGAGGGGAATAAAAAGAAAAAGAAGGGAAAAAAAGAAAAAGAGGGGAAAAAAGAAAAAGAGGGGAAAAAAAAGAGGGGAAAAAAGAAAAAAAGGAAAAAGAAGGGGAAAAAAAGAAAAAGAGGGGAATAAAAAGAAAAAGAGGAGAAAAAAAGAAAAAGAAGGGGGGAAAAAAGAAAAAGAGGGGAATAAAAAGAAAAAGAGGAGAATAAAAAGAAAAAGAGGGGGAAAAAGAAGAAAAAAAGAGGGGGAAATAAAAGGAGAAGTTTTTATGAAGTGAAAGTCGCGGTTTTGCATTGACCCCAAGTTCTCCTGCAATTCCTTCTCCCCCCGCGCGGTTTCCTCTCTCTGCAGCCCCCCCCAGCCCGGGACCCCTTTTAAATCGGATTTTTGATCCACAAAACCGACGCAGAAATCACCGCGGGCCGCTGAGAGCCGAGCCCGGCCCGTTCGGCTTCCAGCGAGCCCAAAACCCGCTTTTTTTAAAATTTCTTTTTAAATTCTTCATTTTCGCCTTTCATTTGAGCTTTCCCCGGCCGGGAATTTGGGGGCGCTCGGAGGGGGCGCCCCGAGCCCTCACCCCGAGGGTTTTGGGGTTTTCGAGGTTTTTGGGCTCTGCTCGGTGCCGATTTTGGGGGGATCCTTCCCCACCCCTCCCGCGCTCCTGCTCCTTTCCTGCTCTTCCCTTTGTTGCTCTCTCCCTCTCTGTGTCTCTCTTTTTTTTTTTAATTTATTTCCCAAGATCCTCGCACTTGGCAGTTCTCCTCAGCCTCAAAATTTGATTTTTTCCCCTCTTTTTCTTCCCCCGGCCCGTTCTCCTCCGTCTCTAACGCAATAAACTCCGGCCGAATAATCACAGCGGGCAGGCCTGGGAGTCAGGGGGAGCTGCGAGCTTTTAAAAATAGGAAGAGAAATAAATATTCTCGGCTGCTTTGGGCGCTGGAATGGTCGTGTTCCAAATCTCGGAGTGCGCAGAGGGGAAAAAAAATTAAAATCGGGAAAAAATAATTAAAAATCGGGGGGAAAATAATTAAAAATCGGGAAAAATCGGGAGTTTCTCTGGCTGAGCAAAGCCAAGTTCCAGGAAGGGTTTAGGGAAGGGTTTGGGCGCTCTCGGGGTGGGGAAATAACCCAAAATCGCGGGGTTTCACAGAGAATCGCGCAGCGCCGGGTTGGAAAGTTCTTTTTTTTGGAAAAAATCCCGTTCCGGTGGAAGGTCAGAGTGGTCCTGCGAGTGCGGAACGGAGGGACCCCCTTCCCCCTTCCCCCTCATCACGTGGCTCATTAAATAATTAATGCCGAGCTTGCAGAATAGATATGTATTCGTCAGGAAAATCGCAGCCGCGGTCTCCCCGAGCCTGACGTGAAATCCAAGTGTCCTTTAAAAAACAGAGAGAGGGGAGAGAGAGGAGGAAAAAAAAAATAATAAAAGGGAGAGAAAAGAGCGAGAGGGGGAGCGAGAGGAGGAGAGAGGGAGAGGAGCCGGCAATAAAACAATTCTGGGCAGCGCCGAGCACGCCGAGGGCTGGATCAGTGTAAGTAGCGGGGGCTTCCCGCGTCCGTGTGTCCATGTAAATTTATTGTTTGTTATTAATGTTATTGTCGGGAAATGTGACAAATCGCCGGCTTCATTTCCTCCCATTCCTCTGCGCGCCGCCGTTCTCACCCACCGAGGCATTTCATTGATATTTTTTAGGGAGATTTTTCTCTCCCTCTCCTCGCAACCTCTCCTCTCCCTTTTTTTTTTAATAATTTTTTTTTCTCCCCCCCCCCTTCTTTGTTGATTTATGACAATAAACATGTCAGCGGCGGCGCGGCTGCCATTGTGCGCGTGTTTGGGAGAGGGAGCCGCGTTGTTTATGGCCGCGGCCGAGATAAATCATTGCCGGGGCGAAAATGATGTGCGAGCGCTGATATTTCCGAGCGAGGAGCTCTCCCCTCGCCCCGCTCCCTGGAGTTGATTATTTCAGGCGATTTACAGTAATAGATCAGCGCTAATATGAAAGCTCCGGAGCTGGGGGTCTTAAATTACGGCATCTGTGATTACCAATTAAAGAGAGATTTGTATAAATTTGGGCCAAGCGGGAACGCCTCATTGGCGTGTAAAGCTCGGCAAAGAGCGCGACCTTAAAATCAAAATTACGGCGCGGCCGCGTCTCCTTTTACCACCCAGAACTCATTTTCTCCCTTTTCCCCCTCCCCAGCCCTCCCGCGCAGGTTGCTCCGCCGATTTTACCCCGGAATATTGAATTTACGGATGGAGAAATGGGAATAAAAGGAAATTATTTTATTTTAAAATATTAAATATATATATTTTTTTAACATCAAAGCGGGGCTGCGAGGGGGCTCTGCCCGAGCCCGGTGGAGCCCAGAACAATGGGGACAACTCGGGGCGCTGCCGAGGGACCCCAACAGGGGCGGTTTGTCCCCAAAACCCGGGGGACAGAGAGGGCAATCAGCTCCTTTTGGGGCATTCCGGGGGCTTTTCCAGGGATTTTCCCGGAATTTCTGGGGCAGTTGAGGATGCGCAGGATCAAAGTTGGACAGAGCGCCCCGAGGGTCACGCTTCCCTTCCGGGCTTCACCTCGGGCAAAGAGAACTGCGCGGGGAAAAGCGCCCAAAAATTGGGGTTAAAATCAGCAAAAAACGGGTCGGGAGCTGCTCCCTGCTGTCAAACACCGTGCGGGAAAGCGCTGGGACGAGATTCGTGTCCCGAAAAGGGGCAGCGCATCCCCGGCGCATCTTGCGCGCATCCCCCGCGCATCCTGCGCGCATCCCCGGCGCATCTTGCGCTCATCCCCGGCGCATCCTCCGCGCATCCTGCGCGCATCCCCGACGCATCTTCCGCGCATCTTGCGCGCATCCCCCGCGCATCCCCCGCGCATCCTGCGCGCACCGCGGGCTCAGAGGCAGCGCTGCCCTCCCCGCCCCTCCGGAGGCTCCCGGGCGGGAGCGTTGAAAGGGAGAGCAGGAAATGGCAGCGCTCGTTTTTATGTTTTCGGGAGGTTTTTTTTTTTTATATATTTTACAAGACTCCGACACGCGAGGAGTCAATAAAAGTGACAGCGGGAGCCGAGATGAAATGCTGGGGTGAGAATTCGGCGTTTTCCTCGCCCCGCCCGCCCGCCCGGGGCTGTTTGACTCTGTCTGGCGCAGAAAACCTTCGCGGATTTCCATGAAATGTTCGGGGACATCCAGGGACGGTGGCTGAGGCAGGAACGCGGCATCGCCGCTGTCACAGCCCCGGCTTCACCCCGGTTCTCGGCGTTCAGTGGGTGCAGACCCCCTCCCCACTCCCCCATTCTTCATTTTATGTGGTTTATTTGGTTTTGTTGCATCTAAAAAAATAATAATATTTTTTTTTTTCTCTGGGCTTGGGACTGTGAGGGTGAGAGACGGGCCCTGGGAGGGGCAGCCAGTCCGGAGCCCCCCGCCCGTTAAATTGAGGGGGGGGGGGTCGGTTCAGCCCCGGTGCAGCCCCCCCCCCGTTTGTGCCCCCCAATAACCGGGGGGGGGGCGGCCTGGGGAACCCCACACGACCCCAGCCCCACCCTCAGCCCCGATTTAGGGGCTCAGCGGGACCCCCAGAGCCGGGGGGACCCCCAGAACCGGGTCAGGAGCCCAAAACTGCAGGGAAGACCTGAAAAGATGGAGCCTTGCAGAGACCCCGGAGCAGGGAGGGACCCCAGACCCAAAATGGGACCCCGAACACAAAGGGGACCCCAGACCCAGAGCCAGGAGGGGACCCCAGACCCAGAATGGGACCCCGAACAGAGAGGGGACCCCAGACTCAGAGCCGGGAGGAGACCCCAGACCCAGAATAGGACCCAGACCCAGAATGGGACCCCAAACCGGGAGGAGACCCCAGACCCAGAAAGGCAGAGCCCCCCCCCGGTTCTTCCCCTTCGGGACGGGTGCGGGAGGGGCTGGGGTGGCACAAACCCCCCCAGAAGATTTTTTTGGGTTTTTTTTGGCAGCTCCTGGCAGTTCCTCAGACCCTCAGGGCTCTGCCTCCCTCCCGTCAGCTCCAAAATCCCGAATTTTCCGCGCTGGTGCCGACAGGACGGGGCTGGGTTTGGGTCAGGGGGCTCCGGACCCCCAGCTCCGGCCTCTCCCCCTCCCCAGACCCCCAGAACCCCCTTCCTGCCCATTTTTTCCTTGACGAACTCACTAAAGCCTCCTTTTCCCCCCAGCAGCAGCCGATAAAACTCTGGGGAGGCGGCGGGGGGGGATAATTGGCTATTTCGAGTGGCTCGAGCGGGCGGAATTTCATTGATTTCTGGGCAATCAGCCCTTTCTCCTCGGCTGTCACCTCCGCGGAAGGTCCTGGTCCGTCAGCGTCGAACGAAGCCTCCCCTTCCCCTTTTCCCTTTTTCCCCTTTCCCCTTCCCCCTTCCCCCTTTCCTTTTTCCCCTTCCCCTTTTTTCCCCTTTTCCCTCCCCTTTTTCCCCTTTCCCCTTTTTCCCCTTTTTCCCTTTCCTTTTCCCTTTTTTTCCCCCTTTTCCCCTTTCCCTTTCCTTTTCCTTTTTTCCCCTTTTCCCCCTTTTTTTTCCTTTCCTTTTCCCCTTTTCCTTTCCTTTTTTCCCCTTTCCTTTTCCCCTTTTTTCCCCTTTCCCCTTTTTCCCCTTTCCCCTTTCCCTGTTTCCCCTTTCCCCTTTTTTCCCTTCCCTTTTCCTTTTCCCCTTTCCCCTTTTTTCCCCTTTTTCCCCTTTTTCCCCTTTTTCCCCTTTCCCTGTTTCCCCTTTCCCCGCCGAGGAAGCGATTCACGCCGTAAATATGAAAAATACGAGGCGGCAGCGCCTTAATTCGGGATTTATCGCGGCCGGCAGGGGAGGCGTATTTCACATCAAAGCCTCGCGGAGAGGAGCACGAAAAAAAATAATAAAAAATTAAAAAAAAAAAAACGCGGAAATTCGAGGTTTGGGCGCGGGGCAGGAGCTGCTGCCCCGTTTGGGGTGTGTTTGATGTGGTTTGATGAGTTTCTGATGAGTTTGATGAGTTTGGAGCCTCCCAAGCATCGCCCCGGGATCAGCCGGGGCCGCTCCATTTTTAATTTGGCAAAGCCGAGGCCAACCCGAGCGGAGACAAAAGGGAAGAGAGAGAGGAGAAAACTTCGCGAGCGGCTTTGGGGAGGGTTCGCTTTTCTTCGCTTTGAAGTTTTCTCTTTTATTTTTTTGGTTTTTTTTTTTTGGGGGCCGTGCGGGGAGGAGGGAAAGGGGGAGACACCAAAGAAATAAAAGGCAACAAGGGCGTTCCAACACTTCGCTGCTCGCGGCCATCCCGAGATGAAAAGCGAGGCCATAAATCAGAGCCGAGGGTGGCGATTTCGCTCCTTTTTTTTTTTTTTTTTTTCCCCTTTTTTTAAAAATTTTTTTTTCCCTTTTCCTTCTTTGTTTTTTAGCGTCGATCCGAGGGGAGGGGTTGAGGAGAAATCCCCGCTCGCGGCTCCTTTAGGGCGCCGAACCCAGCGGGGCTGTCCCGGCCGGAGCGCTCGGAGCTCGGGGAGCCGCGGGGATTCCGCGGGGCGCTCGGAGCTCGGGGAGCCGCGGGGATTCCGCGGAGCGCTCGGAGCTCCGGGAGCCGCGGGGATCCCGCGGGGCGCTCGGAGCTCCGGGAGCCGCGGGGATTCCGCGGGGCGCTCGGAGCTCCGGGAGCCGCGGGGATTCCGCGGGGCGCTCGGAGCTCGGGGAGCCGCGGGGATTCCGCGGGGCGCTCGGAGCTCGGGGAGCCGCGGGGATTCCGCGGGGCGCTCGGAGCTCGGGGAGCCGCGGGGATTCCGCCGCTGCTGCGAACGGAGCGGCCGCGCCGGGATGGGGGCGCCGGGGCCGGGACCCCCCCGGGACCCCTGCGGGGCCCTCTCCCCATCCCCCGGTGCGTTTGGGGCGCTGCTTGTGGGACGGGGAGGCTCCCACACGGTTTGGGGTGTTGTTTTTAGGATGGGGATGTTCCACCCCAAATTTACAGTGCTGCTTTTGGGACGGGGATGTTCCCCCCCGGTTTTAGGGGCTGTTTTTGGGGTGGGGAGGCTCCCCCCCAGTTTTGGGGTGTTGTTTTTAGGATGGGGATGTTCCCCTCCAGTTTTGGGGGCTGTTTTTAGGATGGGGATGTTCCCACCCAGTTTTGGGGTGTTGTTTTTAGGATGGGGATGTTCCCCTCCAGTTTTGGGGGCTGTTTTTAGGATGGGGATGTTCCCACCCAGTTTTGGGGTGCTGCTTTTAGGATGGGGGCAGCGGGGCCGGGACCCCCTCAGGGCCTCTCTCTCCATCCCCCGGTGCGTTTGGGGCGCTGCTTTTAGGATTGAGAGGTTCCCCTCCAGTCTTGGGGTGCTGCTTTTAGGACGGGGATGTTCCCCTCCAGTTTTGGGGGCTGTTTTTGGGGTGGGGAGGCTCCCCCCCAGTTTTGGGGCGCTGCTTTTAGGGTGAGGAGGTTCCACCCCAGATTTGGGGTGCTGCTTTTGGGACGGGGAAGTTCCCCCCCAGTTTTGGGGTGCTGCTTTTAGGAAGGGGTTGTTCCACCCCAAATTTACAGTGCTGCTTTTAGGGTGGGGAGGCTCCCACCCAGTTTTGGGGGCTGTTTTTGGGGTGGGGAGGCTCCCACCCAGTTTTAGGGTGCTGCTTTTAGGACGAGGAAGTTCCCCCAGTTTTGGGGGCTGTTTTTAGGATGGGGTTGTTCCCCTCAGTTTTGGGGTGCTGCTTTTAGGATGAGGAGGTTCCCCTCCAGTTTTGGGGCGCTGTTTTTGGGACGGGGATGTTCCCCCCAGTTTTGGGGGCTGTTTTTAGGATGAGGAGGTTCCCCCAGTTTTGGGGTGCTGCTTTCAGTATGGGGATGTTCCCCCCAGTTTGGGGTGCTGTTTTTAGGACGGGGACGTTCCCCCTCATTTTTGGGGTGCTGTTTTCAGGATGAGAAGGTTCCCTCCCATTTTTGGGGTGCTGTTTTTAGGACGGGGATGTTCCCCCCAGTTCCGGGCGGGTTTTGGGGAGCAGGATCCTCTCCCAGCTCCGAATTCCCTCTCCCTGCTCTGAGCTCAGCTCGGGGCTAAAACCAACCTGGATTTGGGGCTCGCCTCTCTCGTAGCCCAAAAACTCCCCAAAAAAATCCCCGGAAAAAATGAAAGAAACCCCAAAACGCGCTGGGTGAAATAACTTGGATTCCCTCCCCGCTCTCTTTGGGGTTTTATTTCCTTTTCCCGGGACATATGGAATCCATTTCAGCGCTGCCAATTCCTACTGGCTCGGAGCGGCGGAATCCATTTGGTTCCCGCTCCGCAGCTCCGCTTGTCACTCACTGTTCCTCCCTCTTGCAACATTTTAAAGTCTTCATAAAGAGAAACAGCTCGCCGGGCAGATCCCGGCTGCTCGGCAGGGATTTTTTGGGGGGTTTTTTGGGAGTTTTCCCCCCGTTTTTCTGGGTTTTTTTTTGGTTTTTATTTTTTTTTTCCACAGCAGAACAAACCCTCCCCCTCCATCCCCATCCTTGTCCCAATTTCAGCTTTTTTTTTGCACGGATTTTTAATTTTTCCTCCACCTCCGATCCGTTCCGTCCGAGCCCAACGAGTCCAAAAAAAAAAACCCCAAAAAAAAAAAAAATCAAAGCGTCTTTGAGGGAAAAAACAAAATAAATCCCGACGCCACCGAGATGCAGCGGGGCTGAAATAAATGAGATTCTTCTTAATTTTCCTGCTCCAGTGAGGAATCCTCTGCGCCCCGAGCCGGCTTTTCCTCCTCCTCCTCGGAGCCCTGGAGTCTCGCAGGTAAGAAGTTCAAAAGAATAAATAAATAAATGAAGAAACGCTGCCAGGGGCCGCGAGCTGTAATTAATTAATTGCTCCGAAGGCTCTGACAAGGCTTCAGCGGGAGCCTCAAATTAACAGCGAGGCCGAAGAGGAGCGAAAAAAATAAATCCAGAACCGGCACCAGCTCCTTTCCAAACGCGGCTTTTTCCCCTTGAAAAAGTTCTTTTATTTTTTCTTTATTTGTTAAAGATTTCGCAGCTTCTGAGTGGTTTGGAAAGGAAAAAAAACCCAAAAAATGCAAAATAACCCCAAAAAAACCCCCATAAAACCCTTTGGAAAAGCGGCTGTGAAAGCGCAGAACGCTCGGCCCGGTGATTTATGGCCCCACCAAGTTTTTTGTTTACTCGGAGCAAACCTCAAATTACAAAGAAAAAAAAAAAAAAAGGAGGAAAAAATAGAAAAAAAAGGGAATTTTTTCCCAAGCTGGAGCGCGTTTTCCTGGGCCAGATGTGCCCCACAAACATCTGGACGCTCTCGCTGCTTCTCCTCCTCCAGTTCGGGGCTTGAGGCTCCTGAAAATTCGGATTTTTTTGGGTTTAAAAAGCCCCGATTTGAGAAATGTTGGGTTTGGAGCCTTTTTGGGGGAGGGAGGGGTGCGGAAAACGCCCCCAGACCTGGCGGGGAGGGCGTGGGAACAGCGCGGGTTTTGGTTTTGGGGCATTTCTGCTCCAAATTTCTGTCTCAGGGAAAAAAAAAGTAAATAAAAATAAAAATAAAAATCCCCGTCCCTCCTCCCCTAGGAAAGCGAGATTTAAAGGGAGACAGAAAAATCCTTTGTGCGGCGGGGAAAAGGGGGAAAAAACCCCTCAGAAAATGGAATTAAAGCGGCAAAGTTCGGGTGGAAATTTCAATATTTTGGGGCTCTCTGCTCTGCTCTGGCTCCTCTCCCTCCGGAGGCGCTGCCAGCTCCAAAAATTCCTCATTCCTCGAGAAACCGGGCAAGTTTTGGGCTCGGATTTCCCAGAGACAAAAGCGGAATTGGGAGCAGCTCCAGCAGCGCCTCTCTGCCTTTTAATTTCTTTTTTAAAATTATTTTTATTTTTATTTTTATTTTTATTTTTATTTTTATTTTTATTTTTATTTTTATTTTTATTTTTATTTTTATTTTTATTTTATTTTTATTTTTATTTGTATTTGTATTTGTATTTGTATTAGTTTTATTAGTTTTATTATTTTTATTTTTAATTTTTTATTATTTTTATTATTTTATTATTTTTATTATTTTATTATTTTTTATTATTTTTATTTTTATTATTCTTATTTTATTTCCTGCAAATTTCTCCAGTTTCGGAATTCTCCCCCCATTCTCCTCCCAGCCAAACTTGAATTTTTTCATTTATTTCTTTCATTTATTTAATTTTTTATTTATTTTTTTTAAACCGAGCGCTCGATCTGCCGGCGAATGAAACCCGAGGAGAAACCGCAGGCCCTAAGTGGCCGCGATTTAATTGATTTTGTCATAAATCACCCGCTCCGCGGAGAAGCAAAGTTTGCGCTGAAGTAAATTGATATTAATGGACATTTCTGCTCTTTCACCGCGCGGATTTGGGGCCGCTCCCGCTCTTTCGGGACAGGACAATTTTAGGGGATTTCTTTGATTTATTTCCCCGCCTTTCCAAGCCGGTTTTTTTTCCACTCTCCCTAAAACAAAAATCCGATTTTTATTCGGGATTCCTGTGTGGAGGAGGGAGCTCAGCGCCCTGAGGAGATTTATTTTGGGGGTTTGAGCACCGAAAATTGAATTTATTTGGGATTTTTTTCCCCCATCCCCGTGCGTTGTTCCGGGGCTTTCTGGGGGTGGCCGGGATTGGATATTTTGGGAATTTTCTCCCGGATTTTCTCAGGAATGGGATTTAACCCCTTCGGTGCCCCCGCTCCCGATTAATAATTAACCCGGGATGGCCGCGGGCCCTTTGAAGTGCTGATAAGGATGCTCAGAACAACAATAACAAAAAAAAGCGGATTTTACCCCCAAAAAGAGCCGGGCGCGGTGCTTTTTGGGGCTGATTTTAACCCCAAAAAGAGCCGGGCGCGGTGGTTTTTGGGGCTGATTTTAACCCCAAAAAGAGCCGGGCGCGGTGGTTTTTGGGGCTGTATTCTACAAAAAGAGCCGGGCGCGGTGGTTTTTGGGGCTGTTTCGGGACGCGCAGCTCAGGTGGAGAAATCCCGGCTGTGAAACCGCCCCAGAGCGAAAAAACCGAATTTCTCGGCGCCGCTTTTCCCTCCCTCGGGATCCTTCCTGCGGATTTTTAAATCTTTTCGAGGTGAAAAGGGAACTCAGCTCGTTCCGGGATCCGGGCGGCAGGATTCCTGCGAAGGAAAAATAAAATTCACCCAATTCCTCCTTTTCCTCACAAAAACGGCCCTGGGAAAAGCTGGGAGGAGAAAAGATTTGAAATTTCATTTTTCCCCTTTTTTTTTTTTTTTTTCCCTTCTTTTATTTTTTGGAGGAGGAGGAGGAGGTGGGGGGTTATAAAATAGATAAAAACGGTGAAAAAACGGGGAAAACGGGGAAAAACGGGGAAAAACGGGGAAAAACGGGGAAAAACGGGGAAAAACGGGGAAAAAGGGGGGAAAATGGGGAAAAAAACGGGGGAAAAGGGGAAAAACGGGGGAAAACGGGAAAAAATGGGGAAAAAACGGGGAAAAACGGGGAAAAAACGGGGAAAAAACCGGGAAACGTCTCCTCCGTGCTGGGGTCATCCCAAGGATTTGGGACGCAGAAAAAACCCAAATTTTTCCTTTTCTTTGATCTCAAATTCCGGTTTTTAACCTCTGGATTTCCAAGCCGTGTTGGTGCTGCCGCTCTCCCCGTTTGTGTCAAAGAGAAAAAAGGGGAAAAAATGAAAATTAGAAAGGGAAATAATAAGAAAAATCGAAGAGAGAAGGGAAAAAACCGGGATGGAATTGGCTGCTCGGCTCCCGGGAGGTTTTGGGAATTCTTGGGATTCCCAATTCTCGCTAAAATGGGAAAAAAAACCCAAAAACCCAAAACTTTGACGTGGTTGGGTCACGTGGGCGCAGAATTCCAGCGATGATTTGGGGGAAAAAGGGGCGGGAATGGGGAAGGGGGAGGGGGGGGTGGGGATTCCCATCCCTGCCCCCCCAAAAATCCCCCCAAAAATTTAAAATTTTCCCCTCACCCCTCACGGAGCCCGGAGAGGATTTTTTGGGTGTCCCAAAATCCCTCAAAAAAATCCTGGGGCTCCCTAAAAATTCCTGGGGCCACCAAAAAAAAATAATCCTGAAGCCTCCCCCAAAAAATCCTGGATTTTTGAGTTTCCCAAAATCCTGGAGCCCCCAAAAAATCCTGGATTTTTGCGTTTCCCAAAATCCTGGAGCCCCCCAAAAAAATCCTGGATTTTTGGGCGTCCCAAAGTCCTGAGGTTCTAAAAACTCCTGGGATTTTTGGGTGCCCCAAAATCCTCAGGATCCCAAAAAAATCCTTGGATTTCTGGGTGCCCATGTGCCCCCATTCTCGGGGTGTTTTTGTGGCCGTTTTTTTTTTGTTTTATTTTGATTTTTGGGGTGTTTTTTTCGGGTTTTATGGTTTTTTTTGAGGCAGCTCCAGAGCGCGTCCTCGGGTTGATCATTAACCGGTGAATTATTGCTGCTCCCAGCAAAGGTCAGGCCGAGGAAAAAACTCCGATCTGTCACCAAAAAAACAACAAAAAGAATTCCGATTTCTCCCCCTGCCCCGGTTTCGCGAGGTCCCGGAGCCTTCGTTGCTCTCCCCTCCTCCTCCTCGTTGTTTGCGGGATGGAAAAACCCCAAATTCTTCCTTTTTTGCCCCAAAAAATAAAAAGATCTCAGATGGGGCGAGCCCCGCCCGCGGGATGCGGGAGGAGCGGGAGCGGCTCCGCCCCTGAGAGAAGAATTAATAGAGAAAAAAAAAACCCAAAAAAACCCAAAAAAACCCCAAATCAAACCAAAGAACGCGGGGAGGGGCGGGGGAAGCCTCTGCTGCGAGGGAATAAATTAAAAACGAAGAAAAACCAAAGCAAAACAACCAGAAAAACAAAGCACAACGAGCCCCCCCCTCCCCGTTCTTTATTCCAGCTCCCTCTCGTTTGTTTGTTTCTCTTTTTCCCTCCCGCTCCAAGAAATGCGATTTCCCCTCTTTTTTCCCTCTTTTTCCTCCCGGCGCGGGGGGAACTGGGGACGAGGCAGCGTTTGCTGAGTCCCTTGGTGTCCCCTGGGGTTCCTCAGTGTCCCCCGATATCCCTGATGTCCCCTGGTGTCCCCTGGTGTTCCTCAGTGTCCCCTGGTGTCCCCTGGGTTCCTCAGTGTCCCCCAATGTCCCTGATGTCCCCTGGTGTCCTCTGGTGTCCCCTGATGTCCCCTGGGGTTCCTCAATGTCCCCTGGTGTCCCCTGGGGTTCCTCAGTGTCCCCTGATGTCCCCTGGTGTCCTCTGGTGTCCCCTGGTGTCCTCTGGTGTCCCCTTGCGTCCTCTGGGGTTCCTCAATGTCCCCTGGGGTTCCTCGGTTCCTCAATGTCCCCTGGTGTCCCCTGGGGTTCCTCAGTGTCCCCTGGGGTTCCTCAGTGTCCCCCGATGTCCCTGATGTCCCTGGTGTCCCCCGGTGTCCCCCGGGGTTCCTCAGTGTCTTCTTGGTGTCCCCCAGCGTCTCTTGATATCCCCTGGTGTCCTCCTGGGCTCCTCAGTGTCCCTCAGTGTCCTCTGTGCTCCTCAGTGTCCCCAGTGTCCCCCAATGTCCCTGATGTCCCCGATGTCCCTGATGTCCCTGGTGTCCCTCAGTGTCCTTGGTGTCCTCCAGCCTCTTGATGTCCCTGGTGTCCTCCTGGCCGGTTCCCCTGATGTCCCACGTGTCCCCACATGCCCCGCTGTCCCTGGTGTCCCCGGTGTTCTCCCGGGGTTCCTCAGTGTCCCCGCAGTCCCCGCTGTCCCGCTGATGTCCCCCGATGTCCCCAATGTCCCCGATGTCCCCACCCAGGGGGTTCCAGGGAGCAGAAGGAAACCCCGGGCAAGACACAGAGGGGCTTTTGTCCCTCTTGTCCCCATTTTATCCTGCTTGTCCCCATTTTATCTCCCTTTGTCCCCATTTTGTCCTCCTTGTCCCCATTTTATCCCCTTGTCCCCATTTTATCCCCCTTGTCCCCATTTTATCCTCCTTGTCCCCATTTTGTCCCTTTTGTCCCCATTTTATCCCCCTTGTCCCCATTTTGTCCTTTTTGTCCCCATTTTGTCCCACTTGTCCCCATTTTATCCCCCTTATCCCAATTTTGTCCCTCCTTGTACCCCATTTTGTCCTTTTTGTCCCCATTTTATCCCCGTTGTCCCCATTTTGTCCTTTTTGTCCCCATTTTGTCCCTTTTGTCCCCATTTTATCCCCCTTGTCCCCATTTTGTCCTCTTTGTCCCCATTTTGTCCCTTTTGTCCCCATTTTATCCCCCTTGTCCCCATTTTGTCCCTTTTGTCCCCATTTTGTCCCCGGTGTCCCCAGTGCTACCCCGCCGCTCAGTCCCCTCACCCGCCCTGTTCTGAGCCCATTTCCCCTTTTTTAATTTTTAATTTTTAATTTTTATTTTTATTTTTCTTTTCTTTCCCTCCTCAGTCCCGCTCCTCTCCCCGCGTCGG
This sequence comes from Camarhynchus parvulus, assembly GCF_901933205.1. NCBI lineage: Eukaryota > Metazoa > Chordata > Aves > Passeriformes > Thraupidae > Camarhynchus > Camarhynchus parvulus. The sequence continues at coordinate 5,194,640 of NC_044597.1, forward strand.
CCTCGGATCTGCTGCAGCCGCCCCCGGAGCCCCGGTGAGTTTCCCTTCAGCTCCGGCTGTCCGTCTGTCCGTCTGTCCGTCCTCAGCAGCCTGGCCTCTTCTATTATTTCATTATTTCATTATTTTATTTTATTTTATTTTATTTTATTTTATTATATTTTATGCTATTATTACTACTACTAGTAGCATCACTACTACTATTACTACTGCTACTACTATTATTATCACTATCATAATCATAATCATTATTATTATTAATAATATTAATATTAATAATAATAATAATAATAATAATCATCATAATAATCATCATCATCATAATAATCGGGACATTTGCCTTGGAAGGGCGGAGCACAAATCACGACACTTACCTTTGAGGGAAACCCCAAATCGCGACATTTGCCTTGGAATGAAACCGCGTATCGCGACATGCGCCTTTGAGGGAAAATTCCAAATTGCGACATTGGCCTTGGAAGGGCAGAGCCCAAATCGCGACATTTGCCCTTGAGGGAAACCCCAAATCGTGACATTTGCCTTGGAAGGAACGAAAACCCCATATCGCGACATTTGCCCTTGAGGGAAACCCCAAATCACGACATCTGCCTTGGAAGGAAGGCAAAGCCCATATCGTGACATTCGCCTTTTATGGGAACCCCAAATTGCGACATTTCCCTTTGAAGGAAGGGAAACCCCCATATCGCGACATTTGCTCTTGAGGGAAACCCCAAATCACGACATTGGCCTTGGACGGAAGGCAAAGCCCAAATCGCGACATTCGCCTTTGAGAGAAACCCCAAATCGTGACATTGGCCTTGGAGGGGAAAGCCCAAATCGCAACATTAGCCTTGAAATGAAACCGCGTATTGCGATATTTGCCTTTGGAGGGAAAGCCCAAATCGCGACATTTGCCTTTGAAGGAAGGGAAACCCCAAATCGTGACATTCGCCCTTGAGGGAAGGGAGGGATAACCCCAAATCGCAAGATTTGCCTTTGGAGGGAAAAGCCCATATCGCGACATTTGCCTTGGAAAGAAGGCAAAGCCCATATTGTGACATTCGCCTTTTAGGGGAACCCCATATCGCGACATTGGCCTTTGAAGGGAGGGAAAAGCCCAAATTGCGACATTTGCGTTGGAAGGAAGGCAAAGCCCATATTGCGACATTTGCCTTTGGAGGGAAACCCCCAAATCGCGACATTTGCCTTTGGAGGGAAACCCCATATCGCGACATTGGCCTTTGAGGGAAGGGAAACCCAAAAGCAATCGCGACATTGGCCTTGGAAGGAAGGGAAAAGCCCATATCGCGACATTTGCCTTTGAGGGAAACCCTATATCGCGACATTTGCCTTGGAAAGAAGGCAAAGCCCATATTGAGACATTTGCCTTTGGATGGAAACCCCCAAATCACGACATTTGCCTTTTAGGGGAACCCCAAATCACGACATTTGCCTTTGGAGGGAAACCCCCAAATCGCGACATTTGCCTTTTAGGGGAACCCCAAATCGCAACATTTGCCTTTGAAGGAAGGGAAGCCCAAATCGCGACATTTGCCTTTGAGGGAAACCCCATATCACGACATTCCCCTTACAAGGGAAAGCCCAAATCGCGACATTTGCCTTTGAGGGAAGCCCCCATATCGCGACATTGGCAGCTGATTGGGAGCGGCTATCCCGAATGCTCGGGGTGGGGAAAAATCCGAATTTCTCCCCCTGCGGAGGAGCCGCTCTCCTGGGTGTCCCGGAGCTCCCCAAAATCAGAGATGCAGAAATGCTCCCCAAAATCAGAGATGCAGAAATTCTCCCCAAAATCAGAGATGCAGAAATGCTCCCCAAAATCAGAGACGCAGAAATTCTCCCCAAAATCAAAAATGCAGAAATCCAGGGGAGCGTTCAGCTCCGGAGAAGTTTGTGAACAGCCCACGGTTGGTTTTCCTCTTATTCCCCTTCTTCCTCTTTTTTTTTTTTTTTTTTTTTTTTTTTTTTTTCTTTTTCCTCTCTTCCTTTTTTTCTTTTCCTCTTTTTCTATTTTTTCCCCCTCTTTTCCCCCATTTTTTCCTCTTTTTTCCTCTCTTTTTCCTCCTTTTTTCTCCCTCTTTTATCTCGTTTTCTTCTTTTTCCTCTTTTTCCCTCTTTTTCTCTTTTCCCCCCTCTCTTTTTCCCCTCTCTTTTTCCCCTCTTTCCCCCATTTTTCCTTCTCTCTTTCCTCCTCTTTTCCCCCATTTTTTCCTCTTTTTTCCCTCTTTTTCCCTCTTTTCCCCCTTTTTCCCCTTTTTCCCTCTTTTCCCTCTTTTCCCCCTCTTTTTCCCCTTTTTTCCTCTTTTCCCTTCTTTTTCCCTCTTTTCCCCTTTTTTTCTTTTTCCCTCTCTTTTTCCCTCTTTTCCCCTTTCCCTTTTTTCCCCCTTTTTTCCTCTTTTTCCCTTTTTTTTCCCTCTTTTCCCCTCTTTTTCCCTTTTTCCCTTTTTTTCCCTTTTTTCCTTTTTCCTCTTTTTCCCCTCTTTTCCCCCTTTTCCCGCTTTGCCGGGACCTGTCTCGCAGCCGGAGATCGATGTCGGGGCCGCTCATAAAATCTCCGATGCGAGGGGAGGGGAGGTGGAAACGAAACCCCCGTCAAACGCCAATTGCGGGGGTCCCGCGCCCAGCTGGGGCTGCAGGCTGCAACAAAACCGAATTTTCACAACCAAAGCTGCAAAAAAACCCGGAATTTTTCGGGATAAAACTTTAAAAATCACCTGGAAAACCTCGGCTGAGAGAGTCCCCAAAAGTCCAAATCTTCCCTTGGCCATCTTTCTTTTTTCTTAATTTTTTTCCTTCTTTTTTTTTCTTGTATTTTTTAAAATTTAAATTTTTCTCTTTTTTTTTTCCCTTTTATTTTCTTCTCTTTTTTTTTTTCTTTTTTTTTTTTTTTTTTTTTTTTTTTTTTTTTTTTTTTTTTTTTTTTTTTTTTTTTCTTCTTTTTTTTTCTTCTTTTTTTCTTCTTTTTTTTAATCTTTTTAAAATTCTGTTCTCCTTTTCGTTTTGCTCTCCAGACTTCTCAGCCTGCAGGCGCAGCGCACAGAAATTAAAAAATTTAATAATAATAATTTTAAAAATAAATAAAGAAAAGGCCACGGGAGCCCTCGATGGGTCCCCACCATCCCAGGCGGCTCCAAAGAGATTTTTTGCGGAGCCTCTTTCCCTTTTTCTTCCCAAAATTCCCCCTCGTCAGCACTTTGGGCAGAGAGGGGAGCGCCCGCAATTAAAGGAGATAATTGGGGTGGGGAACAAAGAGGAAAAAAAAGGGAGAAAAAAGGGGGGAAAAAGGAAAAAAAAAGAAAAATAAAAGTGCAGACACCTAAATTCCTCAGCCCTGCCTTCCTCCCACTTGCCAGCCCCTCCTGGTTATGGGGTTTTTTAAAATTCTGCCCTAAAATCCCTAAAAAAAAAAAATCTCTAAAATTTTCCCTAAAATCCCTTTAAAAATCCCCCCAAAAATTTCCCTAAAATCCCTAAAAATCAAATCCCTAAAATCCCTAAAAAACTCCCTAAAATCCCTTCTTGGCCAAGGTTTTGCTGCCGGGAGAGGCAAAAATGGTAAATTTCGGGTTCTTGCTACCAGCGATAATAATTAGCTTCATTAACATAAATCATAATTAGCTTCATTAACAGCAAACAGAATTAGCTTCATTAACAGAAATCATAATTATCTTTATGGTCCCCCGCTACCCCCAGAGCCCCTCAGGGCTCCCAGGGTGAGCAAAGTTCCGCTGAGGTTACTCCGAGTTGTAGCGCCACTGAGCGTGCTCAGAGTTCCGCTGAGGTTACTCCGAGTTGTAGGAACAGAGAGAATTGCTCCAAAAAAAAAAAAACCTCAAAAATTTTGGGGTTTGGGTTTTGGTGTGGCTGAGGAGAAAAGAAATTGGCTCAAAGTTCCACTGAAGTTACTCCGAGTTGTAGCAACACCAAGCGTGCTCAGAGTTCTGCTGAAGTTACTCCGAGTTGTAGCGACACTGAGAGTTGCTCAAAGAAAAACCCCAAAAACCGCCCAAAAATTTTGGGGTTTGGTTTTTGGGGTGGCTGAGAAGAAGGGAAATTGGGGGAGCATCCTCAGGGTGCTGAAAGTTCCGCGGAAGTTACTCCGAGTTTTAGCAACACTGAGCATTGCTCAACCCCCCCAAGAAACCTCCAAAAATTTTGGGGTTTGGGTTTTGGGGTGGCTGAGGAGAAGGGGAATTGGGGGAGCATCCTCGGGGTGCTGGAAGTTGTGGAGTTACTCCGAGTTGTAGCAACACCGAGCATCGCTCAAAACCGCCCCCTAGAAACCCCCGAAAATGTTGGGGTTTGGGTTTTTTGGGGTGGCTGAGAAGGGAACTTGTGGGGAGCATCCTCTGGGTGGTGAAAGTTCCGCTCAGGTTATTCCGAGTTGTAGCAACAGTGAGAATTCCGAAACCCCAAAATCGGGGTTTGGAGTTTGGAGGGCCTGAGGAACAGGGAGACTGGGGGAGCGTCCTCAGGGTGCTGAAAGTTCCACGGAAGTTACTCCGAGTTGTAGCAACACCGAACACTCAGAAAGCCCAAAAATGGGATTTGGGGTTTTTGAGGTGGCTGAGGAGAAGGGAGATTGGCTCTGAGGTGCTCAAAGTTCCACCGAGGTTACTCTGAGTTGTAGCAACAGTGAGAATTGCTCAAAACACCCCCAGAAACCCCAAAATTGGGGTGGCTGTGAGAAGGGAAATTGGGGAGAGCATCCTCGGGGGTGCTGAAAGTTGCGCTGAAGTTACTCCGAGTTGTAGCAAGGCCGAGAATTGCTCAAAACCACCCCCAAGAGACCCCCAGAATTTTGGGGTTTGGTTTTTTGGGGTAGCTGTGAGAAGGGAAATTGGGGGAGCATCCTCGGGGTGCTGAAAGTTCCGCCGAAGTTACTCCGAGTTGTAGCAACACCAAACACTCAGAAACCCCGAAATTGGGATTTGGGGTTTTTGAGTGGCTGAGGAGAAGGGAGATTGGCTCTGAGGTGCTCAAAGTTCCACCAAAGTTACTCTGAGTTGTAGCAAGACCGACCATCGCCAAAAACACCCCCCAGAAACCCCAAAAAATTTTGGAGTTTAGGTTTTGGGGTGGCTGTGAGAAGGGAAATTGGGGGAGCATCCTCGGGGTGCTGAAAGTTCCGCGGAAGTTACTCCGAGTTGTAGCAACACCGAACATTCAGAAACCCCAAAAATGGGATTTGGGGTTTTTGAGGTGGCTGAGGAGAAGGGAAATTGGCTCTGGGGCGCTGAAAGTTCCGCCGAAGTTACTCCGAGTTGTAGCAACACCGAGAATTGCTCAAAACATCCCCAGAAACCCCCCGAATTTTGGGGTTTGGGTTTTTTGGGGTGGCTGTGTAGAAGGGAAATTGTGGGGAGAGCATCCTCGGGGGTGCTGAAAGTTCCACCGAGGTTACTCCGAGTTGTAGCAACACCGAACACTCAGAAACCCCAAAAATGGGATTTGGGGTTTTTGGGGTGGCTGAGGAGAAGGGAAATTGGGGGAGCATCCTCGGGGGTGCTGAAAGTTCCACCGAAGTTACTCCGAGTTGTAGCAACACCAAACACTCAGAAAGCCCAAAACTGGGATTTGGGGTTTTTGAGGTGGCTGAGGAGAAGGGAGATTGGCTCTGAGGTGCTCAAAGTTCCACCAAAGTTACTCTGAGTTGTAGCAAGACCGACCATCGCTCAAAACACCCCCAGAAACCCCAAAAAATTTGGAGTTTAGGTTTTTGGGGTGGCTGTGAGAAGGGAAATTGGGGGAGCATCCTCGGGGTGCTGAAAGTTCCGCGGAAGTTACTCCGAGTTGTAGCAACACCGAATATTCAGAAACCCCCAAAATGAGATTTGGGGTTTTTGAGGTGGCTGAGGAGAAGGGAGATTGGCTCTGGGGCGCTGAAAGTTCCGCCGAAGTTACTCTGAGTTGTAGCAAGAGCGACCATTGCTCAAAACACCCCCAGAAACCCCCAAAATTGGGGTGGCTGTGAGAAGGGAAATTGGGGAGAGCATCCTCGGGGGTGGTGAAAGTTCCGCTGAAGTTACTCGGAGTTGTAGCAAGGCCAAGAATTGCTCAAAACCACCCCCAAGAGACCCCCAGAATTTTGGGGTTTGGGTTTTTGGGGTGGCTGAGGAGAAGGGAAATTGGGGGAGCATCCTCAGGGTGCTGAAAGTTCCACCGAGGTTACTCCGAGTTGTAGCAACACCAAACACTCAGAAACCCCGAAATTGGGATTTGGGGTTTTTGAGTGGCTGAGGAGAAGGGAGATTGGCTCTGAGGTGCTCAAAGTTCCACCAAAGTTACTCTGAGTTGTAGCAAGACCGACCATCGCTCAAAACACCCCCAGAAACCCCAAAAAATTTGGAGTTTAGGTTTTTGGGGTGGCTGTGAGAAGGGAAATTGGGGGAGCATCCTCGGGGTGCTGAAAGTTCCGCGGAAGTTACTCCAAGTTGTAGCAACACCGAATATTCAGAAACCCCCAAAATGAGATTTGGGGTTTTTGAGGTGGCTGAGGAGAAGGGAGATTGGCTCTGGGGCGCTGAAAGTTCCGCCGAAGTTACTCCGAGTTGTAGCAACACCGAGAATTGCTCAAAACCACCCCCAAGAGACCCCCAGAATTTTGGGGTTTGGGTTTTTGGGGTGGCTGAGGAGAAGGGAAATTGGGGGGAGCATCCTCGGGGGTGCTGAAAGTTCCACCGAAGTTACTCCGAGTTGTAGCAACACCGAACACTCAGAAAGCCCAAAAATGGGATTTGGGGTTTTTGAGGTGGCTGAGGAGAAGGGAAATTGGCTCTGGGGCGCTCGAAGTTCCGCTGAGGTTACTCCGAGTTTTAACAAGAGTGAGAATTGCTCAAAACACCCCCAGAAACCCCCAAAAATTTGGGGTTTGGGTTTTTGGGGTGGCTGAGTAGAAGGGAAATTGGGGAGAGCATCCTCGGGGTGGCGAAAGTTCCACCGAGGTTACTCCGAGTTGTAGCAACACCGAACAATCAGAAACCCCGAAATTGGGGTTTGTTTTGTGGGGCGGCCCCGAGAAAAGGAAATTTGGGGGCGCCCCCTGAGCCCCGGCCGGGCCGGGAGGGGGAGCTGCCGGCCAGGCTCATTTGCATAAATTGACGCCTAATTGTTCATCACGCGGATCAAAGGCGCCGCCGCCGCCTCCTGCCCAGGCCGGGCCCCACAATTCGCCATCTCCCAGCACCCCCCGAGCAAACCCCACATTTCTGGCGGGGTCCCTGCTCCGAGCCCCCCTCCCGTCACCCCCGAGCCCCTCGCAGCCTTCCCGCCATCCTTTTCATTTTAATTGAATGTTAATTTTAATTTTAATTTTAATTTTAATTTTAATTTTAATTGTAATTTTAATTTTAATTTTAATTTTAATTTTAATTTTAATTTTAATCCCAGCCCAGCGGTTCTATGGAGGGGGGGGGGGGTTCGAGTGGTGCTGGTGAGGAGGGGGGGGCGGAATTTCTGAATTAATAATCTCTGAATTATCTCCGAATTATCTCCGAATTATTTCGGAATTTCTGCTCCCTTTTCTTCCTTTTTTTTTTTTTTGGCCTTCTCCTTTTTTTTTTTTTTTTTTTTTTTTCCTCCCTTCTCGTCTCCCTTCTTCCCCTTTGCTCGAGCAGAGGCCATTGTTATCAGTGAGCAGCGCGTACCAGAGGCCAAGTGGAACCTCCAGCGTTTGGCCATCCCCAAACCCCCCTCGGCTTTTCCCGCACGCTGGGAAGCGTCCTGATTTATTTATTTATTTTTTTTTAATCATTTTTTTATTTATTTTTCATCCCCCCACCACAAACGGAGAGCGAGCGAGACAATTTGAGCCACCGTAACCGCCTGGCTGAACCCCCTCCCCCCTCTGTTTTACCTTATTTTTTTTTAAATATTTTTTTTAAAAATAATATTTTGAACAACCCATCCCACCCACCGTAAAACCGGATGGAATCTTTTCCATTTTTTTAAAATTTTTTGATCCTTTTGACGCTTTTCGCCCGCGCGTTTATTCCCGTAGCGTTTTGAAAGGAGCCGAGAGAGAGAGAGAGAGAAAGACCAAAAAAAAAAAAAACCAAAAAAAAAAACCAGAAAAAAGCAGAAAAAAGCGGGGAGTACCGGGAGGGGCAGCGGGAGGGGGGGTCACTCCTCGCTTATTGATTGCGTGGATGCTGGATGTGAAAATATATTATGTCTGCCTGTGCTTGGCTCGTCAGAGACTAAGGTAAGCCGGACTCAAATAGGCGATCACTTTGTGAATGGCGGAGTATATGTCCCAATGATTTATGACCATATGACTCCAATCTCGGTTCAAGAAGAGTTCACAAGCTTTAAGCTTCCTTCCACGCAGAGCCTCTTTTGCAGCCCTCACCCACCGCCTGGATTTTTTTTGGTTTTGTTTTTTTTTTAAATTCCGCCATCCCCACCCTCTTTTTTTTTTTTTTTTAATTTATTTAAATTTTTTTTCCGCCTTTCCACGCGGTTTATTTTAATTTTTAATTCATTTTTTTTTCCGCCTCTCCCCGCGTTTTCTAAATTTAATTATTTTTTTTCCGCCTCTCCTCGCGTTGTCTAAATTTAATAATTTTTTTCTCCGCCTCTCCCCGCGTTTTCTAAATTTAATTTTTTTCCCCCTCTTCTCCCCGCGTTTTTCAATTTTTTAATTTTTAAATTTTTTTTTTCCCCCGCCTCTCCCCGCGTTTTTCCAGCCGGGGGTGTGGGGGGGGGGGAGAGTTGTTGCTTTGGGGTGCGGGCGGAGGGAGGAAGGGAAATTTGGGGGACGCTTCGCTGTTTTTTGCAGGCGCGGGGCTCCGGGCTCGCCCCCAGCTCCCGCCCCATTGTTGCAGGGCACGCTCGGGATATTTGGGATTGATCGGGACGGGGATGGGAGGGCACAGGCGCTGCTCTCCCCCAGGAGCGCTCGGGGCTCGCGAAATTCGGGTTTTCCAACATGGAGGGGCCGCTTCTCCAGCAGGAAAACCCTCCGGCCTCCGCTGCTTCCCTCCCTTTCCCCGCCTGATTCCCGCATTTCTGCATTTCTATATTTATTTCTATATTTATTTCTATATTTATTTCTATATTTATTTCTATATTTATTTCTATATTTATTTCTATATTCCCATTTTATCCCGGAGCATCCTCGTCCTCCCCGCACCCCCTTCCGCTGCCTCACCTTTCCCCCTCCCGATTCTTCATTTTTTTTTTTTTTTTTTTTTTTTTAATTTAAATGGCCCCAAATCCTCGCCCTCCAAAGTTGCAGGCAAAGAGTTTTTGGGGAATCGCTGCCCAAGCGAAACTCGGAGCTGGAGCAGCTCCCGCCCGCCTTTAATTGGAGCACGACATCATCGAATATTTATTATTCTGCCGGGGCTTTTTTTTTTTTTTTTTTTTTTTTTTTTTTTTTTTTTTCCCCTTTTCCTAAGCAATTCCTTGGAGTAAATAATTAGGATTGCGGCCGTCCCGGGCGAAGATAAATGAGCGGCATTTGTGAGGCGCTGAGAGATGAGGTACAAAGCGGAGCCACGAGCGAGGCGGAGGGGGTTGTAAATTTATTTTATGGACGTTTAAAACAACAAGAACCCAAAAAAAAAAAAAAAACAAACCAGGAAAAAAGAATAATCGCCGTTATTTTTAGCTGCTTTGGCCGAGCCTCGCGAGCTTCTGGTTCGGGATTCTTTTGGGTTTTTTGGTTTTGATTTTTAAGTAAATCTTTAGCAGACAGAAAGGCCTCGGAGAAATTCCCACCTCTGCCCCCTCGCAGATATTTCCAGCGAACCTATTCATAATAAAGGCGCTGCTGTTTGTTAATTAATTAATTCACGGCTCGGGGAGCGGAGGCTACTTTTTAATAAGACAAATTTATCATGGCCAGGGAGGAGGAGGAGGAGGAGGAGGAGGAGAATAACTCGCAGCGAGGATCTGCCCTCGGCGCAGACAATAACGCATCTCCGAGGAAGATCCGATGCGGATTTGGGAATGCGGGAAGGATTTAATCAGGGTAAAAAAAAAAAAAAAATTAAAAAAAATTAAATAAATAAATTTCCAAAAGCCCAGCGGACCCTCCGTGGACGCTGCGAGGATGGGGTGAAGCAAACGGAGCTTTGGTGCGGCGTGACATAAAAACAGCAGCCAGGAAAAGGAGGGGGAAAAAAATGTTATTTATTGTCGAGCTGGGGCTTCTGTTAAAGCCCCGGCACTTAAAAATATCGCGCTGGGCTTTATCTCGGCGGGGTTTGTTTTGTTTTGTTTCGCAGGATGAAAGAGGCCCAGATAAAATTGAATATACAAGAGATACAATTAAATATACAATGGATATCAATCCCCAAACAAACGCTCGCTGGCTCCTTTAAAAAGGCAGAGGAGTCTCTGCCTTTTCTAAAATCCCTCTGCCGATTATTTCCAAGTCGTTTTCACCTTTTTTTTTTTTTTTTTTCCCGGGGTATTTCTACTCTTGTTTAAAGGAGGAGAAAGTTTCTGTTGGGAGAAAAAGGAAAGAGAAAAGAAAGAGATGGAGAAAAATCAGAAAAATCTCAGAGAAAGAGACAGGGGAGGAAAAAGAGGTTTAATTTTGTGATTTTTAAGCTTTGGATTGGGGATTTTTAGACTTTTTTGAGTCTGGATTGAGGGAAAATCCAAGGGGTGCAAAGCGAGGAGCAAACGGCCTCGTGAAGTGTTTGTGTTCCACGAGAAAGAGAGAGGAAAAAGCAAAATAAAATAAAACAACAACAGCAATGAAACCCCAGCGGGCTCGGCATCCGCACCTCCCCAGCTCGGGATTTGGGACGACAAACACAAAACCGTGCCGGGAAAAAAAAAAAAAAAAAAAAAAAAAGGATTTATTTTGTAAATTGAACCTGTCAGAGAAGGGAGAGAGCCCCAGAGCAGGGCAGGGGGAGAAATCGCGTTTTGAATTCCTGCCTGCTCCGATCTGCTGGGAACCTCTGCCCTGAATTCCAGAGGCGCTGGGAGTTCCTGAGTAAACAAAAAAGGGAGCCAAGTGTGCCGGGACAGCGTTACCTGGGGGGAAAGCACGGATTTTCATGGTTACCTGGGGAGAAACACGGATTTTCATGGTTACCTGGGGATAAACACGGATTTTCATGGTTACCTGGGGGAAAACACGGATTTTCGCTGTTCCTGGGGAAAAAACATGGATTTTCGCTGTTATCTGGGGATAAAACACGGATTTTCATAGTTACCTGGGGGAAAACATGGATTTTTGCTGTTACCTGGGGGAAAACACACATTTTTGCCGTTTGCAGCTCAAAAGCAAACCAACCCTGGGGATAAACTTTGAATTTCTGCGCTGGGAGGATTCTGGGGCTGCTCCGTGTGTGATTTCGGTAGGAAGAGCAGGACTTTGGTTGTTCTCGCGGTTTTGGCCGGCGATTCTCCGCTCTGTGCTCTCACGTTTGTGCTGATTTGGGGCTTAGCTGGGTGCGCAAATGTGTGAGCGGCGCAACCCCCAGGGGCGTTTTAGGGGGTTTGTGCGCGGGGGATAAATCCAGGATAAACCAATGTGCCGAAGCCATCCCGCGCGAGGCCGCAGAGCGAAACGAGCAGCGGAAAGAAAAGCCCTGCCACCCCCAAAACCCCCTCGAAAATCGAATTTTTTCCCCGAGCCTGGGCTGGGTGAAATCTGCTGGCAGCATCTGTTCCCCCCCCTGTTCGGCGGGACCCTATTCATGTCAGGAGCCTTTCAGGCCCCAAGATGGATTCCTGGCACTATTATTGTGTTTTTTCTCCTAACCTTTCAGGTCAGCTCCCACCAGCCAGCTGGAGAGGGGCCGTCACGTGGCCTCGGGGTGCCAATGTTCTGCCATAGGGGTGTCAAGACCCTGGTAGCCGAGAAAGATGCAGAAGGCCTCGTACTACGACAGCTCCACGCTCTTCGGGGGTTACTCCTACGCCAATGGGTTCGGCTACGAGGGCGCCCAGCCGCCTTTCCCGGCCTCTTCCCACCTGGAGAGCGACTTCCAGAGGTCCTCCTGCTCCCTGCAGTCCCATGGCAAAAATAAAGAGCTCAACGGGAGCTGCATGCGGCCGGCGTCGCCCAACGCCAACAGCAACAACGCCAACAGCAACGCCGACAGCAACGCCAACGGCGCCGCGGGCCAGGCCGGCAAAAACACCGGCGGGAAATCCAGTCTGGGGGCCGGCGGCAGCATCTCCAAGCAGATCTTCCCCTGGATGAAGGAGTCGAGGCAGAACTCCAAGCAGAAGAGCGGCTCGCCCGGCGCAGGTAGATGGGGAGGCCCCGGTGACGCGCGCCGGCCTCGCCCGCTATGGCAGGACACGGCTAAAAAGCAAAAGAATTGGTGAAGGACGCCTGAGAGTGGCGAAGGGTTGGAGGAATCGATTTAGGGAAGGTCTAAATTCCCGTTTTCCCTGCCTAGAATTGCAAAAAGAGGCCTGAGAATCGCAAAGGGTTGGAGGAAACGGTTTAGGGAAGGACCAAATCCCCGTTTTCCAGCCCGGAGTTCCAAAGAGAGGTCCAAGGGTTGCAGAAATCATTTGGGAAGGCGCAAATTGCTCTTTTCCCCCCCAGAATTCCAACGAGAGGTCTAAGAATCCCAAAGGGCTTGAGAAATCAGTTTAGGGAAGACCCAAATTCCAGTTTCCAGCCCAGAATTCCAAAAAGAGGTCTAAGAACAGCAAAGGATTGGAGAAATGAGTTTAGGGGAGACCCAAATTCCCATTTTCCTGCCCAGAATCCCAAAGAGAGGTCCAAGGGCAGCAGAAATCAGTTTAGGGAAGACCCAAATTCCCATTTTCCTGCCCAGAATCCCAAAGAGAGGTCCAAGGGCAGCAGAAATCAGTTTAGGGAAGACCCAAATTCCCTTTTTCAGCCCAGAATTCCAACAAGAGGTCTAAGAACAGCAAAGGATTGGAGAAATCAGTTTAGGGAAGACCCAAATTCCATTTTCCAGCCCAGAATCCCAACAAGAGGTCCAAGGGCGGCAGAAATCAGTTTAGGAGAGACCCAAATTCTCCTTTTCCTACCCAAAGGGAGGAAGGAAGAGCTGACGGGCGTGAACATTTCCCTTCTCCTCCGCAGGGATGGGGAGAGGACCCCGTGAGACCCCCGGAGGGTCCTGGCCCCGGGCATTGCCCACCCACCCCTGGTTTATTCGTTTATTTATTTATTTATTTATTTTTATATTTATTTATTTGTGGGTTTATTTCAAACACAACCGCGGGTGCTGGACCCTGATCTGGCTGTGGGGACGCAAAATTTGGGGAAAACGTTCTCCCAGCCGCTCAAATCGCCGCTAAAATTCTGTTTGGTGCCTTCCTGGCGCTCAGAGAGAGCCGGCGTGGTGCCACGTCCGAGTTCTCCGTGTGTCCCCACAAAAATTCAGGTAAATTCAGATAAAAACCAAAAATTAATTTTGATTTACCCCTGCCACAAGAAATAGCAACAAAAATTAATTGTTTCACCTTGATTACCACAAACATAAATAACAAAAAATTTGATTTACACAATTAGATAAATTCAGATAAAAATCAAAAATTCATTTTGGATTTACCGCAATTCAGCTCGGATTTGCCACAATTCAGATAAATTCAGATAAAAACCAAAAATTCAGCTCGGATTTACCACAATTCAGATAAATTCAGATAAAACCCAAGAATTCATTTTGGATTTACAGCAATTCAGATAAATCCAGATAAAAACCAAAAATTCAGCTCGGATTTGCCACAATTCAGATAAAAACCAAAATTTCGGCTAGGATTTACCTCAGTTCACATAAATTCAGATAAAAACCAAAATTTCACAGACGAATTCAGAAAAAACCCCCAAAAATTCAGCTCAGACTTACCAGAACTCTGTTGAATTCAGATAAAACCCAAGAATTCAGCTCAGGTTTACCAGAACTCAGATAAAACCCAAAAATTCAGTTTGGATTCACCGCAATTTTGACAAATCCGTTCACACAAACCCCATAGCGTGCTCTTCATCCCGCATTAACAGAATTTATGGAGTTTTCCTCCCGCAGAGCCAAACCTTGGTGCCACGCCTGTGCGCCAACCGCCCCCTCCCCACCCTGCGTTAATTGGCCCCGCGGCCGCCCTGCCCTGCCAAACGCCATTCTCCAGAAAATCATCCTCGGGGAAATAATCTCCTCCTCAATAACGGGCGCTGGAATCCTCTCCTACATGACATGATCAAATTTTCATAAAGCAGGGGCAGCTTTGGAGAACAGGACTCTTAATAAATGACACGATTATGGAGCGCAGGCCGAGGCGCAGGGGCGAGGGGAGGGTTTATTAAGGAGCGGCGCATTCAATTTCCGCCCCTAAGTAAATTCTCTTTTATTTCATTCCGGGGGCGCGACAGAAACCTGCGGCGGCGGCGGCGGCGGTGAGAAAAGCCCCCCGGGCTCCTCGGCCTCCAAGAGGGCGCGCACGGCCTACACCAGCGCCCAGCTGGTGGAGCTGGAGAAGGAATTCCACTTCAACCGCTACCTGTGCCGGCCGCGGCGCGTGGAGATGGCCAACCTGCTGAACCTCAGCGAGCGCCAGATCAAGATCTGGTTCCAGAACCGCAGGATGAAGTACAAGAAGGATCAGAAATCCAAAGGCATGGGCGGCTCCTCCTCGGGAGGGCCCTCCCCGGCGGGCAGCCCCCCGCAGCCCATGCAGGCCTCGGCGGGGTTCCTCAACGCCTTGCACCCCATGAGCGGCGCCTACGAGGCGCCGTCGCCGCCTTCCTTCGGCAAACCGCACCAGAACGCCTACGCCGTGCCCAACCCCGGCTACCAAGCGGCCCTGAAGGGTTGCCCGAGCCAGCAGAAATTCGCCGGGGCGGCGGCGGCGCGGCGGCCGAGTACGAGCCGCACATGCTGCAGGCCAACGGCGCGGCCTACGGCGCCATGCAGGGCAGCCCAGCCTACGTCGGGGGGAACTTTGTGGATTCGCTGCCCGCCTCGGGCCCGGCCCTTTATGGCCTCAACCACCTGGGCCAGCAGCACCAGGCCGGCGCCATGGACTACGGAGGGGTCCCGCCGGGCCAGCCCCACGGACGGTGCGAGAGCCACGCCGCCTGCGCGGAGCTCTCGTCGCACCACGCGACTTCTCAGGGCAGAATCCAAGAGGCGCCCAAGCTCACCCACCTGTGAGAGGGGAAGCTGGTTGTTTTTTGTTTTTTAGGGGGGGAAAAAAAGGGCGGTTTGGGTTTCAGGGATGGTTGTGTTGGGTTTTTTTCCGGCCCGATGGTTTTGGGGTTTGGTGTGAGCACAAAATCCGAGCGGTTTTGGTGGCTTTGGAAGGGAGGAACCTCTTGGGTTTTGACAGAAAAGCTTCTGAAATGGGCTCGGGGTGGTTTTGTGGGAATCCTGCGGGGTTTGAGCGGCCAAATCCGTCGTTTCCAAGCCACGTTCGGATTGTCATGGATAATTCCCGGATGCCGGGAAGGAGAAGAGTCCTCCAGCCAAGTTTTGGGGTCTCTGCCGCCAAAGAACCCCAGAGAGATCCACCAGGAAGCTGCCCCCACTTGGAGTCCTTCTCCAGATCCACCGGTGCTTTCCTTCCCAGCCCTCAGAGGAAGGGTTGTCCTTTTCCGCTGGAAATGGGAGAAATCCAATTTCCCACCCGAAAAAGGAGAAATCCAGTTTCCCACCCGAAAAAGGAGAAATCCAATTTCCCACCGGGAAAAGGAGAAATTCGCTTTCCCACCGGAAATAGGAGAAATTCCATTTCCAACAGGAAAAAGGAGAAATTCCATTTCCAACAGGAAAAAGGAGAAATCCAGTTTCTCACCGGAAAAGGGACAACTCCAGTTTCGGACTGGAAAAAGGAAAAATCCGATTTCCCACTGGAAAAAGGAGAAATCCCCTTTCCCACAGGGTAACTTCCCCCCAAATCCCCCAAACCTGCAAATCCCCAACCCGCCAAGGCCCTGGAGCCGCGCTCGTCCCTCCAGGCCCTGCTCCCCCTCTCCAAAACAACACCACAAAAAAAAAACCACCTTTAAAAAACTCTGGAAAAGAGAGATCTAACCCCAAAAAGGGTCGAGGAAACTGTTGGGAACGCCTAAATCCCCCTTTTTTTTCCCCCCACCCAAAATTCCAAAGAGAGGAAGAAAGAGCGGCCAGGTCTGAATATTTCCCTTCCTTCGCCTCTGCTGAGGCGAAATCTTGATTTCTCCTTTCGGGGAGGGGTTTGGGGGTTTTTTTTGGGGGGTGTTTTTTTGGTTTTTTTAGGGTTGACGAGCAGGAAAAAAACAAAAAGCAATTGGGGAAATCCTGAGCTTCTTTCCTCCTCTCCTTCGAGCTGACGTGAAACAGGGTATATTTGAGCAGAGGGAATGTCCTCGCACGGAAGCAGAAGCCGAGGGATCCCTGGGATCCGCTGACGCTTTCCTGCCGGGACGTCTTTGTTGCACTTAGAGTTTACATATAATGGGTATTAAAAATAATAATAATAATAATAATAATAATAATTTTAAAAAAAACGCGACTTTGAAGGGCTCTCAGCCCCGCCCTTCAGTGAGGTGTGTGTTCTGGTGAACATTCATATATATTTATTGGTTATAGGCAGTTGAAAATATTTTCCTTTTTTCTTTTTTTTTTGTATTATTTATCCGCCCCCCACCCCCCCGCCCCAGACCATGTATTTATATGCGGGAAAAGCAAGCAAAAAAGAAACGACAAAAATAAGAATCAAACGGTACTTTTTTAGTATTTCCTTCAAAAAAAAAAACCAGAAAAAAGGCAGAAAAAAAAAGCAGAAAAACAAGCAGAAAAAAAGCAAAAAAATAATTAAAAAAAACAAAAAAAAAAAAGAAAGGACATTGTGTTCCCCTTGTCATTGTACCACGAGCTTCTTTTAGTTATTGTAATTTAGGGAGAAGCAGTAGTTTTCTGTTCCCTCGGTACTTATGAATAATGTAATTAGTTCTACCGGAGGCATGAGAGCAGAGCAGACTGGAATTGTTCCGTCCTGAATTAGAAGAATTTTCATCGCGGCTCCCTCCCCTCCGCCCCTCCTCTCGCAGCTCTCCCTTTGTTCTTACAGTAGTTCTTTTCTTTCCTCCTGTCTGCTCGACAATTCCTCAATAAACTTTCTGCTCTCCGTTTTATCTCGTCCTATCCGTCCGGGGTTGTTTTATTTTTTTGTGGGGGAAAAATAAAATAAAAATAAATAAATTTTAAAAAAAAGGATTTGAAAGGGGAAAATAAAATGGTGGGAGGAAAGGGAGACGGGGAGGGAAAGGAGAGGGATGGAGAGCGGGGTTGGTTTGGGGTGAAATCCTGGGGATTTGGGCCCACAAAGAGGGATCACGTGGAGCCAGGCCCGGGCTGCCATTGGAGAGGGAAGGAAAACAAAGGAAAAGGGATTAATCACCAAAAATAATAAATAAAAACAAGGAGAGAGGGGGGAAAAAAATTAAAATAAATAAAAGAGAGATGAAAACGTAAAAACGGCCCAGAGTTTCCATGCGGGGCCTTGGGAAGTGACGAGGAATGAAACCCATAATTTCTATGTTATTGAATTCAATATGAAATAATTGAGTTCTGGCCGAAATAATTGAGTTCTGGCTGAAATATTTGAATTGTTTCTGAAATAGGAATGCGTGGCACCCACGTGCGCCCGGCCGCTCCTCCCGGGCACCCCGAATTTGGGTGAAAAGAGGGGAAAAAAACCCCAAATTTGGGTGAAAGTGAGAGGGGAGAGGCAGCGAAAGCAGGCGGAGAAGCCGTGAATAATTTGCTTTTTCTGCTCTAAAGCCCTAAGAAAACTCCCATTAAGGCAGCGAGGGGCAATAAAAGTTTTATGGGCCGGGAAGGCTGGGGGTGAGGAGGAGGAGGAGGAGGAGGAGGAGGAGGAAAGGGGGAGGAAGGTCCCCTCCACAGTGGAAGGAGAGCGGCATTTTGGATTTTCGTTGCGGCCGCGAGAAAAGGGTGGAAAAGCTGGAAAAGGTACCCCCCAAAAAAAGGAAAAATATTTTAAAAAGGAAAAAAAAAAAAAAAGGGGGGGTTGGGGTGTAGAAGCAGCACGTGGGTTTTGTGTTGTGTACTTTATGTATTTTTATATCGTTTATATGGTTGATTATATTAATTATAATATTAATTATATATTAATTATATTAATTAATTATATATTTAGAGATTATATTAATATATAAGATATAAGATATGATATATAAGATATAAGATATGATATATAATATATAATATATAATATATAATATATAATATATAATATATAATATATAATATATAACATATAACATATAATATATAATATATAATATATAATATATAATATATAATATATAATATATAATGTATAATGTATAATGTATAATGTATAACATATAACATATAATATATAATATATAACATATAATATATAACATATAATATATAATACATAATATACAATATATAATACATAATATATAATATATAACATATAATATATACTGTATATTATATATAATATTTTATAGACAATAACCTATATTTTATATTGTGTATTTTTCTGTTATGTAGTTTATTTTATTAATTTTTTTTTTACATTTTACACCTCACATCCAACTCCCTGCATTCCCCACACCGCATTTTCTACCTCACATTTCTACATTTCAGATCTTTCACATTTTACCCATTTCATCCACCTGTGTGCTCAGCCAGGACAAATCCCCGGGGGATTTTAAAAAACCAAAGTTCTGATGGGGAAAACATCTCATGAGAAACGACGCCGAGCTCCGATCCCTCCTCGTGAACCAAGTTCCAAGGTTAATAACTAAAAATTAAAATTATACATAATTATAAATAATAACGGCATCCGGAGCGCCAAGGAACTATTCCCCATCCCGGCCTGCGAAATGTTTTTAATACAAAAATAAATGTTTAAAATTTATTTTTAATAATAAGATTATCGAATCATCCCCGGCCGCGCCGGGATCATCTCGCAGAACATTCCTCTCCCCCCGCTCCCATTCCCGGATTTTTCCGGCGCCATGTTGAGCCAGGGATTCCCAGGAAATGGTTAAAATCTGGGAAAAAAGGGAAAAAAAGCAATTCCGGGGCGCGCCCAGGGCCCTCCCTCCGCTGGCGGGGCCGCTTCGGGAGCTCGGGAATTCATCCCGGGGATGCGAAACCTTCCCCTGCACCCGGGAGGTTTTTCCCCTTTGGCCTCCGTGCGATGCGTGGGGAAAAACAATCCCAATTTCCCAAGAGGTTTTTGGGTTTTTTTTTTCTTTTCCCTCTCTTTATTTTCCCCCCTCTTTTTATTTTCTCCTCTTTTTATTTCCCCTTTTCTCATTTCCCCCTCTTTTCATTTCCCCCCCTCTTTTCATTTTTCCATCTTTTCATTTTCTCCCCTTTTAATTCCTCCCCCTTTTCATCCCCCACTTTTCTTTTTTCCCCTTTCCATTTCCCTCCCTCTTTTCATTTTTCCATCTTTTCATTTTCTCCTCTTTTCATTTCCCCTCCCCTTTTCATCCCCCCTTCCATTTCCTCCTCTTTTCATTTCAATTTTCTCCCCCTTTCCATTTCCCCCCATTTTCATTCCCCTCCTTTTCATCCCCCCACTTTTATTTTTCCCCCCTTTTTAAATTCCCCCCTCTTCCCATTTCTCTCTCTTTCCATTCCTCCCAATTTTCATTTTTCTCTCTTTCCATTCCCCCCAATTTTCATTTTTCTCTCTTTCCATTCCCCCCAATTTTCATTTTTCCCTCTTTCCATTCCCCCCAATTTTCATTTTTCTGTCTTTCCATTCCCCCCAATTTTCATTTCTCTCTCTTTCCATTCCCCCCAATTCTCATTTTTCTTTCCCCCTTGCAGCTCCCAGTGCGAACAAAAAGCCGAGACAACTTTTGCCAAGCGGCTGGGAAGAATTTTCCATCCCAAATTCCTCCTCTCCATCCCATCCCTCAAACCCAGGAACTGCAAACCCCAAACATCCTCTCCAAACCAGCCAGCAACGAGCAAAACCCGATTGTTTGATTTTTAACCATTGATCTGAGGCGAAACAGATTTCGGGGTGGTTTTGATACGCGAATCCCCAAAACACTCGGGGAAATCTGGGGTTTGCGCTTGGTATTTTTTTAATTATTGTAATTATTTTCTCCACCCCCGCTCGCTGGAGGAGCTTTAGATTTATTCCCAACGCTCCCCACCCACGCGGATGCTTCGAGTGACAAAAGTTTCCAGGGAACGGAGCCTCCCAGTCCCTCCCGGCTGCAAACTGGGACAACTGGAGCTCCAACAAACCCCAAAAACTCCTTCTCCATCCCTTCCACATTTGATTTAAAGTCCTCTGGGGTTTTTTTTGTTTTTTTTTTGAGTTTCTGCCCTTGAAACCCGCGGATTAAAGTTTATAAATCTGCCCTGGGTTAAGAGCGCCGAATTTCTCTGCTGAGCGAGTCAGGGCGAGCTGTCAGGAGAGGCTTTGCAGGAGAAGATTGATGGTTTCTCTCTTCTTCTCGGGCTGTGTGGACCCGGGGCGCTTTAGAGAGGGGAAAGAAAGGAAGGGGAAAAAAAAAAAAAAAAAAAAGAAAAAAAAAAAGTTGGGAAATGACTTTTTCATTTTATTTATTTGTTTTGTAAACTCTGGAAGTGGCGCTGCTTTGTTGGAGAAAAAGGGATGGGGAGGAGGAAATGCGATTTCCGAGATATCCGTGACCTTAAAGCGCCGTTTGGCCTCTGAGCGAAGTGCGAAGGGTCCATTAAGCCCGGCCTGGGAGGGACAGGGATTAGGCTGCTCTTTAGGAGCCATTTAATACCGAAAATCGGGCGGGTTTAACTAAACTCGGTTTAAAAGCTCACTTGATTTCTGGAGGGCTGGGCTGGAGGCACCGGGAGCGGCAGGGACGGAACGGGGCTGGAACGGGGCAAGGAATGGGGCTGGAACGGGGACCGGAAGCTGGAACGGGGCAGGAACGGGGCTGGAACGGGGCAGGAACGGGGGATGGAAGGGGCAGGAACGGGGATGGAACAGGGCAGGAACGGGGATGGAAGGGGCAGGAACGGGCAGGAACGGGGCAGGAACGGGGCAGGAACGGGTCAAGGAATGGGGCAGGAACAGGGATGGAATGGGGCAAGAAACGGGGGCAGGAAAAGAGGTGGAGGGAGAGGAAGGAAGGAAGGAAGGAAGGAAGGAAGGAAGGAAGGAAGGAAGGAAGGAAGGAAGGAAGGAAGGAAGGAAGGAAGGAAGGAAGGAAGGAAGGAAGGAAGGAAGGAAGGAAGGAAGGAAGGATCTCTCTGCCCACAGCCATGCAATGATGCTGATTCTGGGGTGCTGCCCTTGCCTTTTCTGGGGTTCCTCTCTCTCTCTCGCTTTTTCCTCCCTTTTTTTTAATCAATTAAAGAAAATAACGCTTTCTGTTTGCCACCAGGCCCCTCCTGCCATTGGCCGGGGCCTCCCACGTGACGAGAATTGGCTGCAATTTCGCCCCAGCCTCGAGTTTCGCAGAGCAGGGTCCCCCTCCGCCCTTATTATCGGCAATATAACAATTATCAAAAGCGCCAGGACCGTCATCATCCTCGCCATCAAAAAACCCGAGGCCCTCCGGTTTGTCTCCCTCTCCCCCTCCTCCTCCTCCTCCTCCTCCCTCTCCCCCGCCTCCCTCCCGCTTTTTAAAGCCCGGGCCCTGGAAAAGCCATGAATTTTGAATTTGAGAGGGAGATCGGGTTTATAAATAGCCAGCCTTCGCTCGCCGAGTGCCTGACGTCTCTCCCCGCTGTCCTGGAAACATTTCAAACTTCATCAATCAAGGACTCGACGTTCATTCCTCCTCCTTTCGAGCAAAGCGTCCTGCGAAGCCTCGCTCCTTGTTCGGGCAGGAGCCCGAGCCGAGCCCCGCACGGCCCGGCCCGGCCCGGCCCGGCCCAGCCCGGCCCGCGGGCAGCGCAATTCCCCTGGATGAAGGAGAAGAAATCGTCCAAGAGAAGCAGCCAAGCTCCGGCCGCTTCATCCCCACCATCCTCATCATCCTCGCTGCCGGTGCCCGCCGCGGGATCTCCCGCAGGTTCGTATGGCCGGGGGCGCATCGGAGAACGGAAAATGGAAAAAAAATGGAAAAAAAAAAAAAAAAAAAAGGAAAATGGCCAATTCTGCCCCAAAAGAGCCCCAGCCCATCCCCCTGCCCGCGAGGCTCCCCCGGGATCGCGGAATTCACGGAGCGATGAACCTCGGGGGGGTTCTGCTGCCTCCTCCTCCCAATCAAATTTACGAATTTCTGCCGTTTCTGCCCAAGCCCCGAGCGAGGGGGGCCGGGGGGGTTTTGCAGCTCCGTTTGTTCGGCTTTCAACGCCAGAGCTGCCGGGTTTTACAGCCCACGGGGGGGAAAAAGGGGGAAAAATTAAAAAAAAAGGGAAAAGCAAAGACAACGAAACCCCGAAGATGCGCGAAGGGGGAAGGAAAATGGGTGGGGAAGGCTCCAGAAGGGTGGGGAGGTGAAAGAGCGAGGGTTGATCCTGCAAAATGGAATTATTACACCCAAAACCGCCCCCAGAAAAAGGAGCAGCCTGGAGGAACAATTCCAGGATTTCCAGGGCTCCGGTAAAACCGGGCAGGAGCGGGGCGGGCACCGGAGCTCATTGGCCGGGGGAAAATTGGGATAATGAAACCAAAGTACCGGGAAAAGGTAAAAAAAAACCCCACAAAACAACAAATAAAACAGGAAAGAGGGAATGAAGGAATTGAGAAGGAGTTGACAAGAAATTGAGAATGAATTTAGAAGAAACGGAGAATAAATTTAGAATAAATTTGGAATAAATTGAGAAGAAATTGAGAAGAAATTGAGAAGAAATTGAGAAGAAATTGAGAATGAATTTAGAAGGAAAGGAGAATACATTTAGAAGAAATTTGGAATAAATTGAGAAGAAATTTAGAAGAAATGGAGAAGAAATTTAGAAGAAATTTAGAAGAAATTGAGGATGAATTTAGAATAAATTTAGAATAATTTGAGAAGAAATTTAGAAGAAATTGAGGATGGATTTAGAAGAAATGGAGAATAAATTTAGAATAAATTTAGAAGAAATTGAGGATGAATTTAGAAGAAATGGAGAATAAACTTAGAATAAATTTAGAAGAAATTGAGAAGAAATTTAGGAGAAATTTAGGAATTTAGAAATATCCTACATTTTAGGGATTTAGAAGGAAGGTAGACATTAATTTTATGCACCAGGGCGGCAGAGAGGGAAGGGCTCTAAAGGGAGAGACCAGGGAACAAAATCCTTTTTTTCCCCCCGAGGCAGAGAGCTCGTCCGGAGCGGGCAAAGCGGAATGAAAGAATTCCGGTGCCCAATTCCTGTGATTTTTCCCGGCAGAGGCGGCGGGGCTGGCGGACGGCAGCGGCTCCAGGAGGCTCCGCACCGCCTACACCAACACGCAGCTGCTGGAGCTGGAGAAGGAATTCCACTTCAACAAATACCTGTGCCGGCCGCGGCGCGTGGAGATCGCGGCGCTGCTGCGGCTCAGCGAGCGCCAGGTCAAGGTGTGGTTCCAGAACCGCAGGATGAAGCACAAGCGGCAAACGCAGCACAAGGAGGAGCGGCGCGCAGGGAGCGCGGGGAGGCGCGCAGGGAGCGCGGGGCAGCGCGCAGGGAGCGCGGAGCGCAGG
Source organism: Camarhynchus parvulus (assembly GCF_901933205.1). Lineage (NCBI taxonomy): Eukaryota > Metazoa > Chordata > Aves > Passeriformes > Thraupidae > Camarhynchus > Camarhynchus parvulus. The sequence continues at coordinate 5,218,209 of NC_044597.1, forward strand.
AGCGCAGGGAGCGCAGGGAGCGCAGGGAGCGCGGGGCAGCGCGCAGGGCGCGAGCGCGCGGGCGCGAGCGCACCGCCAGGAGCGGGGCAGCGCGCAGGAGCGGAGCGCGAGGCGGCAACGCAGGCAGGAGCGCGGAGCGCGGGGCAGCCGCAGGGAGCGCGGGGCAGCGCGGGGCGGCGCGCGGTTCCCCGCGGCTGCCGGAGCTCGGCGCGTTCTCGGCGGGGCCGCGCCCGGAGCTCGCCCAAGGGTTCTGCGGCGGCCCCGATGCTCTGGAGAGCCCGCTGCGCTTCTCCGAGGAGGAGCTGGAGCTGTTCGGCAGCGCGCTCTGCAGCATGGAGCTGCGCCAGCTGGGTTTGCCCTGACGGGAGATGTCCCTGCGCGGCCCGGGGGGGTTTGGGGAGATCGGGATCGGAGCAGCCGCTGGCGGCACCCCAAAGTGTGGCCCCAGAGGGGGAAACCCCAAAGTGTGGCCTGAGAGGGGGGGAAACCCCAAAGTGTGGCCTGAGAGAAGGGGAAACCCCAAAAGTGTGGCCTGAAAGAAGGGGAAACCCCAAAGTATGGCCTGAGAGAAGGGAAACTCCCAAAATCTGGCTCAGAGTAAGGAGAACCTCCCAAAATCTGCCCTGAGAGGAGGGGAAACCCCAAATATGGCCCAAGAGGAGGGGAAACCCGAAAATCTGCCCTGAAAGAAGGGGAAACCCCAAAGTGTGGCCTGAGAGGAGGGGAAACCCCGAAATATGGCCCGAAAGAAGGGGAAACCCCAAAGTATGGCCTGAAAGAAGGGGAAACCCCAAAATCAGCCCTGAGAGAAGGGGAAACCCCAAAATACGGCCTGAGAAAAGGGGGACCCCCAAAATCTGGCTTAGAGTAAGGAAAAACCCCCAAAATCAGCCCTGAGAGAAGGGGAACCCCTGAAATATGGCCTAAAAGAAGAGAAACCCCCCAAATCTGGCCTGAGAAAAGGGGAGCCCCCAAAATCTGGCTTAAAGTAAGGAGAACCCCCCAAAATCAGCCCTGAGAAAAGGGGAAACCCCAAAGGATGGCCTGAGAGAAGGGGAAACCCGAAAATCTGCCTCGAGAGAAAGGGAACCCCCCAAATACGGCCTAAAATCAGGGGGGAAATGACAAATCTGGTCTGAGAGAAGGGGAACCCCCAAAATCTGACCTGAGAGAAGGGGTACCTCCAAAATCTGGCCTAAAAGAAGGGGGAACCCACGAACCTGGCCTAAAAGAAGGGGGAGACGTCATAAATCTGGCCTAAAAATAAGGGAAAACCACTAATTTGGTGTAAAATAAGGGGAACCCTCAAAATCTGGCCTAAAACAAGGGGAACCCCCCCAAACCTGCCCTGAAACAAGGGAAACCCTCAAAACCTGGCCCAAAAGAAGGGGAACGCCCCAAATGTGGCCTAAAAGAAGGGGAGCCTCCTTAATCTGGCCTAGAGTAAGGGGAACCCCCAAAATTGGCCTGAAAAAGGAGGAATCCCCCAAAATCGGCCCTAAAAGAAGAGGAAAACACCAAATCTGCCCTGAAAAAGGAGGAAACCGCCCAAAATCTGCCCCAAATAAAAGAGGAAACCCCCCAAAATCTGCCCTGAAAAAGGAGGTATCCCCCAAATTCTGCCCCGAAAAAAAAGAGGAAACCCCCCCAAAATCTGCCCCGAAAAAAAGAGAAAATCCCCCAAAATCTGCCCCGAAAAAAAGAGGAAACCCCCCAAATTCTGCCCCGAAAAAAAAGAGGAAACCCCCCAAAATCTGCCCCGAAAAAAAGAGAAAACCCCCCAAAATCTGCCCTAAAAGAAGAGGAAAACACCAAATTTGGCCTGGAAAAAAGAGGAATCCCCCAAAATCGGCCCTAAAAGAAGAGGAAAACACCAAATTTGGCCTGAAAAAAGAGGAAACCACCCAAAAGAAGGGGAACCCCCCCAAAATTGCCCTGAAGCCATTTCCCATTCCGGGAAGCTCCGAGCCACCCAAACCTCCCTCCCAAATTTATTCCAGAAGGTGAAAGAGCGGCCCCAGTTTTGCTAAAATTCAGGTATTTTGCGATCCTTTTATTTATTTTTTTTCCCCCCTCCCTTATTTATTTCCAAGGAAGCAGCCGTGTAGTTCTCAAGCACGGGGGAGATTTCAGCCCCTGGAGAGAAAAAAAAAAAAAAATTAAATTTATAAATCCTCCCCAGCGACTTTCTCAGGAATCAGAACGAGACTTTTAGATTTCGTAATAAAATTTAAAAAAAAAAATGACAATTAAAAAAAAAACCAAAATCAGGGGAATTTTCCTTCCTCTTTTTTTGGCTGTAGATTATTTATTCAAATCCTTTCGTAGCAAAGGGCAAATTATTTATTGTCTATTTTTTTCATGGAGCTAATAAACGTCTTTATAAAAGCGACAAAAGCGTGTTTGCTTTGGATTTCATTCCAAAAAAAAGTGATTTTTTTTTTGTTTTCCTCCATAAATCATTCGCTTTTCCCTGCTTTGTAGCGAGGTTTAATCATCTCCTCGTGCGCCCTGAGAGGAGACAAAAGGAATCGCTCCCAAGCAACGATTCCAGAGGAAATATTCCCCGAGTTCTGCGTTCATTTTCCCCCAGCTTGGTGTTTATTTATTCATTTATTTATTTATTGTAGTCAATCAAAGCCGGGTGGTTCTTTCTTAATTTTAACATTTTGGGGTTCTGCTCGGGGGACGGGAAAAATCCTCGGATTTAAGGGGAAAAATGAAAATAGAACGGGAAAAAGAAAGAAGGGGATGAAAGGATGGGAAAGCAACACAAAGGCGGCGCGGAGCCCACGCGAATTCCGGGGCCATTCCCGGCCTCCCACATCCCAATCCCGCCCTTCATCCCCATCCTCCTCCTCCTCCTCCTTTCTCTCAGAATCCACCGCAGCTCCCGGGCTTGGAAACGTCCGGAGCTCAAAAACAAAAAAAAATTAGGAAAAAAAAAAGGAGGATTTTGAGTAAAAGCTCAAAAAAACAAAAAAAATAATTCCGCGCGTTGGGGTGAGCAAATGAACGTGAGAGAAGGAGGGGTAAGGGATGGGCCTGGGGGGGTTTCTGTATTCCTGATCCATTTTCCAACCCCAAAACCCCCCAAAATTCCCTTTTACTCCTCCTCCCTTTTCCAACCCCAAAACCCCTTTTACTCCTTGCCTTTTTTCCAACTCCAAAAACCCCAAATTCCCCTTTTATTCCTGGTCTCTTTTCCAACCCCAAATCCCCTTCATTCCCCCCATCTTTTCCAATCCCACAAACCCCAAATTCCCTTTAATTCCTCCTCTCTTTTCCCACCCAAAACTCCCAAAATCTCCTTTTATTCCTCCTCCCTTTTCCAACCCAAAACCCCCAAATTCCCCTTTTATTCCTCGTCCCTTTTCCAACCCCAAATCCCTTTCATTCCCCCCATTTTTCCAACCCCAAACCCCCAAAATTCCCTTTTACTCCTCCCTTTTCCAACCCCACAAACCCCAAACCCCCTTTTACTCCTCCCCTCTTTTCCAACCCCAAAAACCCCCAAATTCCCTTTAATTCCTCCTCTCTTTTCCAACCCCAAACCCCTTTCATTCCCCCCATTTTTCCAACCCCAAAACCCCCCAAATCCCCTTTTACTCCTCCCCTCTTTTCCAACCCCAAAAACCCCCAAATTCCCCTTTTATTCCTCCTCCCTTTCCCAACCCCAAACCCCTTTTACTCCTCCTGTCGTTTCCCACCCCACAGACCCCAAACCCCCCGGGATCCTCGATCTCGTCCAGGATTTCTCGGATCCCTCTCCAATCTTCCTCTCCTCGAGGGATTTTAACCCCAAAACTCATCCTGGGGTGGGGGGTTCTGGGTGTGCCACCCCGAAGAAATCACCCCAAAAAGTTTTTGGGGTTTCCCAAATTTTGGGAGGCATCTGGAGGGGGTTGAACCCTGGGGGGTGGGAAATGTGGGGCGGGGGGCGACCCTAAAACTGAGGGGAGCAGCCCAGACGCTCCCCCAGCCCCTTTTTCTTTTAGGGTGAGGCAAACCCAGACGGCCCGTTCGGCTTTTGGGGTGTCCCCCCCTGCCACACACCCATTTTTGGGGTGAATTCGGCGTTTTCAGTGCCTGGGTGGGATCAGCCCCGCTCTCCAGGGGACGTTGGGAATTTGGGATCTTTGATTTGGGGTGAAAAGCAGCAGAGCCGGGCTGGGTTCACACTCAGAAAATAAAATAAAACAAAGAGAAATAAATAAAAGTGAAATTAAAGAAGGCTGGGCGGATGTTCGGGATGATCTCGAACAAAGAGGGGCCGCCGTGATTTTGGGGCCACCTTTGGATTCCGAACCCATCTTCCCCCCAAATCTCCTCTCCGGGGAAGCAGCCGGCCATCCCAAAACCTCGCGTCTATCGGGATTCAAACCCCCACTCCGGCCGTGAATATTTGAATATTTAAATATTTAAATATTTGAACACCCCAGCCCGCTTCCCACGGGGACAAGGCACCGCGTTCAGACCCGGGAGGAGCCCCCGGCCCCTCTCCCAGCGCCTCCGAGTGCCGATTTTTGGGGAGCGGAGCCCCCCAAACCCGTTATTCTTTATTTTGGGGTTTATTTCACAGCCCCGGCTGCTGCGGAGCGCTCGGAGCTGCCAGGCGGTGCCATCAAAGCGCCATTTGCTCCTACGCATCCCGCCTCTCCTCCTCCTCCTCCTCTCCAGCCCCAGCAGGGGAAGCTCGGCCCTGCCCCGGGCTGGTTTTGGGGTCTCAGCATCCTTTTGGCCCCTCCTGTATCCAGCTGGAAAACAAGGCCAAAAAATCCAAAAAGTGGTGGATTTCCACATTGAGATGGTCTTCGGGCTAAAAATGAGGGGAAATGTCCCCAAACCCGCGGATTTCCAGATTGAGATGGTCTTTGGCCTGGGAAATGTCCCCAAATGGGCGGATTTCCACATTTGGATGGTTTCCGGTATAAAAATGAGGGGAAATGTCCCCAAACCCGCGGATTTCCACATTGAGATGTTCTCGGGCTAAAAATGAGGGGAAATGTCCCCAAACAGGCAGATTTCCACATTGAGTTGGTCTTCAGCCTAAAAATGAGGGGAAATGTCCCCAAACAGGCAGATTCCCACATTTGGATGGTCTTCGGTCTAAAAATGAGGGGAAATGTCCCCAAACGGGCGGATTTCCACGTTGAGATGGTCTGCAGTACAAAAATGAGGGGAAATGTCCCCAAACCCGCGGATTTCCACATTTAGACGGTCTCCAGTATAAAAATGAGGGGAAATGTCCCCAAACCCGCGGATTTCCACATTGAGATGGTCTTCGACCTAAAAATGGGGGGAAATGTCCCCAAACGGGCGGATTTCCACATTGAGTTGGTCTTCGGCCTAAAAATGAGGGGAAATGTCCCCAAACGGGCGGATTTCCACATTGAGTTGGTCTTCGGCCTAAAAATGAGGGGAAATGTCCCCAAACGGGCAGATTCCCACATTTGGATGGTTTCCGGTATAAAAATGAGGGGAAATGTCCCCAAACGGGCAGATTCCCACATTTGGATGGTTTCCGGTATAAAAATGAGGGGAAATGTCCCCAAACGGGCAGATTCCCACATTTGGATGGTTTCCGGTATAAAAATGAGGGGAAATGTCCCCAGACGGGCGGATTTCCACATTGAGATGGTTTCTGGTATAAAAATGAGGGGAAATGTCCCCAAACCCGCGGATTTCCACATTGAGATGTTCTCGGGCTAAAAATGAGGGGAAATGTCCCCAAACAGGCAGATTTCCACATTGAGTTAGTCTTCAGCCTAAAAATGAGGGGAAATGTCCCCAAACGGGCGGATTTCCACGTTGAGATGGTCTGCAGTACAAAAATGAGGGGAAATGTCCCCAAACCCGCGGATTTCCACATTTAGATGGTCTCCAGTATAAAAATGAGGGGAAATGTCCCCAAACGGGCGGATTTCCACGTTGAGATGGTCTGCAGTACAAAAATGAGGGGAATGTCCCCAAACCCGCGGGATTTCCACATTTAGACGGTCTCCAGTATAAAAATGAGGGGAAATGTCCCCAAACCCGCGGATTTCCACATTGAGATGGTCTTCGACCTAAAAATGGGGGGAAATGTCCCCAAACGGGCGGATTTCCACATTGAGTTGTGTCTCGGCCTAAAAAATGAGGGGAAATGTCCCCAAACGGATTTCCACATTGAGTTGGTCTTCGCCCAAAAATGAGGGGAAATGTCCCCAAACGGGCAGATTCCCACATTTGGATGGTTTCCGGTATAAAAAATGAGGGGGAAATGTCCCCCAAACGGGCAGATTCCCACATTTGGATGGTTTCCGGTATAAAAATGAGGGGAAATGTCCCCAAACGGGCAGATTCCCACATTTGGATGGTTTCCGGTATAAAAATGAGGGGAAATGTCCCCAGACGGGCGGATTTCCACATTGAGATGGTTTCTGGTATAAAAATGAGGGGAAATGTCCCCAAACAGGCGGATTTCCACATTGAGATGTTCTCGGGCTAAAAATGAGGGGAAATGTCCCCAAACAGGCAGATTCCCACATTTGGATGGTCTTCAGCCTAAAAATGAGGGGAAATGTCCCCAAACGGGCGGATTTCCACATTGAGATGGTCTGCAGTACAAAAATGAGGGGAAATGTCCCCAAACGGGCGGATTTCCACATTTAGACGGTCTCCAGTATAAAAATGAGGGGAAATGTCCCCAAACGGGCAGATTTCCACATTGAGATGGTCTTCGGCCTAAAAATGAGGGGAAATGTCCCCAAACTGGCAGATTCCCACATTGGGATGGTTTCCGGTATAAAAATGAGGGGAAATGTCCCCAAACCCATGGATTTCCACATTGAGATGTTCTTCAGCCTAAAAATGAGGGGAAATGTCCCCAAACGGGCAGATTCCCACATTTGGATGGTTTCCGGTATAAAAATGAGGGGAAATGTCCCCAGACGGGCAGATTCCCACATTTGGATGGTTTCCGGTATAAAAATGAGCGGAAATGTCCCCAGACAGGCGGATTTCCACATTTCCACGCCTTTTTCCCATGGGGAAGGGAGGAGGGGAAGGGCGAGGTCGAGGGAGGGGTCAGGAGGGAGCCCCTGGGAAAGGGGCCCCAAAACCCCCCAGATTAAACCCAGAGTTCTTATTGATAAAAATCCCCAATGAGGGTGGGAAAAGGGACCCCAAACCCCCCAGATTAAACCCAGAGTTCTTATCAATACCAATCCCCAATGAGGGTGGGAAAAGAGGTCCCAAGGTCCCCCCAAATCAAACCCTGAGCCCCCATCGATCCCGGTCCCCAATGAGGGTGGGAAAAGAGACCCCAAAACCCCCAGATCACACCCCGAGTTCTTATTGATACCAATCCCCAATGGGGGTTGGAAAAGGAGCCCCAAACCCCCCCAGATCACACCCCGAGCCCCCATCGATCCCGATCCCCAATGAGGGTTGGAAAAGGAACCCCGGATTCCCCCAGATCACACCCCGAGCCTCATCAATCCTGGTCCCTAATGAGGGAGGAAAAAGGGACCCCAAACCCCCCAGATCAAACCCCGTGCCCCCATCGATCCCGGTCCCCAATGAGGCTGAGAAAAGAGACCCCAAACCCCCTCCCCGAATTAAACCCCGAGTTATTGTCACTACAAATCCCCAATGGGGGTTGGAAAAGGGACCCCAAACCTCCCCAGATCACACCCCGAGTTCTTATTGATACCAATCCCCAATGGGGGTTGGAAAAGGAGCCCCCAACCCCCCAGATCACAGCCCGAGTTCTTATTGATACCAATCCCCAATGAGGGAGGAAAAAGGAGCCCCAAACCCCCCCAGATCACACCCCCATCGATCCCGGCCCGTGATCAGTTCCCGGCGCGGCCCCGATCAATCCCCACACCAAAGGCGCTCCCTGGCCGCAGCCCCGCGGTTTCCATCATCCCCCCGAGCAGCAGGGCCCTTCTTATCTGTCCTAATTAGCGAGGCCGGAGCGTCGGGAGGAGGCGAGGGGGAATATTCAATAAAATGTGAATTATTGAGCGGCTGCGAGGTTGTGCCGCTCTCGTCTTTGCCTCCTCCAAAATGCCGAACAAACGGCGGGCGGGTGTTTGCAGCCCTGCCCTTCTGCTCCGCGCAACTGGAGGGCATTAATTAAGCGAATTAAGCATATTAAGCATATTCAGGCCCTTGATTGTTGGCAAAACGCGGCGGTTGCCTGGCGGTAATTAAGCGGGGAACATGCAAATGAGCGGCGCGCTGGGGGGGGGGCTGCTGGGGCAATGTTGGTTTTGGGAGGGGGAGGTGATCGCTGAGCAGCTCCTGGAGCTCTGGAGATGTGGGATCGGTCCTGGGGATCTGTCCTGGATGTGGAATCAATCCTGGGAATCCTCCCTGGATGCGGGATCAATCCTGGGGATCTGTCCTGGATGTGGGATCAATCCTGGGAATCCTCCCTGGGTGTAGGGTCATTCCTGGGAATCCTCCCTGGATGTGGGATCGGTCCTGGGAATCCTCCCTGGGTGTGGGATCGGTCCTGAGAATCCTCCCTGGATGTGGGATCAGTCTGGGAATCTGTCCTGGATGTGGGATTGGTCCTGGGGATCTGTCCTGGATGTGGGATTGGTCCTGGGGATCTGTCCTGGGTGTGGGATCGGTCCTGGGAATCCTCCCTGGAAGCTCTGGAGATGTGGGATCAGTTCTGGGGATCTGTCCTGGGTGTGGGATCAACCCTGGGAATCTCCCTGGATGTGGGATCGGTCCTGGGGATCCATCCTGGGTGTGGGATCAGTCCTGGGAATCTGTCTTGGATGTGGGATCAACCCTGGGAATTTGTCCTGGAGCTCTAGAGATGTGGGATCAATCCTGGGAATCTGTCCTGGATGTGGGATCAATCCTGGGGATCCTCCCTGAGTGTGGGATCAGTTCTGGGGATCCTCCCTGGATGTGGGATCAACCCTGGGTACCTGTCCTGGATGCGGGATCAATCCTGGGGATCCTCCCTGGGAGCTCTGGAGATGTGGGATCGGTCCTGGGAATCTGTCCTGGGTGTGGGATCAGTTCTGGGAATCCTTCCTGGATGTGGGATTGGTCCTGGGAATCTGTCCTGGATGTGGGATCAATCCTGGGAATCCTCCCTGGGTGTGGGATCAACCCTGGGAATCCTCCCGGATGTGGGATCGGTTCTGGGAATCATCCCTGGAGCTCTGGACATTTGGGATCAATCCTGGGAATCTGTCCTGGATGTGGGATCGGTCCTGGGAATCCTCCCTGGAGCTCTGGAGATGTGGGATCAATCCTGGGAATCTGTCCTGGATGTGGGATTGGTCCTGGGAATCTCCCTGGATGTGGGATCAACCCTGGGAATCCTCCCTGGGTGTTGGGTCACTCCTGGGAATCCTCCCTGGAGCTCTGGAGATGTGGGATCAATCCTGGGAATCCTCCCCGGATGTGGGATGGGGAATTCCCTGGAGTCCCGATATCGATAAACCCGAGCTGCCGATATCGGCCATCGATCACGGCGGTGATTGATCCATGGGCTTGGGGGGGCAGGGCCTGGGGTTGGGACCGGAGGGAACCCAAGGGATTTGGGATCTGAGTGAAACCCAAGGGATTTGGGATCTGAGTGAACCCTGAGGGATTTGGGATCTGAGTGAAACCCAAGGGGTTTGGGGTCTGAGTGAACCCTGAGGGATTTGGGATCTGAATGAAACCCAAGGGATTTGGGATCTGAGTGAAACCCAAGGGGTTTGGGATTCGAGGGAATCCTGAGGGATTTGGGATCTGAGTGAAACCCAAGGGATTTGGGATCTGAAGAGATCCAGAGGGATTTGAGATCTCAGGGGATTCCCAGGGATTTGGGATCTGAGTGATCCCCAAGGGATTTGGGATCTGAGGGAATCTCGAGGGATTTGGGATTGGAGGGGATCCTGAGGGATTTGGGATCTGAATGAACCCTGAGGGATTTGGGGTCTGAGTGAAACCCTCAGGGATTTGGGATCTCGGGGGAGTCCCGGGGATTTGGGATCTGAGGGAATCCCCAGGGATTTGGGACCCTCAGTTAGATTTGGGGTCTGAAGGGATTTGGGATCTGAAGGAACACAGAGGGATTTGGGATCTGAATGATCCCGGAAGAATTTGGGATTTGAGGGAACCCCCAGGGATTTGGGACTCCCAGTTAGATTTGGAGTCTGAATGAACCCCAAGGGATTTGGGATCTGAAGGGATCCAGAGGGATTTGGGACCCCCAGTTAGATTTGGGGTCTGAGGGGATCCCCGGGGATTTGGGATCTGAGGGAATCTGGAGGGATTTGGGATCTGGGGGGAATCCTGAGGGATTTGGGGGTCTGGGTGAGACCCGCCGGGATTTGGGATCTGAAGGGATCCAGAGGGATTTGGGACCCTAAATTAGATTTGGGGTCTCAGGGGATCCCCAGGGATTTGGGACCTGAGGAAACCTGGAGGGATTTGGGATCTGAGGCGATCCCCAGGGATTTGGGACTCCCAGTTAGATTTGGGGCCTGAATGAACCCCAAGGGATTTGGGACCTGAGGGGATCCCCAGGGATTTGGGATCTGAATGAACCCGCAGGGATTTGGGATCTGAGTGATCCCCAAGGGATTTGGGATCTGAGGGGATCCCCAGGGATCTGGGTCTGAATGAACCCGCAGGGATTTGGGATCTGAGGGGATCCCCAGGGATTTGGGATCTGGGTGATCCCCAGGGGCGGGGGATCTGAGGGGATCCCCAGGGATTTGGGATCTGGGGGACCCCAAGGATTGGGATCTGGGTGATCCCCAAGGGATTTGGGATCTGAGGGGATCCCCAGGGATTTGGGATCTGAATGAACCCCGAGAGAGATTTGGGATCTGAGTGATCCCCAGGGATTTGGGATCTGAGGGGATCTCCAGGGATTTGGGATCTGAGGGGATCCCCAAGGGATTTGGGATCTGGGTGATCCCAAGGGATTTGGGATCTGAGGGGATCCCCAGGGATTTGGGATCTGAATGAACCCGCAGAGATTTGGGATCTGAGTGATCCCCAGGGATTTGGGATCTGAGGGGATCTCCAGGGATTTGGGGTCTGAGGCGAACCCCAGGGATTTGGGATCTGAATGAACCCCAGAGATTTGGGATCTGGGGTGATCCCGGGATTTGGGATCTGAGGGGCCCAGGATTTGGGATCTGAATGAACCCGCAGAGATTTGGGATCTGAGTGATCCCCAGGGATTTGGGATCTGAGTGATCCCCAGGGATTTGGGATCTGAGGGGATCTCGAGGGATTTGGGATCTGAGTGATCCCCAAGGGATTTGGGGTCGGGCGGGATCCCCAGGAATTCGGGACCCCCAAATCCCCCATCCCAGGACAGCAGCTCCAGACCCAAACTCTCCACTCTGGTGCACTAATGAATATGCAAATTACCCTAATTAATGAGGCGGGGGGGGGGTCCGGGCCATGGAGAAGCCGCTGGCAGGACCCCCGAGCCAGGGAGCAGGAAAACGTGACCCCCAAAATATAAAATAATCCCATTTTATCTCCATTATCTGGGCTGCTTTTTCAAAATTTCAAAATTTCAAAATTTTTTAAAACTTTATCTGAATTATCTGGGCTTTCCCCTCTTTTTTTTTTTTTCTATTTTATCTGAATTATCTGGGGTTTCCTCCTTTTTTTTTTAAATTTTATTTTCTCTGAATTATCCAGTTTTATTTCTGTTCTTTGTTTGTTTGTTTTCTGTTTTATTTGAATTTTCTGCTTTTTTCCCCGCGGATGAGCGATGTCTGTAACTCATTCAATCCCCTCTTTCGCTCTCCTGTCCCATCCGACCTTCCATCCGTCAAAAAATAATAATTCGGATTTTTCACCTCAGCTCTAATTGAGGCGTCCCTAAAAAAGTTAAATTTAACCCCCAAAAAATTCTATTTAACCCCAAAAAATTCCATTTAACTCCTAAAAAGTTCTATTTAACCCCTAAAAAATTATGTTTAATTTCAGGAAAGTTCTGTTAAACCCCCAAAAAGCTGTTTTTAACCCCAAAAAAGTTGAACTTAACCCCAAAAACGAAGCATCTGGAGACTCTCCGAGCCTTTGGAAATGCCTCCGTGGCCTGCACAGAAACCTCTCTGGTTCAATATTGAAAATACAGATTTAAGATTTAAAATACAGATTTCAAATTAAGATTTAAAATACAGATTTCAAATGAAGGTTTCAAATCAAGACTCAAAATCAAAATTTAAAACGCTTTTAAAATGAAGACTTCAAATAAAGATTTCCAACGAGGATTCCAAATAAAGATCTTACACTTAAGACTAAAAATGAAAGATTTTTAAAATGAAGACTTAAATTCGAGATGCTTCCATGGGAACAAGAGCTGGGGGTTCTCCCCCAGGGCAGGATTTGGGGCAGAAAATGGAATTTTGGGGCAGCCCGGAGGGTGTTGGGAACGGGGCCCTTCCTCCAGCCCGGGTTCTCACGGTTTTTCCCCAAAAAAAGCGATTTTCCAGAATTCCCAACATGATCCCAGCCCTAAACCCCTCATGTGATCATTAGGAACCCCAAAAAACCCGATTTTCCCCAAATCCCGAAGCGATCCCAGCCCTAAATCCTTCCTCTGAACGGTAAGAACCAAAAAAAGCGATTTTTCCAAATTCCCAAAACTATCCCAGCCCTCAATCCCTCATCTGAGCCATAGGAACCCAAAAAAAGCGATTTTCCCCAAATTCCCGAAGTTATTTCAGCCCTAAACCCCTCATGAGATCATTAGGAACCCAAAAAAAGCGATTTTCCCCGAATTTCCGAAGCGATCCCAGCCCCGCTGCCCGTCCCCATTTCAGGCTGAATTTTGCACAATTTCGCCAATTCCGGCCCCAATTTTGGGTCCCCTGTCCCATCCACCAATACAAACAAACAAACAAACAAACAAATCGGATTTTTCACCTCAGCTCTAATTTAGGCTTGGCTTAGAGGAAAAGTCGAAGAAAATCGCGATTTGTGGTGATTTTATATTAAAAAAAAAATCCCTTTGATGCAACACCGGTGGGAAACCATCGGAAACCACAAACCCATCGGCTCCAGGCCGGAATAAACATCTGCATTTTCCCCTTTTTTTGTTTTTTTTTTTTTCGTTTTACAGCCATAAATCATCCGTTTGAACCCAAACGCAACGAAATATCAAAGGAATCGAATTAGAAATCGATTTTTGCTGCCAGGGGAATGACGGCAGAGCCGCTTTGAGTTATGCAAAGAAGGCAGGAGCGAGTTCTGAAGAACGTTTCTATTTAAAATATTCTCATTTTGGAGCCCCAGCAAAGCGGGAATAAATGAACAAACAGGCGCAGGAAGGGAAACTTTAAATTTTTTAACGGAGGAACGCGAGCTGGAAGTGGCTAAAAAAATCAAATTTTGCGCTTGGAACGAGGGAGGAATACCCATGCCAGGCTGGAATTTGGCACCAAATGTTCCCGCTAATGTGTGGCAGGAGCGAAAATGGATTTTCCCTGCCGGGTTCGGCTCTCGGGGTGAACTTTTGGCCCGGGGAGAGCAGCGGAGCCGCTCCCGGAGCGTGGCCGGGCCGTAAATCCCTGACAAGAACAAATGGCCGTGGGCGTCCGCCGGCCCGCGGCCCTTGTCCCCCCGCGCCGAACAAGCAAATAAATGTGTCCTGGCCCTGTTCCCATTCTCTGGGCCCGGCCTGGAGGCAGGCTCTGCCCTCCTCCTCCTCCTCCTCAGCTGGGGACGGCTCAGCAAAGCCGGGCTTAGTGCCCCGGAGCGGCTTGGAACGCCGAAAATGGGTTTGGAAGGGAGTGTGCAGTACAGGAACCCCTAAAACCGGGTTTGGAAGGGAGTGTGCAGTACAGGAACCCCTAAAACCGGGTTTGGTAGGGAGTGTGCAGTACAGGAACCCCTAAAACCGGGTTTGGTAGGGAGTGTGCAGTACAGGAACCCCTAAAACCGGGTTTGGAAGGGAGTGTGCAGTACAGGAACCCCTAAAACCGGGTTTGGTAGGGAGTGTGCGGTGAGTGAGCCCCTAAAAACCAAATTCCCGAAGTGAATTCCCGGTTTTAGCAGGGAGTGTGCAGTACGTGAGCCCCCAAACCCGGTTTTAGTCGGGACTGTGCAGAAGGTGAGCCCCCAGACCCGGTTTTGGTGAGGAATGTGCAGAACGTGAGCCCCCAAACCCGGTTTTAGTCGGGACTGTGCAATACGTGAGCCCCAAGCCCGGTTTTAGTGCTCGGACGGACGGGAAGGAGCCCAGGTGGGGACCAGCCGGGCTCGGTCTCAGTTCCCATCCCGGAATTGCCAGGCCGGGCTGGAGCCGCTCTGCCCTCGCTAACTTTATTTGGCCCCGCATTAGAATGTTGATTTAATTAGGGCGCTTTCCCCCCGCGCACAAAGCTCAAATTAACGCGAAAACCGAGCGGGTTTTTCTCCGGCAGCTTTCAGCATCCCGGAAAAGGCCGAGGCGCTTTGGTGGGGGAAAAAGTTCCCAAACGGATCAAAGAGCGTCCGAGCATCCTTTTGTGCTCACACCTCCCCATCCCCTCGCCCTCTTTTCTTTCCCTCACACCGAGCGGGCATCGGGGGGAAAAAACCTTTTAAAGTCAGAACTCGCGCCTGAACGCGGCTCCCCGCATCACTCGGGGCCCTTTTTAGCACTTAAAAACCGCTCGCGGGTCACCGCGATCCTTCCCCCCGGCACCTCCCCGCACCCCTGAGCTCTCTTTTAAAGTCTTTGAGGAGAAGATTTTTGACGCGTCCGTGTTGTTATCAGATTGATGGGCCGGGTTTGATTGAAGCCCCTTTGTCATGCAAATGTCAGGCCCGTGATGGATGAGCCCGGAGCCGGCCGCAAAGTTCGGGAGCCCCGCGCTCATTGGGCTGGGCCCGCTCCGCCCGAGGGGTCCCCCCCGGCTGGGCCGCGGTTCCGCGGGGTCCCCCATGCCCGGCAGGAAGTTTCCCAGCTTTGACAGACTGCCCAGAGGTTGGAGGGCAGGCGGCATCGCCCCCAAAACGGGCTGACCCTCCTCCATCACTGGCAGATGGACAATACCGCCATGAACTCCTTCTTGGAGTTCGCAATTTGTAACCGCGGCGCCGCCGCCTTCCCGCACCTCGCCGAGCCCTCCCCGTCCTTCCCGCCGTGCTCAGGTAGCCCCGCTCCGAGCTCCGAGGGTCCCTTCGGCCCTCCGGCCGCCGCCGCCCATCTCCCCCAGCACGGCTTCCACCCTCCTTCCTCCTCCTCCTCCTCCTCCTCTTCCTCCTCCCGCTTCTCCAGCCCGGCGTACCCGGCCCAGGGTTACCAGCAGCTCTACCTGGGCCAGCAGGACGCGGACGGGCTTTTCTTCCCGGGGCCCTCGGGCTACGGCTCGGCCTCGCTGGCCGAGGGTTTCTGCGGGGCCCCGGGGCAGTTCCAGCCCGCGCTGGGCCCGGAGCCGCCCGCGGGCCCCGCGTACCTGCCCGGCCTCTACGGGGACCTCTCGGGGGCCCTGCTGGAGGAGCCGGAGCCTCCGGGACACGCCGAGCCCGGCGCCAGGGCCGGGGCAGCGCAGACCTTCGAGTGGATGAGGGTGAAGAGGAACCCGCCCAAAACAGGTGAGTTTGGGGCGCGGGGCCGGGCAGGGCTGAGCTCCCGAGGGTTCGGACTTGCCTTCCAGTGGAGCTCGGGGTTGGGTTGGGTTTGGCTGGGTTTTGGGGTTTGGTTGGGCTTTGGGGCGTTTGGTTGGGTTTTGGGGTGGTTTTTTGGTGTTTGGGTTGGGTTTGGTTGGATTTTGGGGTTCTTTTTTTGGGTTTGGGGGTGGGTTATTTTTTGGTCTCTGTGTTTGGGTTTGTTTGGGTTTTGGGGCCTTTTTGTGAAACCCCACCCAGAGATTTCCCATCGCATCCCACGGAGCGTCCCTGAGCTCGGCTTCCCGCAGGCCCGAGGCTGATTTAAGCCCAGCTCGGAGCAGGAAACGCTCGGCGCTTCCTCCTCCTCTCAGCCGTGCCTTCCATCCCCTCCTCTATTGTTCCACTTCCTTCCCCACCACCTTCCCTTAAACCCCGGCCTTCCTCCTCCTCCTCCTCCTCCTCCTCCCCCGCCATCATCACCCTCCTCCTCCCCTCCCAGCCCTTCCCGCGGGGCCCGGGGATGGATCCCAAGGAAAACCCAGGGGGAAAACCCAGGGGATGGATCCCAGGGGATGGATCCCAGGAGAAAATCCAGGGGATGGATCCCAGGAGAAAATCCAGGGGAAAAATCCAGGGGATGGATCGCAGGGGAAAATCCAGGGGATGGATCGCAGGGGAAAATCCAGGGGATGGATCCCAGGGGATGGATCCCAGGGGATGGATGCCAGGGGGAAAAGTGGAGCCGGAGGATGAGGGGATGGATGCCGGGAGAAAACCCAGGGGATGGATCCTGGGGAAAACCCTGCCGGGAGGAGGAGGGGATGGATATCCGAATGGATCTGCGTGGATCTCCGCGTGGATCTCCGGGAAAAGCAGAGCCTGGAGCGGGATGCGAGCCGGGCTGAGGCCGAGCGGGGCCGGGAGGGAGGGGATTTGGGGATTTGGGGATCCGGGATTTGGGGATTTGGGGATTTGGGGATCCGGAATTTGGGGATTTGAGGACTTGGGGATCCGGGATTTGGGGATTTGAGGACACGGGATCCGGGATTTGGGGATTTGAGGACACGGGATTTGGGGATTTGGAGCTCGGGGCAGGGAGAAGGGGACACCCCTCAGGGAGGGGATTGCTCCGGCCGCTCCTGCCCTGGTGGTTTTTTTTGGTTTGTTTTTTTTTTTTTTTCAGGCAAAACGTCGGAGCTGGGGCTGCTGGGGCCGCCCAACGCCATCCGCACCAACTTCAGCACCAAGCAGCTGACGGAGCTGGAGAAGGAGTTCCACTTCAACAAGTACCTGACGCGGGCCCGCAGGGTGGAGATCGCGGCCACCCTGGAGCTCAACGAGACGCAGGTGAAGATCTGGTTCCAGAACAGGAGGATGAAGCAGAAGAAGAGGGAGAAGGAAGGGCTGGCCCCGGGCGCTGCCTGCAGGGCGCCCAAGGACGAGGGCTCGGATCAATCCTCGCCTGAGGCCTCGCCCAGCTCCGGCTCCTCCTGAACCCCCCCCGAGCTGCCGGGGGTGTCCCCGAGCCCCCGCAGGACCCTCGGGGCTGTCCCCACGCGCGTCTCTCTTTATTTATCGCCCCTCCGCAGGCGCTGCGCTCCCAAGGAGCGATTTCCGAATTTCCGACTCTCAGGGACTTCTCCGCCTTTTCCCTTCCCCTCTAGGAACTGCACTTTCAACTCCAGGAAAAACAGCAAAAAAACTTTAATTTAGTTCGCTCCCCTTTGGAAAAACGAGCGCGACGATTTTTTTTTCTTCCCTCTCCCCCTGCCCGATGCGTTTTTCCTCCTTGTGAGAATGTAAAAAAAGAAAAACCACACACACACACGAAAAGTTACCGGCATTTTTCCCCTTTCCTTTCCCTTTTATTTCCTGATTGTAGAGCTTGAAACGAGACCCGAGACGCCCAAGACGCTCGGGGCCTCTGCAAAGACCCAAACCCTCAGGAAAGGGGAAAAAAAAAAGGCAAAAAAAAAAGAAAAAAAGGAAAAAGCGCAATTTTCTGCTCCCGTTTTGCACTATTTCTGCTTTACAGGGTTTTGTTTTTTTTTTCCACGCGATTTTTGCTGCTGATCAGGGGAGGGGGTTTGTTATCGAGGGAAGGAGCCCGGGCTGCCCTCGGGGCTGTCGCAGGAGGGGCGAGAGGCGATGGGGACGAGCTCCGGCAGCGCGTCCCTCGCACCCTCTCGGGCTTATCGGCGCCAGATAAACCCGCGATTAAACCGCGGCCTAACGCCCTCCCTCCCTCGCGGGGATTCGGGACCGAAAACCTGCGGGCAAAAATGGAATTTTGGGGAAAACCCGAGCGGTTGCTCCTCGGATTCCCCCCCTTCCTCCCCGCGCCTCCACACGGAACTACCTCAGCCCAATAAAGTTGATTTTTATTTTTGTTTTTTTCCCCCCTCAATTCGCGTCTTTTCAGCCCAGTGGGAATCTCTGGGGATTGCGGGAGGAGGAGGAGGAGGAGGAGGAGGAAGGAAATTCTGCGGCTGTTCCAGCGGTCCCAAACAAAGGGGCGGATCCCTTTTCCTGGAACCGGGCCCGGCTTCCCGGGTGGAATTCCGCCCTCATTTCCCACCTGATGAGAGCAGGAAACCATCCCCGGGGTGAAAGTCGGGAATTCGCACCCGCGGAACCCGGGGCGCGCTGGGGGTGGGAGGAATTTCCGATTTGCTGAACTCTTCTGTTCTGAATTTCGGATTTATTCCGAATCCACGCGCCTCAGACCCCAAAAACGAAGCGTCAAACGCGGTTTATTCCCTTCAGCTCCCCCAAGGCCGGCCCTAAAAGGGGATTTGGCCCGGAATAAATCAAATTTCGGCGTTTTACCTCCAGGGAGGGACGGAGCGGGGCCGCAGGGGAGGGAGGAAGAGCGGGCCCGGTGCAGCTCTGACCTTTTTACCTCGAAACGCCTCTGGGATTTCTAAACAAGTCAACAGAGGGGCTGCCAGGAGGATCCATTGTTCGGCCCTGGGTAAATTTGCAAATCTGCTCGGCGGGGTGAGGGATGAGGGATGAGGGGTGAGGAGGGAAGTACCTGCTGCGGCTTCTGCAGGGCCCCGCTCTGCCCCGCAGATAAAATCTCTCCCCCGCTCCTTTCTCTCGGGAAAAAAAAGGGGTTTGGAGAGCCCAATTAGCCCCGAGATAAGAGGGGAAAAAACATCGGAGGGGAAAAGGTGAAAAGGGGATTTTCTTCCAGGCGCGATGTGCAAAAGGTCAGGAGGAAAACGCTAAAACAAGCCCTGCCACCCCAAAAAAAAGGCTCAAAACCGCGCAGATTTGGGGCTCGGAGCATCCGTGGGCTGTGGGGCAGGGATGGGAGTGGGGCCGGAGCAGGAGCGGGGTTTGCTAAAACCGAGAAAAGGTTTTAGAGAGCTCAGTTAGCCCCGAGGTAAGAGGGGGAAACAGAGGGGAAAAGGTGAGAAGGGGATTTCTCACAGTCGTGATTTGCAAAGGGTCGGGAGGAAAACACCAAAACGAACCCAAAACACACGTGTGGGGACCGGGATGGGGACCGGGTTAGGGCCGGGATGGGGACCGGGTTAGGCCCGGGATGGGGACCGGGTTAGGCCCGGGATTGGGACCGGATTAGGGCCGGGACTGGGACCGGGTTGGGCCCGGGATGGGGACCGGGTTAGGGCCGGGATGGGGACCGGGTTAGGCCTGGGATGGGGACCGGGTTAGGCCTGGGATGGGGACCAGGCTAAACCCGGGATGGGGACCGGGTTAGTCCCGGGATGGGGACCGGATTAGGCCCAGGATGGGGACCAGGCTAAACCCGGGATGGGGACCGGGTTAGGGCCGGGATTGGGCCCGGGATGGGGACTGGGTTAGTCCCGGGATGGGGACCGGATTAGGCCTGGGATTGGGACCGGGTTAGTCCCGGGATGGGGACCGGGTTAGGCCCAGGATGGGGACCAGGCTAAACCCGGGATGGGGACCGGGTTAGGCCGGGATGGGGACCGGATTAGGCCTGGGATTGGGACCGGGTTAGGCCCGGGATGGGGACCGGATTAGGCCCAGGATGGGGACCAGGCTAAACCCGGGATGGGGACCGGGTTAGGGCCGGGATTGGGCCCGGGATTGGGCCCGGGTTAGTCCCGGGATGGGGACCGGATTAGGCCTGGGATTGGGACCGGGTTAGTCCCGGGATGGGGACCGGGCTAAACCCGGGATGGGGACCGGGTTAGTCCCGGGATGGGGACCGGGCTGGGCCCGGGATGGGGACCGGGTTAGGCCCGGGATTAGGCGCGGTGCCAGGTGAGGAGGGGCCGGGCCGGGGTGAGCCGCAGGGCACAGCTCGGCTCGCGGCTCATTTGAAACTCAAAGGGACCTGCGGAAAATCCCCCGGAGCCGCCGCCTCCTCCTTCCCCCGGCACCTCCGGGACCCCCCGGGACCCCCCGGGACCCCTGGCCCGGTGCCGACCCCCTCGCAGCCCGCAGCGCTCCCACCTGAGCCCCGTTTTCCCCAAAAAGCCAGCAGCGCTCCCGGCTCATCCTTTTTTTCCCCATCCCGAGTTTTCCAACCGTCCCCACCCCGTCCCTCTTTCCCATCCCGGGAGGGGCTGGGGGACACCCCGGGCCTCCCCAGGGCTGGCGGGGAGCGGGACCGGGACTGGGGACCCGGGATTTGGGGACACGAGATTTGGGGACCCGGGATTTGGGGATTTGGGGACCCGGGATTTGGGGACCCGGGATTTGGGGATTTGGGGACACGGGATTTGGGGATTTGGGGGCAGGGGATTTGGGGACCCGGGATTTGGGGATTTGGGGACCCGGGATTTAGGGACCTGGGATTTGGGGACTCGGGATTTGGGGATTTGGGGACCCGGGGTTTGGGGATTTGGGGACCCGGGATTTGGGGATTTGGGGACCCGGGATTTAGGGACCCGGGATTTGGGGACCTGGGATTTGGGGACTCGGGATTTGGGGATTTGGGGACCCGGGGTTTGGGGATTTGGGGACACGAGATTTGGGGATTTGGGGATTTGGGGATTTTGAGATTTGGGGATTTGGGGATTTGGGGATTTGGGGACCCGGGATTTGGGGATTTGGAGACTCGGGATTTGGGGACCCGGGATTTGGGGATTTGGGGACCCGGGATTTGGGGATCCGGGATCCCGGGATTTTGGGATGCAGGATTTTGGGATGAGGGATCTTGGGATTTCAAGATCCGGGATTTCGGAATTTTGGGATCCGGGATTTCAGGAGGAGGATTTCAGGATTCGGGACTTCAGGATCCGGGATTTCGGGATCCAGGATTTCATAATCCGAGATTTTAGGATTTGGGGATTTCGGGACCGGCGATTTGGGGATCCGAGATCTCGGGATGCGGGATTTCGGGATGAGGATTTCAGGATTCGGGACTTCGGGCTCCGGGATTTTTGGATTTCGGGCTCCAGGATTTCAGGATCCGGGACTTTGGGATCGGGGATTTCGGGCCCCGTGCAGGTGCATCCCTGTGGGACAGGAATGGGCGGGCACAGGGTGGAGAAGCCCCAAGGACACTCGGCCCCATCGCCACGGTTGGGTTTTATCCCAAATCTTCTATTCACACATTTATTTATTTTATAGAAATGATAGACCACCGTTTATATTCCACATAATCCGTATAAATAATAAAAGTCCATATAATTAATACAACCCATAAATCCCATATATTCCATATAATCCACATAATTAATATAATTAATAAATCCCATATATTCCATGTAATCCACATAATTAATATAATTAATAAATCCCATATATTCTATATAATCCACATAATTAATATAATCCATAAATCCCATATATTCAATATAATCCACATAATTAATATAACCCATAAATCCCATATATTCCATATAATCCACATAATTAATATAATTAATAAATCCCATATATTCTATATAATCTATTTATTCTATATATCCCATATATCCCACATATCCCATATATTCCATGTGTTTAATAAATTCCATGTATCCCACGTATCCCATTTGTTGGGAGAAGCGGGAAGGCAGCGAGGGAAGGATTTCCCAGAGGAAATAACAAAGTTTTACCCGAAATCGAGAATTTGGCACCGAAAAAAAAAAAGCTGCAAAAAAATCAATTCTTGCCCTCGTCACTTTTATTAAAAATTCAGAATTTTTATTCAAAATTCAGAATTCCCATTTCTTGCCTGGGAAGAATTTCAAATTCCTATAGAAGATCAAAACTGCCCCCAAAAAGCCTCCGGTTTTCCTAAAGAATTCCTGCATTCCAGGGGGAAAAAACTCTCCAAAAGCCAACAATAAATGAATTAAGACTTCGGTTTTTGTTTGATTTGCCTCGGGAAAAATGGGGGAAAATTGGGAAAATTATTCAATAAACATAAAATTATATAAAACTCAATAAAATTCGCCTCCCGTCATTTTTTGGGGGGAGTTTTCGCAGGAAAAGCTGGTGTGGAAGCTGAAGTCTATTCTATTCTATTCTATTCTATTCTATTCTATTCTATTCTATTCTATTCCATTCCATTTTAAAATTTATTTTCGTTTTATTTTATGTTCTATTTTTTTAACCGAAAATAAAATTAAATTTTGCTTTCATGTTGTATTTTGCCTTCTTTTTCACATTTTGATTTCATCATATGCTATAATTTATATTATTTTTCTATTTCTCTTTTCCTTTCCCTATTTTAATTTTCCCTTTTATTTTTCCTCCCCATAAATTTGAAAGCCAGCCCTGTTCAAACCCCTCAAATTTTCACATTTTTTAGGAAAATGTCGATTTTTTGGACAAATTCTGGGGGAGACAAAGGGAGAATAATTCCCTTTATTTATTCCCGAGGGTCGGGAATTTTCCCAAGGATTTTTTTCCCGATTTCCAGGAACGGGAACCCCTCAATTCCCAATTTTAATGAGTTTTATTTTTATTTATTTGTTGATTTTTCAGCTCCGCCGAGCTCGTTTTGCATAAAATCAGAGAAATTCCCTCCCTGGGCAAGAGCCCGGCAGAAAAATGCGATTTTTTTTTTTGTTCCCTGCAGCATTCCTGAATTATTCTGCTTTTTGTAAATCCTTTCCTGTGATGTGGCCACTTCAGAGGGAACATTCCGAGGGCGTTTCCTCACTCGGAACATCAAAAAAAAAAAAGCGGAATTTTTTTCTTCTGCTGTCTGTTACCACAAAAAAAGGGGATTTTAATAAAAAATAACAGATAAAAATTCTCCTTGATCTGCCGATGGGGAGGAATCCGCCAGAGCGGCAGATCAAAGGCGGCGAAAAACCTCAAATTTCGGAATAAATTCCTTCATTCTCCCCTTCCCCACCCGCAAATCATCGCCTCCTCCTCCGGGTCCAAAAACCAGAATTGAACTCCGAATAACTCCCAGAAACGCGAATTTTTAAATGGAAAAAAAGCGGCGCAAAAATTAATAAAAATAATTAAAATAAAGACCAGCGCGGTGCTGTTTTCTCGGAGGCTCCGCGGTTTTTTTGGTTCTTTATCGGATTTTGAAACCCGAGGAGCACAAAATCCTCTTTTTTGGGTTTTTTTTTCAGAGGTTATCGGAGTGCAAATACCGAGCTCTGATAAGGCTCAGACCGCGCTCCTGGCCCCGTTCTCGCCCGCTTTTATCCCGATTTAAGCCCGGCTTGCGCAAGCCTGGGCGCGCTCCTAATCGCCCGCAGATAAACCCGGGTTTATCTCCGACAGCGCTGTGATCGCCTCTTCTTCGCTTTTTTTTTGGTTAAGAAGAGATAAGAAATCGATCTCTTTTTTTGGCTAAAAAGAGGTTTTAAATGTGAGTTTGGGGAGTGGAAATTGACGTTTGGGGTTTTCTGCGAGAGAGTTGAGGAAAAACCCACGGATTTTCGGGGGGATGAGATGGACGACAATATTTATGGGGTTTTTAGAAGGAATTATTAGATAATGGTAATTTTCAGGATGGTTTGGTTCCCAAATGCTGGAATTTGGGGTGGAGAGGGAGCAGAGTCCCAGAAAACCCAGAATTCCCAATTCTGGTCAAATTCCCAGATCTGGTCAGGCTGGGCGGGATTCAGTTCCCAGATTCTGGGATTTGGGGTGGGGAGGGAGAGGAGCCCCAAAAAAGCAGAATTCCCAGTTCCCAGATCTGGCCAAATTCCCAGATCTGGCCAGGCTGGGGTGTTCGGTTCCCAAATCCTGGAATTTGGGCTGGAGGGGGAACTGAGCCCCAAAAAAGCAAATTCCCAATTCTGGCCAAATTCGCAGGTCTGGCCAAATTCCCAGATCTGGCCAGGCTGGGGGGTTCGGTTCCCAAACCCTGGAATTTGGGCTGGAGGGGGAACTGAGCCCCAGAAACCTCAGAATTCCCAATTCTGGCCAAATTCCCAGATCTGGCCGGGCCGGGTTTGCATCCCAAATCCTGGAATTTGGGGTGGGGAGGGAGAGGAGCCCCGGAACCCCCAGAATTCCCAATTCCGGCCAGGCTGAGAGGTCAGAGCTGCCCCAAAAATTGCCTTTCCTACAGAATTCCGTATTCCAGGGGAAATCCTGTCCAGAGGAGGAGGGGACAGGGAATGACCTCTGGATCTCAGTGACCACAGGACATGGTCTGGACAAGGGAATGACCTCTGGATCTCACTGACCACAGGAGATGATCTGGACAAGGGAATGGCCTCTGGATCTCACTGACCACAGGAGATGGTCTGGACAAGGGAATGGCCTCTGGATCTCGCTGACACAGGACATGGTCTGGACAAGGGAATGGCCTCTGGGCTGGAGCAGCTCCCCGCTGGCTCCAGAGCGTTTCTGGAGCACCGATTCCTGCAGAGTGACGCCGGGGGAGCAGAGCCCGGACCACCCCAAACCAGGAGAGCTCCAGGAGAGCTCCGGGTCTGCTCAGGGAGCAGCAGGGACGGGAACGGGGCCGGCCCAGGCCCAGGGAAGCCAGGCTGACTCCAATTCCCCTTTTTCTATTCCCTTCAATTCCCTTTTCCCCATTTCCTTCCATCCCCTTTACCCCATTTCCTTCCATTCCTTTTCCCCCATTCCCTTCCATTCCTCTTTCCCACTTTCCTTCCATTCCCTCTTCCCCCATTTCTTTCAATTCCCTTTTCCCCCTTTCCTTCCATTCCCTCTTCCTTCATTTCCTTCTGTTCCACTTTTCCCCATTCCCTTCAATTCTCTTTTCCCCATTTCCTTCCATCCCCTTTTTCCCATTTCCTTCCATCCCCGTTTCCTTCCATCCCCTTTACCCCATTTCCTTCCATTCCCTTTTCCCCATTTCCTTCCATCCCCCTTTTTGCCATTTCCTTCCATTCCCCATTTCCCCATTCCCTTCAATTCTCTTTTCCCCATTTCCTTCCATCCCCTTTTCCCATTTGTCCCATTCCCCATTTCCTTTTATTCCCATTCCCCATTTCCTCCCATTCTCCATTTCCTTTCATTCCCCATTTCCCCATTTCCTCCCATTCCCTTTTCCCATTTCCTCCCATTCCCCATTTCCTCCCATTCCCCATTTCTCCATTCCTTTTCCCCATTTCCTCCCATTCCTTTTCCCCATCCCGGCAGAGGTGGAGGAGCCGCTTTACTCCCGATTAAATGGAAGTTACTCAATCCCGGTTTAGGTGAGCGCCCCTGATCTGCACGAGTTCCCCCCAAACCAAACCCCGGCGCTTCCCCGCTGGCGCTGCACCAGCTCGGAGCCGCTCCGTGCAGCAACCCCCTTCTCTCTCCGCCTCATAAATCATAACCAAATCCCCGCAGATCCCCCGGGAGTGCTTTTTTATCTCTTATTTGTGTTCTCCCCGCCCCTCCCGCAGGTGGGGAGCAAATCCAAATAAACATTATCAAACGAGCCCATCGAATGTTTAGTGTAGAGCGCGGGGAGTGCCGGGCGGTGTTTGGATATCCGATGTTCCCCTGGCAGCCCTGAGCGATGGCCCCGGCCCCGCGGCCACCTTTGGCCAGCGCTGCCCTCGCCGGCCCGGGCCCCAGTCCCAATCCCGGGATATTCACAGGAGCTCCCTGCCCGCCCGGATCCCAATCCCGGGATATTCACAGGAGCTTCCTGCCCGCCTGGATCGTGTCCCGGATCCCAATCCCGGGATATTCACAGGAGCTCCCAGCCCGCCCGGATCCCAATCCCGGGATATTCACAGGGGCTCTGCCCGCCTGGATCCCAATCCCAGGATTGTTCACAGGAGCTCCCTGCCCGCCCGGTTCGTGTCCGGGTCCGGCCCGATCCATCACCCGGGTCCGGCCCGATGCTTCACCCGGGTCTGGCCCGATCCATCACTGGGTCTGGCCCGAACCATCACCCGGGTCTGGCCCGATCCTTCACCCGGGTCCGGCTCGATCCTTCACCCGGGTCTGGCCCGATCCATCACTGGGTCTGGCCCGATCCATCACCCGGGTCCGGCCCGATCCATCACCCGGGTCCGGCCCGATCCATCACTGGGTCCAACCCGATGCTTCACCCGGGTCTGGCCCGATCCTTCACCCGGGTCCGGCCCGATCCATCACCCGGGTCCGGCCCGATCCATCACTGGGTCCAGCCCGATGCTTCACCCGTGTCCGGCCCGATCCTTCACCCGTGTCCGGCCCGATCCTTCACCCGGGTCCGGCCCGATCCTTCACCCGGGTCCGGCCCGATGCTTCACCCGGGTCTGGCCCGATCCATCACTGGGTCTGGCCCGATCCATCACTGGGTCTGGCCCGATCCATCACCCGGGTCTGGCCCAATCCATCACCCGGGTCCGGCCCGATCCATCACCCGGGGGCAGCTCCCGGCCGGGCTCGGTCCCTCCCGGGCGGGCCGGGGCCGGGGCCGGGGCAGCGGGGTCAAGTGGTTCTTGTGTTCCTCAGACAGCGAACAGGGGAGACGATCCTTCTCCCCCTTGAATTTTCCTTTATTTTTCTTTTTATTTGTTCTTATTTCCCCCCCATCTCCCCCACTCTCTCATTTGTTTTAAGGCTTTAAATTCACCTCTAACTAATGGGGTCAGGGAAGAAAACATTGAGGATTTGGGGTTTGGGCACCTGACCCTGCAGACACACAAACACCAGGATTTGGGGTTTGGGCACCCTACAGACGCACAAACACCAGGATTTGGGGTTTGGGGTTTGGGCACCCTACAGACACACAAACACCAGGATTTGGGGTTTGGGCACCTCACCCTACAGACACCAGGCAGATAAGGGGTGGCAGCTCCAGATAATCTGTCACCACTCGTTCCCGTGAGGAAACACCTCCGAGCTTGCACAAACACCTCCCCTGTTCCCCTCCTTTAACTGCCTGGAATTAAACCTACAGAAAGAATTCAGAGATGTGGATTTCCGAAAATCCCAGATTTCCAAAAATCCCGAATTTCCAAAAATCCCAGATTTCCAAAAATCCCAAATTTCCAAAAATCCTGGTCTCTGGGCCAAGCAGGGGTGAGGTCGCTCCTGCTCAATCCACCCTGGAAGGGTCAGGATGCACAAAGTTGTGAAATATTCCAGGTTTTGGGTGTCTGGGCTGGTTCCAGGATCCACCACGGAGTTTCTGATTCCTGGTGGGAATCTCGATTTCTGTATTTCTACTTCTATATTTCTATATCCCTATACTTCTATATTTCTGCGTTTCTCTGTTTCTGTCTTCTGTTCTTTTCATATTCCTGTATTTCTAGATTTACACATTTTTCTATTCCTCCATTCCTCCATTTTTCCATTTTTCCATTTTTCCATTTTTCCATTTCTCCATTTTTCCGTTTCTCCATTCCTCCGTTTCTCCATTTTTCCATTTTTCCATTTCTCCATTTTTCCGTTTCTCCATTTTTCCATTTCTCCATTTTTCCGTTTTTCCGTTTCTCCATTTTTCCGTTTCTCCATTTTTCCATTTCTCCATTTTTCCATTTCTCCATTTTTCCATTTCTCCATTTTTCCGTTTCTGCATTTCTCTACTCCCACACCCCCAACCCCCATCTGCCAGCCTGATTTCCGCCCCTGTCCCGTAAATTCCTTTTTCGCACCACTCAAAGGCATTTTTCCCCAAACCACAGCGCCGCAGCCTCCGCTGAACGAGGCTCAGCCCCTCAGCGGGAACATTTTCCTTGCAGGAGCAACAATTTCCTTCCAGAAATGACATTTTTCCATGCAGGAATGGCATTTTTCCATGCAGGAATGACATTTTCCATGCAGAAATGATACTTCCCATGCAGGAATGACATTTTCCTTGCAGGAATGACATTTTCCATGCAGGAACGACATTTTCCATGCAGGAACAACAGTTTCCCAGGCAAGAATTAAATTTTTCTGTGCAGGAGTCACATTTTCCACGCAGGAATGACGTTTTTCCTCCCATAAACCACATTTCCCATGCAGGAATGGCACTTTCCATGCAGAAACGACACTTTCCATCCAGGAACAACATTTTCCTCGCAGGAATGACATTTTTCCTTGCATAAACCACATTGTCCATGCAGGAATGACATTTTCCATGCAGAAATGACACTTTTCCTTGCATAAACCACATTTTTCCTTTCAGGAATGACATTTTCCTTGCAGAAATGATATTTTCCCCCTGCAGGACCATTTCCCACGCCTGCAGAGCCTATTTGGGATCCAGAGCCTGATTTGTCCTATTTAGGATCCAGACTTGTTTTATCCTTTTTTGGTCTGTTTTGTCCTATTTAGGATCCAGAACCTCTTTTACCCTATTTAGGATCCAGAGCCTGATTTGCCCTATTTAGGATCCAGACTTGTTTTATCCTTTTTTGGTCTGTTTTGTCCTATTTAGGATCCAGAACCTGTTTTGTCCTATTTAGGATCCAGAGGTTGATTTGTCCTATTTAGGATCCAGAACCTGTTTTATCATTTTAGTCTATTTTATCCTATTTGGGATCCAGAGCCTGATTTGTCCTATTTAGGATCCAGAACCTGTTTTATCATTTTTAGTCTGTTTTATCCTATTTGGGATCCAGAGCCTGATTTGTCCTATTTAGGATCCAGACCTTGTTTTATCCTTTTTGGTCTGTTTTGTCCTATTTAGGATCCAGATGCTCTTTAGGATCCAAGGTCTGTTTTGGCCTGTTTAGGATCCAGAGCCTGTTTTTTGGTTTTTTTTTCATCAGGAACTGGAGTTACAGCACAAGGAGGAAAGGAAAGAAAGGAGGAAAGGAAAAGAAAAGAGGAAAGAAGAAAAAAGAAAGAAAAACAAAAGAGGAAATATGAAAGAGAGAAAGAGAGAAAGAGAGAAGAAAGAAAGAAAGAAAGAAAGAAAGAAAGAAAGAAAGAAAGAAAGAAAGAAAGAAAGAAAGAAAGAAAGAAAGAAAGAAAGAAAGAAAGAAAAGGAAAGAGCAAAGAAAAAAAGAGAAAAAAAAAAGAGAGGAATAAAAACTTGAGAAATGGAACAAAAGGAGGAAAGAAAACAAGGAGGAATAAAAATAGGAGGAATGAAAAAGAGGAATGAAAAAAACGAGGAATGAAAAAAACGAGGAAAGAAACAAAAGAGGAAAGAAAAAAACGAGGAAAGAAAAAAAGGAGGAAAGCAAAAAAAAGGAGATGTTTCTGAGGTGAAACTGCCCAGCTGGCGGTTGATTTATGAAGTGCTGAAAAGCATCTTCGGAGCTGTCATTTATCTCGGAGCTCTCAGCCTAAAAAAACAAAGGATAAATCCCTTCCCTGATTGTGGCAGCCGCGGCAGGGCCCCGGAGATGGAGCCCTGCGGATATCCCGGCCCACAGGTGCTCCCTAGCGGATCACCCACCCTCCTGGAAGGGAAACCACCTCAAAAACCCCCAAAAAACCCCAAACCCGAAGGAGCAGAACCGTCCCATTCCTGCTGAGGGATTGCAGATCCCCAAAAAATCCCCAAAAGAGTCTGATTTGAGCCTCTTCTCCCCCAAATATTCCTGATCTTCCCCTTGGGTGTCCCAGCATTCCCAAAGCCATTCCCGGCCTTTGATGCGCCCCGGCCTCCCCTCGGAATTTGTAAACCCAGGATTGCCGCTATCTAAGAGATAAGGGATCAGATGCAGCAGGGGCAGATAAGGGCAGGGAACCCCAGGGCAGGAAACCTGGTGGGAGATACCAGAGCTGCGGGACCGTGTGGCTGTCGGCGTTTTTAAACACAGAATCCAACATCGGATCGGGGTGGGCCAGGAGCAGCAGCGGCATCCCGCAAAACCGAGCTCTTTCCCCTCAAAAATGGCGCTTTTCGACCGAAAATGGCACTTTTGGACCAAAAACGGCCTCTTTCCCCTCAAAAATGGCACTTTTCGACCAAAAACAGCCTCTTTCCCCTCAAAAATGGCAGTTTTCCACCAAAAATGGCACTTTCCCCTCAAAAATGGCACTTTTTGACCAAAAATGGCACTTTCCCCCCAAAGATGAGAACTTCTTGACCAAAAATGGCACTTTCCCCTCAAAAATGACCTCTTTCCCCTCAAAGATGGGCACTTTCCCCTCAAAAATGGGCACTTTCCCCTCAAAAATGGCACTTTCCCCTCAAAAATGGCACTTTCCCCTCAAAGATGGGCACTTTTCCCTCAAAAATGGCACTTTCCCCTCCAAAATGGTACTTTCCCCTCAAAAATGGGCTCTTTCCCCTCAAAAATGGCACTTTTTGACCAAAAATGGCACTTTTCGACCAAAAATGGCCTCTTTCCCCTCAAAAATGGCCTCTTTCCCCTCAAAAATGGCACTGTCCCCTCAAAGATGGGCACTTTTCCCTCAAAAATGGCACTTTTGGACCAAAAACGGCCTCTTTCCCCTCCAAAATGGCACTTTCCCCTCAAAAATGGCACTTTTCGACCAAAAATGGCCTCTTTCCCCTCAAAGATGGGCACTTTCCCCTCAAAGATGGGCACTTTCCCCTCAAAGATGGGCACTTTTTGACCAAAAATGGCACTTTTGGACCAAAAACGGCCTCTTTCCCCTCAAAAATGACACTTTCCCCTCAAAGATGGCACTTTTCGACCAAAAATGGCACTTTTGGACAAAAAATGGCCTCTTTCCCCTCAAAAATGGCACTTTCCCCTCAAAGATGGGCACTTTTCCCTCAAAAATGGCACTTTTCGACCAAAAATGGCACTTTTCGACCAAAAATGGCACTTTTTGACCAAAACCAGCCTCTTTTCCCTCCAAGATGGGCACTTTCCCCTCAAAGATGGTACTTTCCCCTCAAAAATGGCCTCTTTCCCCTCAAAAATGGCACTTTCTCCTCCAAGATGGGCACTTTTCCCTCAAAAATGGCACTTTTTGACCAAAAATGGCCTCTTTCCCCTCAAAGATGGGCACTTTCCCCTCAAAACTGGACTATTTTCCCCTCAAAACCAGGCGCCTTTCCCCTAAAAATGGGATTTTCCCCACAAAAAAATTGGCTCTTCCCCCCTCAAAACCAGGCCCTTTTCTCCTAAAAATGGGGTTTTCCCCCCAAACCCGGACTATTTTCTCCTCAAAAATGGGCCCTTTTCCCCCTAAAATTTGCTCTTTTCCCACTAAAATCTGGCCTATTTTCCTCTCAAAAACAAGCCCTTTTCTCCCAAAAATGGGGTTTTTCCCCACAAAAATGGGCATTTTTTCCCTCAAAAATGGGCTTTTCCCCCCTCAAAACCAGGCCCTTTTCCCCTCTCAAAACCAGGCCCTTTTCTCCCAAAAATGGGGTTTTTCCCCACAAAAATGGGCATTTTTCCCCCGCCCCGAGCCCCCCGTGCTGACAGCGCAGGAATTACATTTTTTGCCTCTCCTTATTCCCCAAAAATTCCTTATCCCTGACCCCGGACCCACCCAGCCCTGCTGTGGCAGATATTGCATTAATTACATTTTTTTCCCCCTCTGAGATTAAAGCTCCCCCGAACTTCCTCTTCTTTTGTTCTTGGCAGCCTTTTTTTTTTTTTTTTTTTTTTTTTTTTACCCCCCTGTCCCTTATATTTATTCATGAGGAAATTCTTATTCCTTTTTATTATTTTTTTTTATTTCCCCCCCCACCCTTTTCCTTATATTTATTCATGAGGAAATTCTTATTCCTTTTATTATTATTTTTTCTTAATTCCCCCCCCCCCGCCCTTTTCCTTATATTTATTCATGAGGAATTTTTTTTATTCCTTTTATTATTTTTTTTAATTTTATTTTTTTTTTTGCTTCCGAGCAGCTGCCGCGATGGAATCCTGCCAGGCTCCAGGGATGGATTTTCATCCGCACCAGGAGCAGGCAGCTGCTTCCCCGGCCCGGGGAATGCGTCCCCAAAAACCCGGGAATTTTGGATTTTTATGGAATTCTGAGGGAATCCTCATCCCCTCACCAACCAGGATCCCGCTTTTCCACAAGCCAGGCCTGGACTCTGCGGGAATCCCCAACACCCCAAACCCCCCAGATTTGCGCTTCCCTCTCTTACCCCAAAACTCACGGTTTTTGGAGTCGCTTCCGTGCGTGTGAGCCGAATTCTGACGAGCCGGGCCCAGAAAGTGGAACCAGGCTTCGGCTTGAGCAAACTCCTCACGGAATCGCGGAATGTTCCCAGCTGGGCGGGATCGTCCAAATCCCGCTTCTGGCCCCAAAAATCCACGCGGGGAAAAACTCCTCGTGGCAGGAATTCGTGCTGTCGGAAGGAACGGAGCGGGAGTTTTGGGGTGATAAAGGTTTCGCTGGAATTTCACAAAAATTCCCTGGATTGGCCTCGGGGTTGAGGGCTTTCCCAGCTTTCCAAGATTTTCCAGATTTTTCTAGATTTCACAGGTTTTCTAAATTCCTAGCTCTCCCAGCTTTTCTAGACTTTCCAGATTTCCAGATTTCCTAGACTGCACGGGTTTTCTAGATTCCCAGCTTTTCCAGCTTTCCCAGCTATCCCATATTTTCCATATTTCCCAGCTTTCCCAGCTTTTCCAGTTTTATTATCTACATTTTCCATATTTTTCAGCTTTCCCAGTTTTCCCAGCTTTTCCAGTTTTATTATCTACATTTTCCATATTTTTCAGCTTTCCCAGCTTTTCCAGCTTTCCCAGCTATTCCATATTGTCCATATTGTCCATATTTCCCATATTTCCCATATTTCCCATATTTCCCATATTTCCCATATTTCCCATACTTTCCAGCTTTCCCAGCTATTCCATATTTTCCATATTTCCCATATTTTCCAGCTTTCCCAGCTTCATTTTCCATATTTTCCATATTTCCTGTATTTCCCATCTTTCTCATATTTCCCATATTTCCCAGCTATTCCATATTTTCCATATTTCCCAGCTTTCCCAGCTTTTCCAGCTTTACTATCTACATTTTCCATATTTCCCAGCTTTCCCAGCTTTATTTTCCGTATTTTCCGTATTTCCCGTATTTCCCCGCTTTCTCATATTTCCCATACTTTCCGGCTTTCCCAGCCATTCCATATTGTCCATATTTCCCATATTTCCCATCTTTTCCATATTTCCCATACTTCCCAGCTTTCCCATATTGTCCATCTTTCCAATATTTTCCATCTTTCCAATATTTTCCATATTTCCCAGCTTTTCCAGCTTTCCCAGCCTTTCCCCCCTGGCAGGCAGAGGGGTCGATGTCTCACGGTGGGAATGGGGAGAGGAAAAGAGGGAAAATCGGGAATTCTAGACGGTGGGAATGGGGAAAGGCAGGAAAAGAGGGAAAATCGGGAATTCCGGATGGTGGGAGTCGGGAAGGGCAGGAAAAGAGGGAAAATCGGGAATTCCGGATGGTGGGAATGGGGAAAGGCAGGAAAAGAGGGAAAATCGGGAATTCCGGATGGTGGGAGTGGGGAAAGGCAGGAAAAGAGGGAAAATCGGGAATTCCGGATGGTGGGAATGGGAAGAGGCAGGAAAAGAGGGAAAATCGGGAATTCCGGACGGTGGGAATGGGGAAAGGCAGGAAAAGAGGGAAAATCGGGAATTCCGGACAGTGGGAGTGGGAAGAGGCAGGAAAAGAGGGAAAATCGGGAATTCCGGACGGTGGGAATGGGGAGGGGCAGGAAAAGAGGGAAAATCGGGAATTCCGGACGGTGGGAATGGGGAGGGGCAGGAAAAGAGGGAAAATCGGGAATTCTGGACGGTGGACGTGGGGAAAGGCAGGAAAAGAGGGAAAATCGGGAATTCCGGATGGTGGGAGTGGGAAGGGGCAGGAAAAGAGGGAAAATCGGGAATTCCGCAGCTCCAGCGCCAGTAAATCACCGCCGGCGCCACGCGCCGCCATCCATCAGCCCCTAATTAGGCGCGAAGCTTTAACATCCTCATCAAAGTGATTAATTAATTCCTCCAGAGGCTCGGGACAGATGTGGGGGCGCTGGGATAAAGGGAGAGAGGGGATGGAAGTTTCCCTTCATCCCAAACTCTGAGATCCCTGGGATTGTGGCTGGGGTAAGGGGAAAAGGGGTTGGAGGAGAGAGGATGGATCTGGAAGTTTCTCGTCCCTTCATCCCAAAGCTCTCTTGGGAATAAAATAAAATAAAATAAAATAATTTTAAAAATAAAATAAAATAAAATAAAATAATTTTAAAAATAAAATTAAAAAATGAGAATAGAATGGAATAGAATAGAATAGAATAGAATAGAATAGAATAGAATAGAATAGAATAGAATAGAATAGAATAGAATAAAATTAAATTAAATTAAATTAAATAAAAAAATAAATAAATTAAAGTAAAAAAAATAAAATAAAATAAAATAAAATAAAATAAAATAAAATAAAATAAAATAAAATAAAATA
Source organism: Camarhynchus parvulus (assembly GCF_901933205.1). NCBI lineage: Eukaryota > Metazoa > Chordata > Aves > Passeriformes > Thraupidae > Camarhynchus > Camarhynchus parvulus. Next base: position 5,252,418 of record NC_044597.1, read on the forward strand.
AAATAAAATAAAATAAAATAAAATAAAATAAAATAATAAATTAACACTTCCCCCTTCCCAAATCCTGTGGATTTTAAACCCCAATAAATCACCAGGAGCGGCTCCCCCACCCCGCACTCTCCACCCTTCACCTTCCCAATTTCCCTGCCAACATCTGGATCCTGTTCCCGCCGGAGCGATGACAATTCCCAATAAACGCCGCGGGAATTCCCTCCCGATCCCCGCTGCGGGGCCGTCATTCCAGCTGGGGCTGAGCCTGCCCCTGCCCCGGGGCCTTTCCAGCCCGGGAATGGCCCGGGAATGGCCCCGGGAATGTGCCGGGAATGGCCCGGAATGGCCCAGAATGGCCCGGGAATGGCCCCGGGAATGGCCCAGGAATGGCCCCGGGAATGTGCGGGAATGGCCCCGGGAATGGCCCAGGAATGGCCCCGGGAATGTGCCGGGAATGTCCCGGGAATGGCCCCGGGAATGTCCCAGGAATGGCCCGGGAATGGGGAATGGCCCAGGAATGGCCCGGGAATGGCCCAGGAATGGCCCCGGGAATGTCCCGGGAATGGCCCCGGGAAATGTCCCGGGAATGGCCCCGGGAATGTCCCAGGAATGGTCCCGGGAATGGCCCCGGGAATGGCCCGGGAATGTCCCAGGAATGTCCCAGGAATGGCCCCGGGAATGTGCCGGGCCTGGCCCTGCCCGACCCCGGGGCCAGGAACTGGGAATTGCAGAGCAGGGAGTGTAGATTCAGGATTTTGGGATTTCAGGATTTTGGGATTTCAGGATTTCAGGATTTTTGAATTTGGAATTTGGGGATTTTTGGGATTTAGGGATTTAGGGATTTAGGGATTTAGGGATTTTTGGTATTTCAGGATTTGGGGATTTCAGTACTTTGGGATTTGGGGATTTGCGGATTTGGGGATTTCAGAATTTCAGGGTTTCAGCACAGACTGGGGACAGGAATCGCCGTCCTTGGAGCTGCCATGGGAAGATTCCTGGGATCCTGGGAAGCTTCCAGACAGGGAATGGGGCTGAACCGGGCAGGTTTGGGACCGACCGGGGACAGGAATTTCTGTCCCTTGGAGGCAGCCCCGATTAGGGACAATCCCCCCTCAATCCCTGTCCCGGATCCCTCGGGCAATCCCTGCCCTGCCAATTCCAGGCGCAGCAAACCCTGGGACGGGCAGGAGGGGGCTCGGGGCTGGATAAACCCGGGCTGAGCCGGCCTGGAACCGAGCCGGGCTTTGGGAGCGGCGACAAATGGGAGGTGACAGCTCGTTCTGTCCTTGTCACTCTGTCCGTCTCGCTCGCTGCCTCCGCGGCTCCGGCTCCGTGTCCCGCTCAGCAGAGCCCGGCCCGGCCCGGCCCGGCCCCGTCCGTCCCTTCCCGCCTCGGGAAGGGTTTGGAGACCCAGGCGCGGCTAGCCGCGCTCCTCCCGTCCCCCCACCGCCGCTTTTTGGGGGTGAATTTGTCCCAGATGGGAATTCCCGCCCCCAGGCGCGCCCAGAACTTTCCACAGCTCCTCCACCCACAACACCTCCCTGCCCAATCCAGGGATTTCAGGGGCCCTGGTATTCCCCCAGTATTCCCAATATTCCCAACAGGAACAGGGCTCTGCCTCTCCCATTTTTCCCCCTGATATTCCCAAAAGGAACAGGGCTCTGCCTGTCCGATTATTCCCCCAATATTCACAACATTCCCAATAGGAAAAGGGCTCGGCCTGTCCCATTTTTCCCCCAGTATTCCCAACAGGAACAGGGCTCTCCCTGTCCCATTATTCCCCCAATATTCCCAATATTCCCAATAGGAACAGGGCTCTGCCTCTCCTGTTTTCCTCCTGATATTCCCAATAGGAAAAGAGTTGTGCCTCTCCCATTTTCCCCCCAATATTCCCGACAGGAACAGGGGTCTGCCTTTCCCATTTTTCCCCCTGATATTCCCAATAGGAACAGGGCTCTGCCTGTCCCATTATTCCCCAATATTCCCAATATTCCCAACAGGAACAGGGCTCTGCCTCTCCCATTATTCCCCCAATATTCCCAATATTCCCAATAGGAAAAGGGTTCTGCCTCTCCCATTTTCCCCCAATATTCCCGACAGGAACAGGGCTCTGTCTGTCCCATTTTCCCCCCCGATATTCCCGATATTCCAGACTGGAGCCGGGCTCTGCCTCTCCCGTTTTCCCCCAGCTCCGTTTCCATGGTTACGGCCGACCCCGCACTCCGTTTCCCGGGAAATTGGATTTCCCAGGGATGCCGACCTGGGAGGATCGGGCTGGGAGGTTCTCAATCCAGAATCCCCGAAATTTGGGGGCGCTGCGGGATGAGGACGGCGCCAGGCTCCCCCTTCTCCTTCCCAGCTGACCCCAAATCCAAATTTGTGACCAAAAACCCAAAAATCGAAGTGCTGAGAAAAAAAAGGGAAGGGAGAGCAAAAAAACAAAAGTAACTTCTCTGGAAATTGGGGAAATGCCTTTTCCTGAGACCCCACCTGTGATATTTTATTTTATTTTATTTTATTTTATTTTATTTTATTTCCCGGCTTTAATTCCCTAAATCCCAGCTCAGGAGGCCCTACCTGGCCAGGAGATTAGAGGAGCAGGTTTTGACAGGGAAAATTCCACATTTTTCCCCCAAAAAAGGCTCAGAATTCCCCAAATCCTGGTTCAGGAAACCCTACCTGGGTGGCAGATGTAAAGGGAGGCACTGACGGGGAAAAATCCAAAGTTTTCTCTGCAAAAAGGCTCAGAATTCCCTACATCCCAGTCCTACCTGGCCAGGAGATTTGAGGAGCAGGTTTTGACAGGGAAAATCCCACATTTCGCCCCAAAAAAAGGCTCGAGGCCCCAAAAATATCGAGGGGCAGCTCCTGTGACATTTTGATTTTCCATCTCCTGCCCGGGGCCCCCGAGTTGCGTTTCCTGTGCTTTGAGGCCTCAGCATCCGCTGCAAAATCTCCATTTTTGGGGCCGTTTCGGTCCCAAAGCCGAGCTCCTGCTGCGGCTGAGCCGAGCCTAACGCGGCGAAGGGGGAAGGGCAAAACCCGAGCTTAAAATCCGAGCCAGAAACGGCTCAGAAGGGGCGGGAAACGCTGGATGTGGAAGCCCCCGCTTCGGAAATGACGCGGCAGCGACAGCTCCGAGGTTTCGGGTCCCAGATCTGGAGAATCCCCTTGGTGCTCCCCCTGTCCCCGAAGAAAAACCCCAAAATCCCAAAATCCAGCCGGGAATTTTCCGGGAAATTTGCACTTTCTGGTTCCCTTCTCCATAAAATCCCCTTCCTTGAAAAATGGGATTTGTGAGGGGCTGGGCCTGCAAATCCCAACCCAAAACGGCCCCGAAAGGACCCTGGAGCTGCTTTGGGGTTTCTCCTTTGGCTCCATGACCCCAAATCCCGACCCCAAAGAGCTGGAACCCACCTGGCACCTGCTCCTTGCCTGGTTTGGGATGAGAAATGAATAAAAATTGGAATTTTTTCCTTTATTTCTCAGAAAAGGGGGGCCCAAAACACCTGGGAGCAGCAGGGGGGGCAGCTCTGGGTTTCCAGGAGTATTTCCAAATTTCCTCATTTGCAGGAATATTTTCTGTATTTCCACATGGAGATTTCCTCATTTACAGGAATATTTTCCACATTTCCACATGGAGATTTCCTCATTTCCAGGAATATTTTCCACATTTCCACATGGAGATTTCCACATTTGCAGGAATATTTCCCACATTTCCACGTGGAAATTTCTGCATTTCCAGGAATATTTCCCACATTTCCATGTGGAAATTTCTGCGTTTCCAGGAGTTTTCCCATCCTTTCCCCCTCCCAGGTGATGATTTTCCCAACCCAACCTCTTTTCCAAGCAGAAAATGGGAAAAGGGGAAATTTCATCCCAGAACATCCCCGGTTTTCCCCCCATGGGAATTTTTTTTGGGGGGGAAAAAAACCCCAAAAAATCCCAATTTTGGGGGCAGGAACAGCCCTGGGAGGCTCCAGGTGAGCTCGGGGAGGAAACTCCAGCTGGGAATTCCAGGTGGAGCTCCTTGGCCGGAGCTCAGCTTTTCCCACCCAGAATTTTTTTGGGATCGCCCAGGACAGCCGGGAACAATCGCAGGGATCTGCCGGGGTTTCAGAGGAGGAGGAGCCCAAACCCCAAAGGTTCCTCCTCCTCCTCCTCTTCCTCTTCCTCGTTTTTGGGGTGTCCCCACCCTCCTGGCTTCCTCCTCGTCACCCCAATTGCAGCCGTCGCGGCGCCGTGGGAAGGGATCCCGGAGATCCCGTGGATCCATGGATCCCACGGATGCCCCGATCCTGCAGGAGATCCAGAGGTTCCTGGAAGGTACCGGGTGCCTCCTCGCCCCCCCTCCTGCCCCACAAGGGAATTCCTGCTGTGGGGTGGTGCTGGGAAGGGTTTGGGGTGGCTTTTCCGGGGTAGTTTGGGGTCTTCGGGTGTTGTGGGGTTTCCCCGGCCCTGACCCCGAGGAGAATTTGGAACCTCCCCGACCCAAAGGAGAATTTGGGACCTCCTTGTCCCCAAGGAGAATTTGGGGCCTCCCTGTCCCCGAGGAGAATTTGGGACCTCCCCGACCCCGAGGAGAATTTGGGACCTCCCCAATCCCGAGGAGAATTTGGGACCTCCCTGACCCAAAGGAGAATTTGGGACCTCCCTGACCCCAAGGAGAATTTGGGGCCTCCCTGACCCCGAGGAGAATTTGGGGCCTCCCCAACCCAAAGGAGAATTTGGGACCTCCCCAATCCCGAGGAGAATTTGGGACCTCCCCAATCCCGAGGAGAATCTGGGACCTCCACATCCCCAACCCCAAAATTTGGGGGCTCTGAGGCCTCCCTGACCCCAAAGAGAATTTGGGGGGTGGTGGGACCTCCCCGTCCCCGACCCCAACCTTGTGGGGGCTGTGGACCCCACGCTTGGAGGGCGCTGAGGAAGCAGCTGGGACCCTTTTGGTGGTTTTGGGGTTTCAGCTCTCATTTCCCGCTGCAGCAGCGCCGAGCTCATCCCTCTGCCGCCAAAACAGCCTGGAACCGCATCCCTCCTCCCCAAAACACCCCAAAACATTATCCATCCCCCCCAAAACACCCCAAAACTTCATCCCTGCCCGCCAAAACACCCCAAAACCTCATCCTTCCTCCCCAAAACACCCCGATACTTCATCCCTCCTCCCCAAAACACCCCGAAACTTCATCCCTCCCCAAAACACCCCCCCCCTCTCCCAAAAACCTTCATCCCTTCTCCCCAAAACACCCCAAAACTTCATCCCTCCCCCCCAAAACACCCCGAAACGTCATCCCTCCCCAAAACACCCCAAAACCTCATCCTTCCTCCCCAAATCACCCCGGAACCGCATCCTTCTTCCCCAAAACACCCCAAAACATTATCCCTGCCCTCCAAAACACCCTGAAACCTCATCTCTCCTCTCCAAAACACCCATTCCCACATTTCCTGAACCCTTTCCCATTCCCAATTTTGCCAATTTTCCCATTCCCATATTTCCTGATTTACCCATTCCCATTCCCACATTTCCTGATTTACCCATTCCCATTTTTCCCGACTTTCCCATTCCCAAATTTCCCAATTTTCCCTTTCCTATTCCCAGATTTCCGATGTTCCCTTTCCCAGATTTCCTGATTTTCCCATTCCCAGATTTCCCGATTTTCCCATTCCCACATTTCCCGAACCCATTCCCATTCCTTTCCCATTTTCTTTTCCCATTCTTCCCAACCCTTTCCCATTCCCATTTTTCCCAATTTTCCCTTTCCCATTCCCACATTTCCCGATTTTCCCATTCCCATTCCCAATTTCCCAAACCCTTTCCTATTCCCAGATTTCCCAAACCCTTTCCCATTCCCACATTTCCCGAACCCTTTCCCATTCCCATTTTTCCCGATTTTCCCATTCCCGTTTTCCAGAGGCCGAGGATTACCTAGGCCGGGCTTTGCGGGAGGAGCCGCTCAGCGCCCGGGCGCGGGACCAGGGCGCCGCCATCCTGCGCTTCCTGCGGCGCCTGCGGGACAGGTGCGTTCCCCCGCATCCCCGGAATTCCGGAACATTCCGGCCATCCCTCCCGCTGCAGGAATTTTGTGGGCATTCCAGGCTCGGGATAATGGGAGAACTCTGGGGAATTGGTTGGATTTTCTCTGGTTTAGGATGGGGGTTTTTATAGGGAAGGAATTCTGGGATATTCCTGATTTATTCTACAATTTCAGGATTTTTGCCTCTTTTTATTTTTATAAGGAAGGAATTTTTGGATATTCCTGATTTATTCCCTATTTTCAGGATGGGGATTTTCCCCTCTTTTTATAAGGAAGGAATTCTGGGATATTCCTGATTTATTCTGCAATTTCAAGATTTTTCCTCTTTGTATTTTTATAAGGAAGGAATTCTGGGATATTCCTGATTTATTCTGCAATTTCAGGATTTTTGCCTCTTTGTATTTTTATAAGGAAGGGGTTCTGGGATATTCCTGGTTTATTCCCTATTTTCAGTATTTTTGCCTCTTTTTATTATTATAAGCAAGGAGTTCTGGGCTATTCCTGATTTATTCTACAATTTCAGGATATTTGCCTCTTTCTATTTTTATAAGGAAGGAATTCTGGGATATTCCTGATCTGTTCCCTAATTTCAGGAATTTCCCCCACTTCTTTTAAAGAAGGAATTTTTGGATATTCCTGATTTATTCCCTGATTTCAGGATGGGATTTTCCCCCCTCTTTTAAGGAAGGAATTCTCGGATATTCCTGACTTATTCCAAATGGTGATTTTCCCCCCTCTTTTTCTTTTAAGGAAGGAATTTCTCATATTAACCCAAAATTAAATTAATCCCATTTTCACCTCCTTTTATCCCCGAGCTCGCTCCCACCACTAATTCCGTTTGGAGCCTTCTGGGTTGTCCCTTTCCGGAATTTTCCAGCCTTTCCCAGCCCGGCTGATGGAATTATCCCAATTTTCCCATCCATTTCCTCCTGGATCCATCATTAACCTGAAACCTGAGAGCCTCGGCTGAGCTGAAAAATGAATTTCAATCCGTTCCTCCCCTAACGGGAAATTCCCAATCCCATTTTCCTGGCTCCCATTTTTTTTTTTCCCTCCCCTCTTGGAAATCTTGCCCGTCATTGATTTTTTAAAAAATATTTATTTTCCCAGACATTCAAATCCTGGCTCCAAAGGTTCCATTCCGCCCCATCCCTCGGGAACATTTAATTAATTAATGAGGAAAAACCGGGAATTTGATTGGAAGCTACCTGGATTTTATGGATCCTGCTCAGAGGGTTTGGATTTCGGGATTTTTCCAGCTGCTCAAATCCCGTTGAACCCGAATTTGCCCAAATTTTTGCTTTTTTTTTTGGGTGTTGCAGGCCCAAAAATCCAAGAATACATCGGAAAAAATGGGATTTGGGATGAAGTTTTCTGCAGGAAGCGGGGGAGAAACACCAAATTTAGGGAAAATATTGGCAAAATATTGGCAAAACTTGCTGAAAACCCAAAGGCTCCCAAAATGCAGCGTTTATGGATTTATCCAAGATTTCTGTTGGCAGAGGCAGAAATGAACTCGTGACTCTTGCACATCCCCAAAAACCTCTCCTCCCCCATCCCTAATTCCGTTTCATCCCGAATTTTCCTCCCCAGAGCAAAAATGATCCAACCATGGAATTAAACCCAAATCCTTGAGCTGAAATCAGATTTTTTCGCAGTTTTTTGATCCTAAAAATGAGAAAAAAGCAGGAAAATCCAGGCTTTTTTTCTTGTTTTTTTTTTGGCCTTTTCCATCTGCCTCCCCGGAGCTGCTCCGGGAAGGAACGGAACTCAATTTTCCCATTTTTTTTTTAGGCCATTTCCCGGGATTAAAAATGACAGAGGTCGGGAACAAAGCCCCGGCGCTTTCGCGGAGCGGGAATTGCGAGTGACAGAAAATCATTCAGGAAATGTTGGCGCTAAAACGTGGCCGGGAAAAGTTCCTGAGGCAAAAATTCCCGGAAAAAAAAAAAAAAGGGATTTTTCTGCTCTTCTTTGTCCAGGAGGCAGAAATATCCCGAATTTTGGGAATGCAGGAATTTTTGGGATGGGGGGAGTGCAGGGGTCTCTTAGAGATGATGTTTTCCTGCTTAAAGGTTGGAGAATTGGGATTTTCCATGGAAATGTTGGGATTTAAGGATAAAAAAATATGGGGATAAAAAGCTGGAGCTGCTTTCCCAGCTGCCCTCGTGTTGGGCTGGGTTTTTGGGATTTTGGGGTAAAATGGAGCAGCCACGGGATGGAGAAGAAATTCCTTGTGGAATTCGGGAACCAGGCCCAAAGGCATCCTGAAAAATTCCCAATTTTTCCTCCAAAAAACTCTTCCCAACCCAATATCCTGGGAAATTTTCTCCCTGTCCAAGAGCTCATCTTGGAACGGGCGCTTTGTGCTTTATTCCCGACCTTCAATGGGATTCCCAAATTTCCTGGTGCTGTTTCTGGATTTAAATGATTCCCAAGATTTTCCTGAAGCGGGGGAGAGGAAAGAATCCCGATTTTTTTTAATATTAAATCCTTTTTTTATTTTTATTTTTGGGAATGGGCAGAGCGTGGATCACCCTCCACCTGCTGGGAACGAGCTCAGTGAAAATCCTGGAATATTTTCGGATTGGAAGTGACTTTCAAAGGATTTGAGGGGGGAAAAGGTGGCAGGAATTTTTGTGTTTGGAGAAGGATGTGTTCCAAAGGATGGAAATCCCTGGAATTAGGGTTGGGAAGGGCCTTAAATGCCATCCCAATTCCTCCTGGAATTCCCTGTTTTTTTCCCCTTCCCTGCGTTCCCAGATCCTCCCATCCATCCCCATTCATTCAGGCTGGAATAATCCTTGAGGAAATTCTGGGATTTGATGGCTCTTTTTTCCGTTTGGTTTTTCAGGTACCACCTGGAATTCCCACCCCGAGGTGAGTCCAGCTGGGAAGGGTCGGACCGGGGGGACGTTCCGTGCGCCAAATTCCCCAGGAAAAAGAATTTTTATGGATGTGGGGGGGCGGTTCTTGGGGTGGGAGAATTCCGCAGCAGGGATCTCATCCCAGAGAGCAAATCCCGCGATCTCTGTGGCATCGATTCCCGGGCTGGGAAGTTTTCCAGAAACTCCAGGAGTTTGGGAATGGTTGGGATCCATGGGGATCTCCTGGAGTTCCAGCGAGGTGGGAGCTACTGGAAGAAAATCCCTTCCTGGCATTCCAACCCATCCAATCCTTTCTTTCTTCTGGGAATTAAACCCATTCCCAGTATTCCAACTCTTCCAATCCTTTATCCCAGGAATGAAACCCATTCCCAGCATTCCAGCTCCTCCAATCCTTTATTCCAGGAACAAATCCCTTCCTGGCATTCCAGTCTATCCAATCTTTTCCTTCAGGAATTAAACCCATTCCCACCATTCCAACTCCTCCAACCCATTATTCCAGGAACAAATTCCCTTCCTGGCAATCCGACTCCTCCAATCCTTCCTTTCCTCTGGGAATTAAACCCATTCCCAGCATTCCAACCCATCCAACCCTTTACTCCAGGAATAAATCCCTTCCTGGTGCTCCATTCCATCCAATCCTTTACTCTGGGAATTAAACCCATTCCCATCATTCCAACTCTTCCAATCCTTTATTCCAGGAATAAATCTCTTCCCAGCATTCCAACTCCTCCAATCCTTTATTCCAGGAACAAATCCCTTCCTGGCATTCCAGTCTATCCAATCTTTTCCTTCAGGAATCAAACCCATTCCCACCATTCCAGCTCCTCCGATCCCTTATTCAGAAATAAATCCCTTCCTGGCATTCCAACCCATCCAATCCTTTATTCCAGGAACAAATTCCCTTCCTGGCAATCCGACTCCTCCAATCCTTCCTTTCCTCTGGGAATTAAACCCATTCCCAGCATTCCAGCTCCTCCAACCCATTATTCCAGGAATTAAACCCATTCCCAGCATTCCAACCCATCCAACCCTTTACTCCAGGAATAAATCCCTTCCTGGCGCTCCAGTCCATCCAATCCTTTACTCTGGGAATTAAACCCATTCCCAGCATTCCAACTCCTCCAATCCTTTATTCCAGGAAAAAATCCCTTCCTGGCAATCCGACTCCTCCAATCCTTCCTTTCCTCCTGGAATAAATCTCCTTCCCAGCATTCCAGCTCCTCCAACCCATTATTCCAGGAATTAAACCCATTCCCAGCGTTCCAACTCCTCTGATCCTTTACTCCAGGAATAAAATCCCTTTTCACCATTCCAGTCTATCCAATCCTTTATTCCAGGAACAAATTCCCTTCCTGGCATTCCAACCCCTCCAATCTTTCCTTTCCTCTGGGAATTAAATCCATTCCCATCATTCCAACTCTTCCAATCCTTTATTCCAGGAACAAATCTCTTCCCAGCATTCCAACTCCTCCAATCCTTTATCCAGGAATAAATCCCTTCCTGGCATTCCAGTCTATCCAACCTTTTCCTTCAGGAATCAAACCCATTCCCAGCATCCCGGCTCCTGCGATCCCTCCTTCCCCCAGAACAAATTCCAGTGCTTCCCTCCTGGCTCCGGGCTCTTTTCCAGCCCCTCCTGGCGAGGCCGGGGACGCGGCAGCCTCGCAATTCCCGCCGGGAGCGGCGTTATCCCGTTCCAATCAGAGCCTCGGAGCTTTAATTGCTTCCCAAGCATTGTTTCGCCCGTGAATCCAGCAGCTGGCACCCTTTGGAAAAGTCCAGCCGACAGCTGGGCCGAAAATTAACAAAAAAATGGGAGGGAGGGAAGATCCCAGCGCATCAAAGGCTCCAAATGAGGTTTTTAAACGGGGAAAGTTCATGGAATTTCGAGGGCGGAGGAGGAGGGAGGCTTTTGTTCCTTGGAATATTCTTTTGATGGAGTCGGAAGCTGAAGGAAAAGCAGGAAAATCGGGATGTGGGAGCGGGCGGGGATTTGGAAAGGGGTGCCCAGCTCTCTTCCAATTCCTGCTGTGTCCGCTGGGAATTTTAGTGGGAATGAGACCTTGGAGCGCTCAGGGAGTGCCCGGCCAGGCATCCCACGGGAAATTGGGAAAACGGGAAATTCCGGGGCCACATTTCCATCTCGGAGGGTCTGCAGGGAGAGGTCACTCCTGAGCATCAAAAAATCCGGGAATCGCGGAATGGTTTGGGTTGGAAAGAGCTTTTGGAAAGCGATTACTTTCCCCTTTATTTTGTAAAAAAAAAAAACCCAAGTAGATGAACGAACCCAGATTGATTTGCACAGAGCCGATGACGACGCTTTTATTTTTCCGTCCAAAATTCATCCCATATGGTTTTCCCTGAACTGCTGAACAGCAGAATTCCTTAAAATATTCAGAAGTAGTCAAAACATCCAGGAGAGAGAGGATGGCTCTTCCATTTTAATGAAATTTGGGAAAATTGAGGCTCAAAAATGCGCGTTGGCAGGGGTTGGACCCAGAACTCCTGCTTGTCCCAGCTCCGTGCCTTAACCCCAGAAAATTCCCACCTCCTGGAGTCAGGAATAATCAATAGAAATGGGATTAACTATGGTTTAAAAACTGGGAGCTTTGTTAATTAAAAGGATTCATTAATGAAGAGAAAATCGGAGTAGGCCTCAGTAGGCCTCAGTAGGCCTCAGTAGGCCTCACCTCGTAGTAGGCCCGGTTTAGGTGATATTTTTATCACTTTTTTGACTCATTTTTTGGTGTAACTTTTTCGGGATCATTTTGTGGGATCATTTAATCTCCCTTTTACCCATTTTCTGATCCCTTTTTTTCGCTCTGCCTTGGAACACAACTCCATCCTGCTGGAGTCATGGCCGAGCGGCCGCCATGTCCATCCCTGTCCTTTCCCTTCAGGAAAATCCAAAAAAATCCCCCAAAAAGCCCCAAACCCAGATCTTTGAAACCTTTTTTCCCTCTAAAACCCCAAATCCACACAGCTGCAGCTGCCTGGGAGCCGGAACCTCACGTTTCCCCAACCCTCTCCCCACCGACGCCTTTTTGTTCCGTGTGGTTATGACAAGGCCAAGTAGCAAATCATTAAAACAACAACAAAAAAAAAAAAAGCAACCAAAAATTCCCTTTTTTGCTGCAAAGATTCCCTTTGAAGCCGAGCCGGAGTGTCCGGGAATTAATGGAGTGCTGGGTGACTTTAGGAAGTTTTATTTATAAAAAGCCCTTTTTGGCTCATGCCGGGAGGCTCCGGCTTTGCTGAGCTGCGCTCAGGCTCCCAAACCCGGCTCAGATTTATGAAGTGTTTGGGGAAAAGCAGGAAAAAACCTTCGGGATTGACGAGATTTGGAAGGCGTTGTTCAAATCTCCGGCCCTGGACATTCCCCCGTTTATAAACACCGAAACCCCGGCCCGGGAGACGTCAAAACACAGGGGGGGACAGAGAGAAATCAAAATTATTTTTAGAATTATATATATTAGATATATTAGATATATTCTATATTCTATATTCTATAGATATATATTTAAATTAGATGTAAACTATAATCTATAGTTTACATATAATTTATAGTCTATAGTTTACATTATAATCTATTTAAATATATATCTATATGTGTAGATATATATTTAAATTATATGTAATTATATGTATAATATATCTTATGTTATATATAATATAATATATATAATAAAAATATATTATATATAATATAATATATATTTTACAAATATATTATATATATAATATAGAGTATATATATTTTGTATATTATATAGCTATCTATATATATATTTATATATAGCCTTATTTATTCCGTGTAGAATTATTTATTAATTATTGCCCCCTCTGTAGAATTATTAATTAATTATCAGCCTGGAATTCGGCCGAATTACTAATCGGTCATTTCCCAGCTCCGCTTGGAGTTTTATAGGATTATTAATTAGTTATTGCCCAGTTTTGCCTGCAATTCTGCCTAATTATTAATTAGTTATCGCTTCACTCGGAGTTTTATAGAATTATTAATTAATTATTACCCGCTCTGTACGATTATTTTGGTAGGAGGGCTTGTGAAGGCCCCAAATTTGGGAGAAGCAGGAGTTAATTAATTAATTATTTGATCAATCAATTAATCTCACCTGAGATTGTTCCTGATGGGAACAGCCCCTCCTGCTTCCCAAAAAACAGGAAAAATGATTAATAATTTCCAGGTTAATTCCCTGGTTTTTTTGTATCCAGGAACAATTTAACCCCTGAGCTGCTGGATTTCCTTCGGGATTGTTGTCCCCATCCCAAACTTCAGCTTTTCCCGCTCATTCCACCCTAAACTCTGACCCACTATGGAATTGCCAATATTGGAATATTCGAAATTATTCCCCATCTCCACGAGCCCAAAATCCCAAAATCCGCTGGTTTTTCCCTCCCCATCTTTTCCTGGGATTATTCCTCACAGGTTTTGGATATTCCCAAGAAATTCCATTTTTTTTTTTCCCCTCCTGGGATTCCTCGCTGGCTTTGGATATTTCCAAGAAATTCCGTGGGGTTTTTTTTTTCCCTCCCCATCGTTTCCTGGGATTATTCCTCGCAGGTTTTGGATATTCCCAAGAAATTCCTGATTTTTTTTTACCTCCCCATCCTTTCCTGGTATTATTCCTTTCTGGTTTCGGATATTCCCAAGAAATTCCTGATTTTTTTCCCTCCTCGGATTCCTCGCTGGCTTTGGATATATTCCCAAGAAATTCCCGGTTTGTTTTTCTTTTTCCCTCCCCATCCTTTCCTGGGATTATTCCTTGCTGGCTTTGGATATTCCCAAGAAATTCCATTTTTTTTTCCCCTCCTGGGATTCCTTGCTGGCTTTGGACATTCCCAAGGAATTCCATGGGGTTTTCGCTTTTTTTTCTCCCCATCATTTCCTGCGGTTGGCTTTGGATATATTCCCAAGAAATTCCTGATTTCTTTTTTCCCTCCCCATCCTTTCCTGGGATTATTCCTCGCAGGTTTCGGATATTCCCAAGAAATTCCATGATTTTTTTTCCCCGTGCCTGGGGGATGGGGATGGCAGCGAAATTCCAGCGGCGCATTCCCGGCTGCCGCTGCCTTGCAGCCCGACCTGCTGGGCGCCGGCAATCACTGCAAGCTGCATCCCGAAAAAACATCCCCAAAAAAGCCTCAGCCCCAAAGATTTTTCCTTTTTCTCGGATTTTTAGATGCCGTGGATTTTGCTTTATTACATATAATTAACAAAAAAAAAACCAAACCAATAATGGGAATGAGGGGAGAAAATGAGGCTCGGAGTGGATTCCGTGTTCCGGCAGCTCGGGGTGGGGATTTGGGAATTTTTGGGAAATTTGGGAATTTTGGGGAAATTTGGGGAATCGGCCCCTTACAGATATGGGGAGGAATTTCTGGGATTTCTGGGTGGGATCGCTTCCCGAAAATAAACGATTTGGGTTTATACGGGATTTTTTTGGGGGGATGATTGTGGTGGGGTAAGCTGGGGATGGAAGGATGGAATGGAAAAATGGGGTTTGAAGGCAAAAAATCAGGATTTTAACGTAAAAAATTAGAATTTTAAGGTAAAAAATTAGAATTTTAAGGTAAAAAATCAGGGATTTCACTTCCGCTCCTCATAAAATCCCACCCGCAGCTCTCCTGGCATTGATTTTTCCCGGGATTTAAGAGATGTTTAATGAAGCTCTGGGCACCTGATCAAGCCAAGGAAATTTAATTGCAATTCCCATAAAAAGCCGGGGGAAATGAAGGGTTTTTCCTGTCATCCATGGAAATTGTTTGTTTTTTCCTGGGATTCATTAATTCCCTTTTTTTGTTTTTTTTTAAATCCCTCCACGGGAAGCAGCAAATCAGGATTTTTTTAATGGAAAAAAGCGGGAGAAATCCTCGGGATGCCAATCCAAATGGAAAAACGACGGGATTGGGTTTTTACGGAGCAAGAGCTGTGGGGCTTTGGGTTGCTCCTGAAGGAATATTCCGGAATATTCCGGAATATTCCCGGTGTTAAGGAAAACGAAGCATCTCCATTTGCACGGATTTAAGCGACATTTGGAACCACCTCTAAAATGGGAATTATTGGTGTTGAATCTTTTTATGATCCCGCTTATTTTTTTTTAATTATTCCCATTTTTATTTCCCCTAAAAATGGGAATTATTGATGTTGGATCTTTTTATGATCCCGCTTATTTTTTTTTTTAATTATTCCCATTTTTATTTCCCCTAAAAATGGGAATTATTGATGTTGGATCTTTTTATGATCCCGCTTTTTTTTTAATTATTCCCTTATTTTTCCCTAAAAATGGGAATTATTGATGCTGGATCTTTTATGATCCCGCTTATTTTTTAATTATTCTTTTCCATTTTTTTCCCAAAACGGGAATTATTGATGTTGGATCTTTTTATGATCCCGCTTTTTTTTTTTTTTAATTATTCCCTTATTTTTCCCTAAAAATGGGAATTATTGATGCTGGATCTTTTTATGATCCCGCTTTTTTTTAATTATTCCCATTTTTTCCCCCTAAAAATGGGAATTATTGATGTTGGATCTTTTTATGATCCCGCTTTTTTTTTTTTTAATTATTCCCTTATTTTTCCCTAAAAATTATTGATGCTGGGTCACTTTAGAGCCCAGCCTGGTTTGGAGGAGCAGCTGGAAATTCCTTTTTGGGGCTGTTTGGAGGGCGCTGAGTGAGGAGCAGCTGCCCCCGCTCCCTTATCGGCCCCGCTCTGTCCTGAACAAACACCGAATTAAAAACCCTCGAATGTCAAATTAAAAACCCTCTAATGTCGAATTAAAAATCTTTTATCGCCGCTGGGTTTTTGTCAAGAGGGATCTCAGCACCTGGCACTCCAGAAAATCCGAGAGCAGCGGGGAAAATTCCCTGGAAAATTCAATATCAAGTTAATTTCAGGAGTGGAAAGATCCTTTCCACACCCTGGATTGGGTAATTTGTTTGAGGAAATCCAGGTTTTTATCCTTTTCACTGTAAATTCATATGGAAAATCCATGGGTTTATCCTTTTTTTCCTGTAAATTTAAGTAGGAAATTCAGGTTTTTGCCCTTTCTCTGGTAGATTTTGATAGGAAATCCATGTTTTTGTCCTCTCTCCTGAAGGATTTCCAAGCTCTTCTTCCCCAAAATCCCGGGAAATTCCCCGTTTTAGTGTAAATTTTTATTTTCCACGTGGATTTATGGCAAGGTCACGTCCTGAGGACAGGGACAAGGATTTGGGGTTTGCCTCCGGAATTTTGGCATTCCCAAGCTTTTCCAGCAGCAATTCCCCGCCTCGACCCTAAAACCCCACAAAAACCTGGATTTCGGGGGGAGCTGGAAGCAAACTGGGATATTTGGGGTCAGGAATTCCTAAATTCCCCAAGTTTTTCCCCAAAATTCAGCCTCTCCCGGTCGCTCCCGTGCAGGAGGGGACGAGCACGACGGACGCGACGGCTCCGAGGAGAATCCCGGCTGGAATTTCGGCCCTTCCCAGGTCCCTGCGGCCTCGTTCCCCACGGAATTCCCGGACGAGGGTGAGTCGCCGGCTTTTTTTGGGGAATTCTCTTCTAGAAAATTCCTCAGGAATGTCCCCGGAGTCCCTTGGAATTCCTGGGATTTTATCTTCTGGAGAAGATCAGAGATAAACCCGGAATCCTTTGGGTTTTCCATCCATCCATCCCGTAATTCGGGAGGCGATTTTGGGTTTTTTTGAGTGCTCCATCATTCCCACTGAAATCCTGGATTCCCATGGAAATCCTGGATAACGTTCATGGAATTCCAGCTGTCCCTTGCTTACCTTGCCGCTGGTTTCTTTGGGGTTGATTGAGGGGCTTTTTCCCCAAATTCCCAACTTTCTGAAATCCTGATTTTCACTGGAGAAAATTGGATCTGGGACGGCGTCACCCAAAAAAAATCCCCGGGAATTTATTGGGGGCAGGCGGGATTTGGGATGTTACCCCATAAAACCTGGGAATTTCACAGGAACAGGTTGGATTTGGGATGTTTTACCCCAAAAAACCCGGGAATTTCACGGGAACAGGTTGGATTTGGGATGGTGTCTCCCAAAAAACCCGGGAATTTCACGGGAACAGGTTGGATTTGGGATGTTTTACCCCCAAAAACCCAGGAATTTCACGGGAACGGGTTGGATTTGGGATGTTTTACCCCAAAAACCCAGGAATTTCACGGGAACAGGTTGGATCTTGGATAGATGTGTCCTTGGACAGAAAACCTGGGTTGCCTCCTGGGAATCGATCCCTTGGGATATTGATTGATCCCTTAGGATATCGATTGATCCATTTGGATATCGATTGATCCCTCGGGATACCTATTTATCCTGTTTATATTGATCAAGGCCTTTGGATGTTGGTTTATCCTATTGGTTATTGATTGATCCCTTTGGATATCCTTGTTCCCTTTGGATATTGATTGATCCTGTCGGATATGGGTTTATCCCTTTGGTTATTGATCAGTCCCTTTGGGGATTGATTTTTCCCTTGGGATACTGATTGATCCCTTTGGTTATTGATCAGTCCCTTTGGATACTGATCAGTCCCTTTGGGTATTGATTGGTTCCTTTGGATATTGATTTATCCTATTGGATATTTATTTATCCCTTTGGTTATTGATCAGTCCTGTTGGATATTGATCGATCCCTTTGGTTATTGATCAGTCCCTTTGGGGATTGATTGGTTGCTTTGGATATTGATTTATCCTATTGGATATTCATTTATCCCTTTGGATATTGGTTTATCCATTGGGACATTGAATTGATCCCTTTGGTTATTGATCAGTCCCTCGGGATATTGATCAGTCCCTTTGGGGATTGATTGGTTGCTTTGGATATTGATTTATCCTATTGGATATTCATTGATCCCTTTGGATATTGGTTTATCCCTTGGGATATTGATCGATCCCTTTGGTTATTGATCAGTCCCTTTGGATATTGATTGGTTGCTTTGGATATTGATCGATCCCTTTGGTTATTGATCAGTCCCGTTGGGTATTGATTGATCCCTTTGGTTATTGATCAGTCCCTTTGGGTATTGATTGGTTGCTTTGGATATTGATTTATCCTATTGGATATTCATTTATCCTTTTGGATATTGGTTTATCCATTGGCACATTGAATTGATCCCTTTGGTTATTGATCAGTCCTGTTGGATATTGATCGATCCCTTTGGTTATTGATCAATCCCATTGGATATTGATTGATCCCTTGGGATATTTCTTCATTCCCGTCGCTCAGCGCATATTTGGGCGTGTCCATGTTCATTGGGGGAATTTTGGGGTTGCCAGTAAATATTGGGGTGCCTTGGGGGATTTTTGGGGCCGTCCATGGATATTTGGGGGTGCCCAGAGGTGTCACCGGATCTCGGGGGGTGTCTGTGTGTCTTGGGGGGTCATTTGGGGGTGCCAATGGGTTTTGGGGCTGTCAGGGAATATTTGGGGTGTCCCTGTGTCTGTCAGGGGCTCTTTGGGATGATTTGCATGATTTGGGGTTATTTGAATGATTTGGGGTTGTTTGCCCGATTTGGGGTGCCTCAGCGGCTGTCAGGGTCTGTTCGGGTGGATTTGGGGTTTTTGGGATCCACTGGGGTCTATCTGGTGGTTTTAGGGTCTATTTTGGGTTATTTTGATGTATTTAGGGTTTATTTGGGGTTAATTAGTGGTTTTAGGGTCTAATTTGGGTTATTTCCGTGCATTTAGGGTTTATTTAGTGGTTTTGGGGTCTGTTTGGGGTTATTTGGTGTTTTTAGGGTTTATTTGTGGTTATTTGATGTTTTTAGGGTCTGTTTGGGATTATTTGGTGTTTTGGGGATCTGTTTGGGGTTATTTGGTGTTTTTAGGGTTTATTTGTGGTTATTTGGTGTTTTTAGGGTCTGTTTGGGGTTATTTGGTGTTTTGGGGGTCTGTTTGGGATTATTTGGTGTATTTAGGGTCTGTTTGGGGTTATTTTGTGTTTTGGGGGTCTGTTTGTGGCTATTTTGTGTTTTTAGGGTTTATTTAGTGTTATTTTGAGTTTTCGGGGTCTGTTTGGGGTTATTTGGTGTTCTGGGGGTCTGTTTGGGGTTATTTTGTGTATTTAGGGTCTGTTTGGCGTTATTTGGTGTATTTAGGGTCTGTTTGAGGTTATTTTGTGGTTTTGGGGTCTGTTTGTGGCTATTTTGTGTTTTTAGGATCTATTTGGGGTTATTTTGTGTTTTGGGGGTCTGTTTGGGGTTATTTGGTGTATTTAGGGTCCATTCGGAGGTCCCGCGGTCTCTCCGGGCGCGGCGGTGGCTCCGGAATTCTGCAGCGCCCCCGTGTGGGGCCGGCCGGGAACGCGAGGGGTCGGGAGCGCGCATCGGGAACGGGAACGGGCGCGGGCTTTGGGAACGGGCACGCGCATCGGGAACGGTCCTTGGGATCGGGCTTTGGGAACGGGAACACACATAGGGATCGGGCTTTGGGAACGGGAACGCGCATCGGGAACGGTCCTTGGGATCGGGCTTTGGGAACGGGAACACACATAGGGATCGGGCTTTGGGAACGGGCACGCGCATCGGGAACGGTCCTTGTGATCGGGCTTCGGGAACGCGCCCGGCCAGGATCACGCGCAGGCGCCGCTTCAGCCTCTCATTGTATCCTCAAACCCCAAACCCGAACCCAGCCCCCCAAATCCTCCCCAAAACCCCAAATCCTCCCACAAACACACCCCAAACAAATCCCATCCCGCAGACACATCCCAAATAAACCAATCCCACCCCACAGACACGTCCCATCCATCGGGACCGATTTGGGGTCGGGATTGGTGACTTGGGCTCGGGATTGATGATTTGGGCTCAGGATTTATTTGGGCTCGGGATTGATTTGGGGTCAGGATTGATGATTTGGGTTTGGGATTGATGATTTGGGGTCGGGATTTATTTGGGCTCGGGATTGATTTGGGGTCAGGATTGATGATTTGGGTTTGGGATTGATGATTTGGGCTCGGGATTGATGATTTGGGGTCGGGATTGATGATTTGGGGTCGGGATTGATTATTTGGGGTCGGGATTGATGATTTGGGCTTGGGATTGATTTGGGGTCGGGACTGATGATTTGGGTTTGGGATTGATTTGGGCTCAGGATTGATTTGGGGTCGGGACTGATGATTTGGGCTCAGGATTGATTTGGGGTCGGGATTGATTTGGGGTCGGGATTGATTTGGGCTCGGGATTGATTTGGGGTCAGGTTTCTCCCCTCACTCTGGCACCTTCCCAACCAGGAACCCGCTTGGCTTTGGGCAGATTTTTTGGGATTTTCCCTCCTTTTCCTGCCCCGGGTAATCCCAAAACCCTTTGGCAGCCCCAAGAGGTGCAGGAGGGAAGGACTGAGCTGGATTTAGGGAATTTTATCCTTTGGCTCCCATTTATCCCTTGGATGCTGCTGTGGGGTCCGGGTGGTTTGACTCAGAAACCCCAGGACGGTTTAGAGATGGAAAAAACCCTAAAATTCCCCCAATTCCAGCCCCTTGCTGTGGACACGGAAATCTCCCACCGGAGACAACCATCCCAAACCCCCCAAACACCTCCTGATTAATTAATTACTCATTAATCCATTCATTCATTAATCACTCGAAGGGAGCTGCTCCGCAGCAGAGGATCAAAGCCATAAAGACCCCCCCCCAAAAAAAAAAAAAAAAATCCCCTGGAATTTGGGGGAGAAACGGGAAGTTTATTTTAACTGGGAACCGATGGCTTTTGGGATTTTTCCAGCGCTGATTTTTCGGGCCGGGAGGCGCCGGAAGCCAGGGAGGAGCAGATTTAGGGCAGGGGAAGCCCCCGGTGCTCTCTGAACTCCCTCCAAAAGCGGGGAAGGGCTGCGGAATTCCCGATAAACACCTGACGTGATGCATGGGGTGCCACGGGGCCGGTGGCAGCCCTGAAAACCCTGAAAACCCTTCCAAACCCCCAAAAATATCCTTGGAAACGGTTCAGAACTCTCTAAAACCCTTTAAAAACCTTCAAAACTCTTTAAAAACCTTCAAAACCCTTTAAAAACCTTCAAAATAGTTCTGAACTCTTTAAAACCCTTTAAACCCTTCCAAACCCTCAAAATATCCTTGGAAATGGTTCAGAACTCTCTAAAATCCTTCAAAACCTTCTAAAACCCTTTAAAAACCTTCAAAATAGTTCTGAACTCTCTAAAAACCCTTTAAACCCTTCCAAACCCCCCAAAATATCCTTGGAAATGGTTCAGAACTCTCTAAAACTCCTTAAAAACCTTCAAAATCCTTTAAAATCCTTTAAAATAGTTCAAAACTCTCTAAAACCCTTCAAAAACCTTTAAAACACTTTAAAATCCTTTAAAGTAGTTCAAAACTCTCTAAAACCCTTTAAAATCCTTTAAAATAGTTCAAAACTCTCTAAAACCCTTTAAACACTTCCAAACCCCCAAAAATGTCCTTGCAAATGGTTCAAAACTCTCTAAAATCCTTCAAAACCTTCTAAAACCTATTAAACTCCTTCAAATGCCTTTAAAATAGCTCAAAACTCTCCAAAACCCTTCAGAAACCTTCAAAACCCTTTAAAAATCTTTAAAAATTCTTCAAAATCCTCTAAAATCCTCCAAAACCCTTAAAAACCCTTCAAAATCTTTGAAAATCCTCCGAAATCCTGTAAAACATTTGAAAACAAATCCCATTTCCCCCCCCCCGTCCCAATGAAACAAATCCGATTTTTCCCCTCTGCCCCACATAAAACAAATCCCAATTTAATTTTCCGTCCCCTACGAAGGAAATCCCGTTTCTGTTTTCCGTCCCCCATAAAGCAAATCCCATTTTTTCCCCTTTTTCCTTTCCCCTCCGCTGTCCCCTGCCCTTATCCCCCACCCCGATATTTGCATTCCCACCTCATTTAGCCTCGGGATTAATGAGCTGTTTACCCGGCTCAGATAAAACCGGGCCTAAACCCCGGCCTAACCCCAAAGCCCCATTTATCACCCTGGCCTTTGTCTGGGGCCGCTTTGGGGGAATTCCTCGGGAATTTTCGTCCCTCCCCAGGAAATCCCAGGATTTTCCCGAGCCTGGGGTGGATTTGTTCATTTTTAATTCATTTTTGAATTTTTTTAAAGCTCGGTTTTGTTCTTTTATTTGAGGGGTTTTTTGCCTCAAGGTTTCACCCCTCCCTGAGTTTCTGCTCCAGGGAAATCGAGGTCAAATTTGGGAATTTCTTGATGGCAATTCCCGAAAAATTCTGTTTGGTTTGAGGGGGAAAATTTCCCACCTGGGAAAATCTTGGGGGAAAAAAACCCCCGCGGAAAATGGAAGATTTTTATTTGGTTTTTTTGGATTAGATTTGGGATAAACGGATCAAAACCCTGATCCCAATCCCTGACCCCGAGCCTGGGAACAGCAGCCAAGGCCAGAAAAAAAAATCCCAGGGATGGGATCAGGGCTGGGTCAAGTTTAGGATCCGGCTTTTCCTTCCCATCCCCCTTTTCCTGCTTTTCCCCTCCATCATCCCTCAAAAAACAGCCACAAAAATCCCATTTTCCAAGGAATTTTGGGCATCTTTTTTAAAAAAACATTTTTTTATGTAATATCCCAAATTTCCTGCTTTTCCCTTCCATAATCCATTCTTCCGAGGAATTTTTGTTCCCATTTTTTTTCTTTAATGTTGATTAAATAATATCCCAGTTTTTCTGCTTTTCCCTTCCATCATCCCTTAAACACAGACACAAAAATCCCCCTTTCCAGGGAATTTTGGGCATCTTTTTAAAAAAAATATATTTAATATCATATCCCAGATTTTCTGCTTTTCCCTTTAATTATCCCTTCTTCTAAGAAATTTTAGATCCCCTTTTTTAAAAAATACTTTTATATCCCTCCACCATCCCTTTAAAACACAGCCACAAAAATCCCCTTTTCCGGGGAATTTTTAGGCATTTAAAAAACCCCAAAAAATTATATATAATAACCCAAATCTCCTGCTTTTCCCTTCCACCATCCCTTTAAAAAACAGCCACAAAAATCCCATTTTCAGGGGAATTTTTAGGCATTTAAAAAACCCCAAAAAATTATATATAATACCCCAAATTTCCTGCTTTTCCCTTCCACAAAAAAAAAAAAAAAAAGAGGAATTTTTTGGCCGTAAACCCCGGATTTGCTGGGTTGCCTCACCCCACCCCCCGCGCCGCGATTCCCGTTATCCCTTCGGAATATTCCGGACTTTCTTCAAGGGCTCCAGGAGCCACCTCGTGGCCACCTCGTGGCAGCTCCTGCCGAGGTGGGAGCTCCAGGAGATCTTGAGAAGGGCGGAAATTCCAGCCTGGGCTGGGAACCCGGGGAAATCAACGCTGGAAATTCTCATTATCCTCCCTAATTCACCCTGGATCAGGAAAAACACCGAGGGGAAAAAAAAAAAAAACAAACATAAAAAATTCCGGGGGGAGGGCGAGGAATTAAAAGCGAAGGTTTGTAAAGCCGGGTGAAACACCAGGAGGGATTTTCGGGCGGGATTAATCAGATTATTAATAAATATTAATTGAGCCCCCGCCCCCGCTCCTTGCGGACATCTGTTTGCATCCATTGGGCGGCGGCTCCCGGCGGGGCTCAATGGGATTTATCTGGATTTTCTATGCATGGCTTGCTGGGAATGGAAATAAATCGGGAAGCGGCCGCGCCGGGGCCGTATTGGTTTTTCCTGGGATGCCTGAACTTTTCACCCCGGGGGTCGGAGCGGTCGCGCGCTGACCCCGCTGCCCCCGGCTGGTGCGGCCGCGGCTCCGAGGGGGTCACCTCGCAGCCATGGCAACGGCGGCCATGGAACGGCCGTGGATTGGCCATGGAACGGCCATGGATCGGTCATGGATCGGCCATGGAACGGCCATGGAACAGCCATGGATCGGCCATGGAACGGCCATGGAACGGCCATGGAACGGTCATGGATCGGCCATGGATCGGTCATGGAACGGCCATGGAACGGCCATGGATCAGCCATGGAACGGCCATGGATCAGCCATGGATTGGTCATGGATCAGCCATGGAACGGTCATGGATCGGCCATGGAACGGTCATGGATTGGCCATGGATCATCCTTGGATCGGCCATGGAACAGCCATGGATCGGCCATGGAATGGCCATGGATCATCCTTGGATCATCTTTGGATCAGCCATGGATCATCCTTGGATCATCCTTGGATCATCTTTGGATTGGTCATGGATCATCCTTGGATCATCCTTGGAACGGCCATGGATCGGCCATGAATCATCCTTGTATCATCCTTGGATCATCCTTGGATCATCCTTGGATCATCTTTGGATCGGCCAAGGATGGGCCCGGCCGCGCTCGGCGCGGGGTCTGGGCAGACGGGGAGTCGGGGTTGGAAGAACTTCCAACCGGGAAGGGGTTTTGGGGGGCTGGGGGTCGTTCCTGGGGAGGTTTTGGTGGTTTTGGGGTGGTGGTGCTGAGGGTGGGGAGGGGAAAGAGGAATGGGGAAAAGAGGGATGGGGGAAAGGAAAAGAGGGATTGGGGAAAGAGGGATGGGAAAAGGAAGAAAGGGATTGGGAAAGAGGGATGGGGAAAGAGGGATGGGGAAGGAAAAGGGGCATGAGAAAAGAAGGATTCAGAAAAGAGGGATGGGGGAAGGAAAAGAAGGAATGGGGAAAGAGGGATGGGGAAAAGAGGGAATGGGAAAAGGAAAAGAGGGATTGGGGAAAGAGGGAATGGGAAGGAAAGGAGGAATGGGGATGGAAAAGAGGGAATGGGAAAAGAAGGATTCGGAAAAGAGGGAAGGGGAAGAAAAAGAGGGATGGGGAAGGAAAAGAGGGGTGGGAAAAGAGGGAAGGGGAAGGAAAAGAGGGATGGGGAAGGAAAAGAGGGGTGGGGAAGGCAAAGCACTCCCAGTTCTGGACTCGTATCCTTGCTCTCCATTGTGCCTCAGTTTCCCCATCATCCCCCCTCCTTTGGAGCCAATTCCTCGGGGTTTAGCTGGGAACATTCCTGGTTTCCTGGCTGAGATTTTGGATATAAAGCTCTGGGGGCCGTTCCTGCTCTCCCTGCCCCTAGGGAAGGCAAAGTTCCTGAAACTTGGAGCTGGAATCCAGCTCTGAGCCAACCCTGATGGGCCGGAGGGCTCTGAAGGGGGAGATTTGGTGGTTGGGAATTCCGGATCCTGGGGGATTTTGGATCCTGGCGTCCAGCTGCCGGTCGTTGTGCCTGGGAAGGGATTCCTTCCCATCCCAAGACTCCACAGGGGAAGTTGGAGGTTTGGGATGAACTTGGGTGAGGGATTTCTGCCTTAGAGCATCAGGGGAGGTCTGGGAAAGGTCACTTCCCCCTTTCCCTTTCCCCTTTTCCCTTTCCCTTTTCCCTTTCTCATTTCCCTTTCCTTCCTTTTCCCCTTTTTCCCTTTTCACCCCTTTTCCCCTTTTCCCCCCTTTTTCCCTTTCCTTTTTCATTCTTTCCTCTTCCCTTTTCCCCTTTTCCCCTTTTCCCCTTTTCCCTTTTCCCCTTTCCTTTTCCCCTTTTCCCCTTTCCCCTTTTTCCCTTTTCCCCTTTTCCTCTTTCCCTTTCTCTTTCCCCCTTTCCTTTTCCCCTTTCCCCTTTTCCCTTTTCCTTTTCCCCTTTCCCCTTTCCTCTTTCCCTTTTCCTTTTTCCCCTTTCCCCTTTCCCCTTTCCCCTTGGGGTGACCCCAGCTCCCCCGTACCCCAGAACCGGCCTCATTCCCCGTTTTTGACCTTGTGGGATTCCCAGGGGAGTTGCTGGGTTATTTTGGGGCCGGGGCCGTGCCCTGTCCGCGGGAGCACAAAGGGATTTCCCTCGCTCCCACACCTGCTCCATTGTTTCCCCCGGCTTTGGTGTCCAAAGGGCCTGGGTGGAAATTCCAGAGGCCCGGGAGCAGCTGCGGAAGCGCTCAGCCCGCTCCGAACAATGGGAACGCAAATCCGGCCAAAGGCCTCGGGGTGGGCTCCGCATCCCGCCCCGCATCCCAGTCTGGGGCTCGAACTGGGACCTCTGGGGCCTTCGGGGATGGGAGGAGGAGGAGGAAGAGCAGGAGGAGGCTGAGGATCAGGATCAGGGTGAGAATGAGGAGGAGGAGGAGGAGGAGGAGCAGGAAGAGGAGGAGGAGGAGGAGGAGGAGGAAGAGAGGCAGGTGAGGATCAGGATCAGGGTGAGGATCAGGATGAGGTCGAGGATCAAGTTGAGGATGAAGATCAGGATCAAGGTCAGGATGAGGATGAAGATCAGGATCAGGGTGAGGATGAGGAGGAGGAGAAGGAGGTTGAGGATCAGGATCAGGACGAAGATCAGGATGAGGATGAGGAAGAGGATGTTGAGGGTCAGGATCAGGATGAAGATCAGGATCAGGGTGAGGATGAAGATCAGGATGCAGAGGAGGAAGAGGAGGAAGAGGAGGCAGCTGAGGATGAGGATGAGGATGAGGATGAGGATGAGGATGAGGATGAGGATGAGGAGGAGCCAGAGCTGGGCTCCATCTCCACCATCCCCGACCCTGCAGGGATCCAGATCCCTCCCCTGTTCCCGCACATTTCTCCCAACCCTTTCCCTATTTTCCACCAGCTCCTGCCTCACCCCAACGTGAAAATCCCAAATTTCCCCCAAACCCCTCCCAGCTCCGCAGCACCAGGAGCGCGCGGGTGAAACGAGCGTGGGTGAAACGAGCGTGGGTGAAATGAGCACGGGTGAAACGAGAGTGGGTGAAACCAGCACGGGTGAAACGAGAGTGGGTGAAACGAGCACGGGTGAAACCAGCACAGGTGAAACGAGAGCGGGTGAAACCAACACGGGTGAAATGAGCACGGGTGAAATGAGTGTGGGTGAAACCAGCGCGGGTGAAACCAGCGTGGGTGAAACGAGTGCGGGTGAAATGAGCACGGGTGAAACAAGCGTGGGTGAAATGAGCACGGGTGAAACCAGCACGGGTGAAACCAGCACAGGTGAAACCAACACGGGTGAAATGAGCACAGGTGAAACGAGTGTGGGTGAAATGAGCACGGGTGAAACCAGCACGGGTGAAAGCAGCACGGGTGAAAGCAGCACGGGTGAAACCAGCGTGGGTGAAACCAGCACGGGTGAAATGAGCACGGGTGAAACCAGCGTGGGTGAAACCAGCACGGGTGAAAGCAGCACGGGTGAAAGCAGCACGGGTGAAACAACGAGTGCGGCTCCGCCATCCCGGCCGCGTTCGCCGGGCGGGAAGGGGGAGAGGCAGCGGGAGCCCAGCCGCGCTCCCCGAGCTGTTTGCAGAGCCCTCGGAAAAAGGGAAAACAATGCGATTAATTTTCTGCAGCGCAATCATGCAGAGATTTAATAAGCAGCCAAAGGTAGGATCCATCTGTAAGGAACGCGCCGCCTGCTCCATTACTCCTCTCCTGCCATTTTTTTTTTCCTTCCCAAACCTTAATTAATTGAGGGGAAAAAAAAAAAAAAAGAGAGAGAGAGAAAAAAAGAGGGAATTGTTTATTAAAGTGGGAACAGGCTCTCGGCTCTGTCTCTGCGCAGCTCTGGTTCAAAAGTTCACCCAATTCCCCCAAGGCTCGTCCGTGTGTGTGTTTGGAATCGGGGCCGTGCGTGCGCCTCTCCCTCATTCCCAGATTTCCTCGCTTCCCTGCTCCCGCACGCGTTCCCCAAAAAGGTGCCGAGCTTTAAAAAAAAAAAATTTAAAAATTAATTTTGGGATTGTTTTATTCCGTCTGGAACGTTGTGCGGGAGAGATTTTTCTTCTTTCTCTCCCCTGCTCGTCCTTTATCCTGGGTTGGATCGGGAAGGGAAAGGCAATTCTGGAGCAGGGCTGGAACGGGATAAACGGGAAGGGATTGGGGTGGGTTCCGTACAGGTGGGTCCGGGTGGGAAGCACCGACCACAGAGGGGCCGGGAATGTGGGACACCCGTGGGGAATGCGGGAATTTGGGACACCCGTGGGGAATGTGGGAATTTGGGACACCCGTGGGGAATGCGGGAATTTGGGACACCCGTGGTCAGTGTGGGGCCAAGAGAGGATTTCTAGGGAAAGCAGAGGGTTGGGAATGTGGGATACCTGTGGGATACCAGCTCCAGAATTCCCTCTGGGAATTCTCCTGGCTCAGTGTTGCCCTGTCCTTGAATCCCTGGCCCGCTCCGTCCTCCCTCCCTGGATGCTCTTGGAATTCTGCTGTCTCTGCCCAAAATAAATGGGAGTTTTTTGGGCTGTGGCCATGGGGAAATCAGTGTTAACGTGCCAAAATTCCCTGTTTTCACTGCTGGGAAAGTTCCAGGCTGGGATCCGCTGGCTCGGCCCCTCCCAGCCTGGCCGTGTCCATTTGTCCTGGCCAGGTCGCTCTGTCCTGGTCGCTCTGTCCTGGTCGCTCTGTCCTGGTCACTCTGTCCTGGCTGCCCCGCTGCCCTCCCGCTCCTCTTCCCCTCAATTCCATGTTTTTCCTGCTTTTTTTCCCCTCCGATCCCCTGAAGTCAGGCAGGATCACAGCCCGGGAAACCTGGAGCTGGAAAGAGAGGTTTGGTGTGGGTCCGGTGAACATTGCAGAACCCTGGAATGGTTTGGGATGGAAAGGACATCAAACCCCCTCTGGTCCCATCCCGGGGACAATTCCCGTTATCCCAGGCTGCTCCAACCCGGCCTGGGACAATTCCAGGGGTGGGGCAGCCCCGGATCCCCTGGGAATTCCATCCCTGCGGGGAGCGCCACCACGAGGAGCAGCTCGTCCAAGGACACGGATCCGGGAGCGGGAGAAGGAGCTGGGCTTTTCCATGGAATCCCCGATCCCGTTTTTCCCAGGACAGGGAGGATCCGTCCCTCTCCACCCACCGCAGGAAAGCTTGGAAAACTCAGGGCTGGGCGAGGGAAAAACCTTGGAGAACAGGAAGGAGGGGAGGGAAAAAGCCAAAAAATGACACAGGGATGTCCTGAGGGGGATCTGGATCTTCTGTGTCCCCTCGGTGCCACATCTGTGTGGCTGGTGTGGGGACAAACTGGGACCCGTCACCGTGGCCCCACCAGGGCCATTAAATGGATTTAATCAGGATTTCCCAGGTTTGATTTCCTGGATTTCTGTGGGATCGGGGGCTCCTTTAAATGGGAATCGAGGCAGGGCTTGGGGTTGCAGCCAAGGCCTCGCCACAGCTGGCGCTGCCTGGGATTATCCCAAATAAAAATTGCAGCTGGATTTTATCCTCCACCTGGATTTTGGAGCGGGGGAACGGAGGATTTCATTTTCCCAATAAATTTACAAAGGATCTGTGGAATAACTGCCGCCGCTGGAGCGGGATGGGGCCGCGCAGATGTCTGTGCTTAGCTTTATAACCCTCCTCTCCAATTCCCGGAGTTTTCCAAAGATTCCTGCCCTGCCCGCCGTGCCAGGCATTGAGGAACCCGTGAGATTTCCGCTTTTTTAACGGTCTTGCCTCGCTCGGATTCAGGTTTCCTGCTCTTTCCCACAGCCGGGAGGACGAGGAATTTGCCAGGAGCGTGAACTGAAAGCTGAGAGTCTCCTGTGGCTGTGTTGCTCCAGTTGTTGGGATTCCTGGAATATTCGGAATGCAACATCCCCGAAAAGCTCGCGGGAGCTGCCGGGAAGGTCACGCACCCAGCAGCGGCAGGAGCGCGGAGCTTTTCAGGAGAAAACCCCCCGGTTTTCCCTTGGAAACCTCCTCAAAGTCCCTGAGGGTTTCGAGGAGAATTTGAGGGTTGGAGGGGTTGGGGAAGAGAAGAAGTTTGGGATTTGTAGCTGGAGGGAGGAGTGGGGATATCCCAAAACAGACGCCCCCTGTTTCCTGCCCCTGGGGGGATTTAAGGGGTGTGCGGTGTGGCACTTGGGGACATGGCAGGGGTGGCACGGGTGGCTGCCCCTGGATCCCTGGGAGTGCCCCAGGCCAGGCTGGACACTGGGGCTTGGAGCCCCTGGGACAGCGGGAGGTGGCCCTGGGTGAGATTTAGGGTCCCTTCCCACCCAAACCCTTCCACGATTCCGCGGCAGCGCCGGGTTGAAGGTTGGACTTGATCTTGGAGGTCTTTTCCAACCTCAACCACTCTGGGATCCCGTGAGGGGACATCTGGGAGGGACGTGTCCAGTTCCAGAGCTGAGCCTGTACTGGTTCCAGACCCAAGCCCGTGCTGGTTCCAGAACCGAACCCATGGTGGTTCCAGTACTGAACCCATGATGATTTTAGACCTGACTCCTGTCCAGTCCCCAGTCCCTGCTGTGGTTCCAGGACCAAGCTCAAGGTCATTTGAGACCCGACCCTCTGTCCCAGTCCCCACCGCGACCCCGCTGTGGTTCCAGACCCAACCATGGTGATTTCACACCTGACCCTGTCCCAGCCGTGACCCTGGTGCAGTTCCAAATCCAAACCCATGATGGTTTCACACCAGACCCAACCATGGTGATTTCACACCTGTCCCTGTCCCTGTCCCAGCTGTGACCCCGGTGCAGTTCCAAACCCAAACCCAGGATGGTTTCACACCTGACCCTGCCCTTGTCCCAGCCGTGACCCCGCTGTGGTTCCAGACCCAACCATGGTGATTTCACACCTGACCCTGTCCCAGCCATGACCCTGGTGCAGTTCCAAACCCAAACCCATGATGGTTTCACACCTGACCCAACCATGGTGGTTTCACACCTGACCCTGCCCCTGTCCCAGCTGTGACCCCGGTGCCGTTCCAAATCCAAACCCAGGATGGTTTCACACCTGACCCTGTCCCAGCCATGACCCCAGTGCAGATCCAGACCCAACCATGGTGATTTCACACCTGTCCCTGCCCCTGACCCTGCCCCTGTCCCAGCCGTGACCCCAGTGCAGATCCAAACCCAAACCCAGGATGGTTTCACACCTGACCCTGCCCCTGTCCCAGCCATGACCCCAGTGCAGATCCAGACCCAACCATGGTGATTTCACACCTGACCCTGCCCCTGTCCCAGCCGTGACCCCGTGTGTCCAGCCCAGGTGCACATGCCTGCCCCTGTCCCGGGCCCGCTGTGGTTGGGGGACACAGCAGCAGCAGCAGCAGCAGCAGCAGCAGCAGCGGCAGCAGCACAAGAAGGATCTGCGGCCGGTGGCTGCAATCATCCCGCTGCTGTCTGCTCCCAGACTGATGGCAGAGCCCGCCGAGGCGGGGAGTTCAACCAGAGGTTATCTTTCCCAGGTACCATCTCGCCCAACGAGAATTTGATTTTTTTCTTTTTTTTTTTTCCCCTCTCCAGGACTTTACTCCATTAGATTAATGAAATTTCAATGAGAGCCCGGCGCCCCCTGAAGCTTTGTTAACAAAACAAATGGGGGTTCGGGAGGTGTGACAGCTCGCGAGGAGAGTTACGAGAAGGTGAATACATCCTCGCAATCCACTCAGCCCCGCCGCACATTGATCTCTATTTAAAGCCCCAATCGGATTTTTGTTAATTATAAATGATTGATCTGCAGCTCTCTCCCCACTCCCAGCGCCGCCCGCCCTTCTCGTCTTCCATGTGGCTTTTTCCACCCCCTTCTCCTCTTTCCCCAAGCCCCCAAGCCACTCGGAACTTCTTTGCATGCTGCGTGTGGAGCGTTTTTTGTTTTCGGAGACAGCCCTGGAAGGCAAATTGCAGCTGGGCCCGCGGCAGAGCCGGCGCTGTCAGCACTTCCATCGCCGGCTCCGTGTTTTTCATGGCTTATCAGCTCCACGGCCAAATGAACTCCGAGCCCGGCGCCTTTTACAGGTTTAGCACACAAAAAAAAAAAAAAACAACAAAAAACCCACCACCAACGACAAAAAGAAAGGAAATAAATGGAGAAGAAAGGGAGAGAAAGGCAAAGAAAGGGCTCGGAGACAAAGCGAGGCGCGGTGATTAAAGCAGGGAAAATTGGGTTTGGTTTCCAGGAGGGTTGGGAAGCTGGGAAATGGAGGAGCCGTCCTTAAATCATCCTTTAAATGTGGGGTTTTCCAGGGGTCAGGGTGGTCGTGTTCCTGCCCGCTCTGGGGATGGGATCCGGGGGAAGCTGAGGGTCCGGTGCCTCTGGTTCCTCCCCGGATCTTCCTTCGGCTCCGGTTTTATCCCAGATTGGAACTGGGATCGGTCGGAGCTGGGAAACGGAGCCGTCCTTAAACCCCCGTTTACGTGTGGGGTTTTAGCGGGGTCAGGGTGGCCGTGTTCACACTGGGAAGGGGATCCGGGGAAAAAACGAGGATCCAGAGCCTTTGATTCCTGCCTGGAATGGATCCCGAACTCTTGGCTCCGGTTCCATCCCGGTGAAGTCGCGGGAGGTTGGCACCGGAATCTGTCGGAGCTGGGAAGTTGAGGAGCCGAGGTTTTAAACCCGGAATTTTATCGGGGTCAGGGTGGTCGTGTTCCTGCACGCTCCGGGAGTGGGATCCAGGGGAAAAATGGGGATCCAGGAAAAATGGGAATCCAGGAAAAATGGGGATCCAGGGCCTTTGATTTCCTCCTGGGATTGATCCCGAACTCTTCCCTCAGCTCCGGTTTTATCCCGGCGAGGTTGCTCCAGATTTGGGCAGCTCCGATCTCTTTAAAATCCATTTATTGTTGCGTTTGGGGACCTCTGGGGGGCCTGGTTTGGCCAGGACTGCCCGGTCCGGTGGTCACCAGTGGCCCAAGAGTGGCCTGGTCCATCCTGGTGCCTCCATGGAGCTTCTGGAGCTCCGTAAATCCGGCAGCTCCCGGTTCCGCTTCTGAGGCAGGACAGAAATGGGACACTTCAGTCTCCAAATCTTCGGTTATTTGAATTTTTGTGGCTTTCTGGGGTTGCTTGGGTTGGGGAGGGAGGGGATGGTTGGTTCTCCTTGCTCGGGCGGTTCTTCCAAGACCTTTGGCTGATCCCGCTTGGAGTGTCCTGTGAGAAAACTGGAGAATTCCAGATAATCCAGAATTTATTCCGTGCCCGAATTCCCGAGTCATCTTTAGGGTCAGCTGGGTGAATTTTGGGGTTTTTTGGCTCATCTCAACTTCTTCAAACCCCCCACCCACCCAAAATCCCAAAACCAAACAAAAAAAAACCCCAATGAGGAAAAGAGGGCAGATGATGCAGTTTTGGCTTTTTTCCTTGAAAATCCACCCCAAATCCCATTATTTTTCCTCAAATCTTCCCAAAATTTCTCAGTATTCATCCTGTGTGGAGCTCCACCAACCCTGTTGGTTTTTAGTCCAATTTTTGGACTATTTTTTAATCAAAATTCCAGGAAATTCAGGGAAAGCCACAGAAAGTGCTGGGTGCTTTTTCTGGAATTAGGAGCTAAATTCTGCCAAATTCAGCCAAAAAAGGGAGTTCAGTACCCTCTCTCCTTCCAAAGGGGCTTTTCCAAGCGCTCCCAAAATCCAGGAAAAATCGGATATCCTACAAAAAAAAAAAGTTTTGTGATCAGCAGCGAGGTGGGGGGAAAAAAAAGGGAGGTTTTTGGTGAATTATCGAGTCTGTCGGATTCCAAGGATGATAAAAAACCCCACCAAACAGGAGTTGATTTTCCGAGATATTTTAATCCCTTTTCCCGTTGTCTTCGGGAACGGCCCTAACGGATGATTTTCATTAGCGGGGCCGGAATTTATGGGGTCCCAGCGGGTTCTCCTGGGGTTAAATAATTTAAAGGAATAAACCCCTTATCCGATGTAATCGAGCTAATGAAGGATATCGGATATTTCCACGCCGAGGGGAGAGAGGGATAAAAAAAAACACAAAAAAAAACAAAAAAAAAAAAAGGGGATTTGGGAAGCACAAATCTCGGCGTAAACATGGGGGTTTCCAAAGGCGGAATTACGGCGGGATATCGCGGGGCGGCACCGCGGCCATAAATAAAAAATCAATTCTTAATGATGAGGGCGCCTTGTTCGGGAGCATTCCCGGGGTTAAACGGGAGCAGGGAAGGAAGGGGAAAAGCGGGAAAGGCGGGGAGGGGCAGGGGGGCGTTAATTTGATTTACGGGGACGCGATTCCTCAACGGGATCTCCACGGAATAATTGTTATTATATCTCTGCTGCCAGATGGCTCCCGGTGTAAACAGCCAGCGACAACTCCGGCGTCGGCCCCTTCCCTCCCCTCACCCATGGAAAAAATTCCCTTTCTCCCCGTCAATTGATGGGGAAAATAAATAAATCTGATTTTTCCCGCTTATCTTCATCTTCCCCCTGCTTTTCAGCTCCAGCTCGCTCCCCCGTTTTTTTTTTTTTTAATGGTTTTAATTTTTTTTTTTTTAATCAAAACGATTTTTTGAATGGTAAAAATCCGAAAAGAAATCCAGGCTGGGAAGTAAAAATCAAAATGATTTTTTGAATGATAAAAAACCAAAAAGGAATCCAGGGTAATGATAAAAAAAAAACCCAAAAAGAAATCTGGGCCGGGAAATAAAAATCAAAATAAATTTTTTTAAATGATAAAAACCCCAAAACAAATCTGGGCTGGGAAATAAAAATCAAAATGATTTTTTAAATGATCAAAACCCGAAAGGAAATCGGGGCTGGGAAATAAAAACCAAGAGGATTTTTTAAATGGTAAAAAACAACAAAAATAAGAAATCCAGGCTGGGAAACACTTCTGAGGAAAAGTTTCGGAGCGGGAATTTCGGAGCAGGGAATAAAAAGGGAATAAAAGGGAATAAAAAGGGAATAAAAGGGAATAAAGAAGGAATCCGCTGCTGCTCGGGTTGGTTTTACTCTTTTACGGTGACAGATGTTCCCAAAAAGTCCTTTCAGCCCCGGAGCTGAGGAGATTTTCTCCCTTTTGTCAGAGCTGAAAAAGGTTGGAACAGAAAAAGTGGGATTGTAAAAAATCCATGGAAATGGTTGGGAAATGCAGGGTTTAAACCAGGGCTTGGGTGTGGTTGGATATTCCTGGGGTTTAAAACACCCTGGGATTTACAGAAGGCTTTGGGAAGGACTTGTTTTATTTTATTTTCACTTTATTATGTCTTATTTTATTTTATTCTATTCTATTCCATTCTATTCTATTCTATTCTATTCTATTCTATTCTATTCTATTCTATTCTATTCTATTCTATTCTATTCTATTCTAGTCTGACTTTATTTTATTTTATTTTATTTTATTTTATTTTATTTTATTTTATTTTATTGTATTTTATTTTATTTTGATTTTATTTTTACTTTATTTTATCATATTTCACTTTATTCTCTTTTGACTTTATTTTGATTTTATTTTTACTTTATTTTATCATATTTTACTTTATTCTCTTTTGATTTCATTTACTTCATTTCATTTTATTTTATTTTAATCTTTTCCCCTTCCCACCGTTCTTTCCGCGCCCCAAAACATTTCCTTGCTGCTCGGGACCAATTCCCGGCTTTTTTCCCCCATCTCGGGCATCCGGAATAATTCCCATTCCCCGTCTCCCCTTCCACATTCCTGACTCCAGGAATGAATGAATTTAAAATTCCAGTTCTGCTCCGAGGGAGGGAATTCTGGCAGAGCTGAAAAACTTCTCCTTATTCCAAGGGGACACCTGTGGCCGGGAATGATGAGTGCGGAATATTCGATTTTCATGGAATATTTTATTTTCATGGAATATTCAATTTTCATGGAATATCTGATTTCCATGGAGCACTTCATTTTTACTGAATATTTGATTTTCATGGAATATTTGATTTTTATGGAATGGGAATTTTGGGGCTTCCAGGCCAAAGGGATCCATGGAGGATCCTGATGTCCCGGCCCATTGAGAGCTCCTTGTTCCCATCGCTTTTCCCTTTTGGATTTTGTGGGTATTCCAAAGGGTTCGGGGTTGGAGAAGGGCGGGCAGAATTTTGGGAAAGCGCGTGGCGGGTCTGACCCTGAATTCCAGGGATTCCGCGATTCGGGGATTCCAGGGATTCAGGGATTCCAGGGATTCCAGGGATTCCAGGGATTCAGGGATTCTGGGGATTCAGGAATTCTGGGGATTCTGGAATTCCAGGGATTCAGGGATTCAGGGATTCAGGGATTCAGGGACTCCGGGATTCCAGGGATTCAGGGATTCCAGGGACTCAGGGATTCAGGGATTTTGGGATTCCAGGGATTCCGCGATTCAGGGATTCCAGGGATTCAGGGATTCCGGGGATTCTGGGATTCCAGGGATTCTGGGATTTTGGGATTCTGGAATTCCAGGGATTCAGGGATTCTGGGATTCTGGGATTCTGGAATTCCAGGGATTCAGGGATTCTGGAATTCCAGGGATTCAGAGATTCCAGGGATTCAGGGATTCTGGGATTCAGGGATTCTGGAATTCCAGGGATTCAGAGATTCCAGGGATTCAGGGATTCCAGGGATTCTGGGATTCTGGAATTCCAGGGATTCAGGGATTCTGGAATTCCAGGGATTCAGGGACTCAGGGATTCAGGGATTCTGGAATTCCAGGGATTCGGGATTCAGGGATTCTGGGGATTCAGGGATTCCGCGATTCTGGGATTCCAGGGATTCAGGGATTCTGGGATTCAGGGATTCTGGAATTCCAGGGATTCAGGGATTTTGGGATTTCAGGAATTCCAGGGATTCTGGAATTCCAGGGACTCAGGGATTCAGGGATTCTGGGATTCCAGGGATTCAGGGATTCCAGGTGATGGAATTTCTGGTGAGGCCTCTTCCCTCTCCCCGCACAAAACCCGTGAATTTTGTTTTTCCCATTTTCCTCCCTTCTCCCAACAAACCCCGCATTCCCAGGGACCTCCCTCAACCCCGATCCCTCCACTTTCCCGTTTCCCGCGTCCCGGCGACCTTGGAGTGGCAAATTCCGGATGGAGCCGCGGAATTCCGGCTCCTTCCCGGGGTGGCCTCCCAGACAACCCCCGGGGCAGCGGCTCCTGGGGATTTTCCGAGGTTTCCAGGGGAGGGTTTGGTTAAAGATCAACCCCGTCCCCGCATTCCTTGGGCCCTTGGGGTTGTGATGGATTTCGCCCAGGTGCGCCGCGCCCGCCCAGGTGGAACGGGAGCGCCGGGCCGTGGCGGCGTTCCTGGCCCTCTCCGGCGGTCGCTCCATCCCGATTTTCCGTGCTCCCTGCCCCGCTGGAATTTGTTTATCCCCGCGGGGATCTCTGCCTTGGATTCCTGCCCGGAATTCCGGGGTTTTGGCTTTTATCCGGATTTTCGGGGGGGGTTTCGGCGCCGTCGTCACTTTGATTTTTTTCCACCTGCGATTTGGGAGAAATTCCGTAGTTTTTGGCTTTTATCCGGATTTTCAGGGGGGTTTTGGCACCGTCGTCGCTTTGGTTTTTTGCCCTCTTGGCCGGTTTGGGGTGAATTCCATGGAATTTGTTCGCCGGGGATGAATTTCCTTGGGTTTCTGCGCAATTCCAAGAGAAAAGGGAAGGAATAAATCCCTTGGGTGGGCACGGGGATCCTGTGGGATCTCACATATCCCAGCCCTGGGAAAGCTTTGGATTGGGATCCATCCACGGATATCCAATCCCACCTTGGAATTCCAAACATTTGGGATCTGGGGATGCCCCAGCTCCAGGGAAAACCTCTTTGGATTGGATTTTTTTCCCCTTAAAAATCGTCTTTCCAGCAAAAATATCCAGGTTTTTCCGTTCCAAATTCATCCAAAGAAAGCTTTTCCCGAGGAATTGTTGGGATGACCCCAGGTTTTAACCTTTGATCCGGGCCCGTCGCAGGAATTTTGATTTATTGATGGACTTTATTCCAAACCCCACGATTTTTAATTAAAATAAAAAATTCCCAACTATTAAAAAAACTCCATCTTTTTCCGCTTTTGACAGAAAATTCACTTGTCTGTTTGGATTTTTTTTCCCCCTTAAAAATAAGAAGGGAAAATGGATTTTTGTGGCGTGGATTAATGTCGGGAATAAAAGCCGGAGAGGGAAGGGGGCGGATGTTTCATTTCCCGCCGGGTCACAGTGCAGGAGCCGGGAATTCCTTCATCTGGAATATTCCCGGATCAATGGCGAAAGTCCCTTTTTTTGGGGACCTCTGCCTTGA
Organism: Camarhynchus parvulus; assembly: GCF_901933205.1. NCBI lineage: Eukaryota > Metazoa > Chordata > Aves > Passeriformes > Thraupidae > Camarhynchus > Camarhynchus parvulus. The sequence goes on from NC_044597.1 coordinate 5,290,219, forward strand.
TTAACTCCGGAATTGCTTTTCCCGACAAATCCCGGGATTTTATTGCCCATTTTCCCCCCACCTTTGGCATTCCCGGGGCATTCCCACATTTTTCTCCTTTTCCTCAGGGATTCCCGGGGGGTTCTTCCAGAGAATTCCAGAGCTGGGCCAGCTCAAATCCCATCCCTGGAGTGGATTCCTGGCAAAGCCCAGGAATAGGGTTCAGGGGGAATTTTGGGATGGGAGGAAGGATTTAGATTGGGAATTAGGGAAAAATGGGAATTTGGAAAAAAATCCATCCTGGGAATGGGGTTCAAGGGAAATTTTGTGATGGGAGGAAGGAGATTTTAGGCTGGAAAAAAAGGGATTTAGATTGGGAATTAGGGAAAAAATGGGAATTTGGGAAAAATCCCTTCCTGGCAAAGCCCAGGAATGGCCAAGGTGAAAGAGTTTGGGGAATTTGGGAAAAATCCCTTTCCTTGGAGGAAATCCCTGAATGGGGTCCAAGGGAAATTTTGGGATGGGAGAAAAGGGATTCATATTGGGAATTTGGGAAAAATCCCTTTCCTTGGAGGAAATCCCTGGAATGGGGTCCAAGGGAAAATTTTGGGGTGGGAGAAGAGGTTCCAGGCTGGAAAAGGAGGATTTCCATTGGGAATTTGGGAGGAATTCCTCCCTGGGAGGGCGGGGAGGGGCTGGGATGGATTTCCCCGGGGAATTCCAGGATTCCACATCCCTGGAATTGCCCAGGGCCAGTTGGGAGCAATCCGGGATAATGGAGGGGGTGGGAATGGGATGAGCCTCGAGCTCCCTTCATCCCAAACCATCCCAGCGTTTTCTGAGGAGCTTTGGAAGGAGAATCCTAAAACTTCCCAATCCTCGTCCCGGGAGGATGGGATCGGAGCCTTTTCCATGGGAAACTCGGGCCCAGCTCGGCGCCTTTCCCGGCTCCCAAACCCGGAATGAATTCCCTTCTTTCCCCATTCCTCGGAATTCCTTCTCTCCCCCCATTCCCGAGGAAGAGGAGGAAGCTGAGGAAGCCCTTCCCAGATTTCAGGCTTTTCCACGGAACATTCCAGGAGTTTCTGGGGAAGCGGGGCCGGGCCGGATGGGGACGCCGTTAATGGCTCCAAAGAGCTCCGGTGGCTCCGGGCGGGAAGGGAAAATCCATGGAAAAACCGCGGATGGGACCCTCACCGAGCCCGGCCACTAACGGGGATCCCCACGGAGCAATTCCCGGGAATCCGGGCGAGGGAAGGGAATGGGGGCGCGCTGTGGCCTCGGAAACGAAAATTCCCGGAGTCAGCGGGGCTGGGAACGGAACCCGTCCAGGGGGATTCTCCTGCTGATCCCCAAAATCCCGGATTTTTATGGGAATATTTAGGGATATTTAAATCGGGATATTTGGGAATATTTGGGGATATTTAGGGCTATTTAAATCGGGAGATTTGGGAATATTTGGGGACATTTAAAACGGGATATTTGGGGGATATTTAAATTGGGATATTTGGGAATATTTAGGGATAGTTAAATTGGGATATTTGGGAATATTTGGGGATAGTTAAATTGGGATATTTGGGAATATTTAGGGATATTTAGGGCTATTGAAATTGGGAGATTTGGGAATATTTGGGGACATTTAAATCAGGATATTTGAAAATATTTAGGGCTATTTAGGGCTATTTGGAAATTTGGGGATAGTAATTGGGATATTTGGGGATATTTAAAGGGAGATGGGATATTTGGGGTTATTTAAACTGGGATACTTAGGAATATTTTGGGATATTTAAATCAGGATATTTTGTATTTAAGACTTAGGATATTTCGGAATATTTAGGGATAGTTAAATTGGGATATTTGGAAATATTTAGGGCTATTTAAATTGGGATATTTGGGAATATTTGGAGACATTTAAATAGGGGATATTTGGGGATATTTAAACCGGGATACTTAGGAATATTTAAGAATATTTTTAAATGAATATTTTAGGACATTTTATTAAGGGCATTCAGGGATATTTAGGAATATTTAAAATGGGATATTTGGAGATATTTGGGGGCATTAAAATTGGGATATTTAGAGATATTTAGAAATATTTATATAGGAATATTTGGGAATATTTAAGGTCATTTAGGAATATTTGGAGATATTTTGGGATATTTAAGGACATTTATACAGGGATATTAGGGAATATTTGGGAATATTTAAATCAGGACTTTGAGCATTTGCTTGGGAAAACCCCGAATCCAGCAGTGGGAGACAGAAGCAGATCCGAGATTCCCGTCCTCCCTTTTACCCAGAGCTCCGCATCCTTTTTCCCTTTTCATTTCCAGGATTCTCCCGGAATTCTCCCAGGAATCCGGGGGCTGTGTGAAAGAGGAGCCGTCCCTTTTTTTCCCAGGATGAATTCCCGGCGCCCGGGGCAGGGTCAGGGATGCTTTGGGGATCTGCTTTCCAAGGGGAAAAAAATGGGAATGCTGTAAAAAAGGACGGATGGTGCCGGTGTCCGTCGGGCGAGGTCATCCCGCGGTCAAATCCAGGCCATTCCCGCCTGGAGTTCACGGCCTCGGCTTTTATTGGGAATTCTAGGAAGGATTGGGAAGGCTGCAGGTTTTTCCTTGGCAACTGCACGGGGCCGGAGCTCCCAGCGCGGCTTTGGGAATGTTGGGAAGGGTTTTAAGGGAAAATCCGTCAAATTTGTGGAAATAGGAAGGAAACAACAAAAAGGGTTCGGTTTGGGGCAGGGAGAGGGATTTTCCAGCCCTGATCCCACAGGAATGATTAATTCCCGTTAAAAACTAGCAAGGAATAAATCCAGTAAAAAATTGGGAAAATCCAGCTTTTCCTCCTTTTCCTTCCCAGAGGAAGTTTGGAGGGAAAGGGTTTTTATGGGAACGGTGAGCACACAGAGAAATCCCATCCTGGATTTGGGAAAGGAGGTGGATTTGGGGTGGGAAAAATCCAGGATTTTGTTTTCTGGGAAGGGCTGGGGTGGGGTTTTCCTGGAATTCTTTTGTCTTCAGGATTTGGGATTCTAAAGGTGCTGGGGTCCTTGGGAATTCTCGGACCTCTGGGATTCTGAAGTTCCCAAGACCCTCAGGAATTCCTGAACCTTCAGGATCTGGGATTTTCAAGGTCCCGGGATTCCCTGGGAGTTCTTGAACCCTTGGGATTTGGGATTCTCTCTGTAAAAATTCCGTGTATTTGTTACATCCCTGCTTCAGGATCCAGAATTCCCTGCTCATTTTCCCTCTTCCCCATCCCCGCATCCCTCAATCCCCGCGCTATCCCTGTTTTTCCAAGGTCTATCCGAGCAATTTTGATGCTGTTGGATCCCACTCAGGAGTTCTCCTGGAATTCCTGAGCTCCGGATTCTCCTCCCGGCTCATCCCTCTGGATTGGGATTGGGAATAACCAATCCTTGGTCCCGGCTGGATCCTTGGGAACGGCTTTTCCCGGCTTTTCCCTGCCTCTGGAATGGGCAGTGAAAAACCCAAATCGCGAGGATCCAAGCTCACGAGCGGCAGGGATGAATTCCCGGTTTTCCGGCTGAGGGGAGAGAAGGGTCTGGGAATTCTCCTCACGGAACCGGGCCAGGAATCCCAGGCTGGGATCCGGCACCGGGAACACCGGGAAAAGCCCCGGAGAGGGCGAGGAGGCAGCACAGATCCCAAAGGCACGGCAGGAGCAGGGAATGCCATCCCTGGGAATTCCCATTCCCGGGAATGAGGGCCCAAGGAGGGACCAGGGAGTTATTCCCAAGGTTGTTCATTTCCTTGGAATATCGGAGCGGGAATGTCTTTCCCAGCTGGATTTCCCCCCTTGGATCCTTGGATTTATGAGGTTTTCCAATGGGGCCTTTGGAAAAACAGAGGAATTCTTGGAATGGGAGGGAATTGGAGGCTCCACTTGGAATTTTCGAGGTGCAATCCCTGCTCCATCATTTTCTGGGAACGCGATGAAACCCCGGCACATCCACTTCCCATTGCCGGATTTCCTCAGGGATTGGCTCCGTCCCTGCCCCGCTGAGGGATTTTTTGGGGTCAGCGGATCCATGGAGGGGGAGAATTTTGGGGGGGGTTCATTCCCGGCCCTTCTCCTCTTCCCGCTTTGGAGATTTCCAGCTGGGAATGTTCTCCGGGAAATGGCGCCACTGCCCCCTGCCTGCGGAGCCGGGAGGGACCGGGATGCGGGATTTGGGATACGGGATGAGGGATACGGAATTTGGGATACGGGATTTGGGATACGGGATTTAGGATAAGGGATGTGGGATAAGGGATTTAGGATAAGGGATGTGGGATAAGAGATGTGGGATTCGGGATCTGGGATTTTTGGTAGATCCGAACTGGCTGGGAAGGGAATAAGGAAGTGCTCAAATTCCAAGCATGGGATGAGCCAGGAATTTTTCAGCACGTGGAATTTCTTGGATCCTCCAGGCTTTAAAAAAAAAAAAAAAAAGGAATTTCTGGGATAAAGTTTTGCTTCCCTGCTCCAAACCCTCCGGAAAAGGTGGATTTGTGATAATCTCAGGGATCAGTGGGTTATTGGGAATTCAGGGAGCTTGGAATACGATCCAAATAATCCCAAGGAGCATTTGGAGTGGGATCTGATCCTATGGAAAATCCAGGATGGATGGGACGTGGGGGAAAAAAGTGAGAAAAAGCGATTTAAAATCCGGAAAAATCCAAAGTTTCAATATTTGAAATTTTGGAATATTCAGGATGAGGCTGCAATCCCCGGGAGCGTCGGATCCCAGGAATTTGGGGGCTGAGGATGGGCTGGAGATGGAGATCCCGTTTTTCCTTGGAATAAACCGGGATATGCCGGGGAACAGCAGCTCCTGTTGCAACCCCAGGGCCGGAGAATAATTAGGGAATAATGCAAAAAACCCAGGATTTGAAGCGGGAAAACCATCCCGGAACGCTGGTTGATTGATTGATTGATTGATTGATCAATTAATTAATTCTGAGCTCTGCTCCCAGTTAACACCTCCGGAATTAATGGAGTCGCACGGGAGAGGGAATCACCGGGATAATTTTATTAGGAATAACCAGCAATCCATAACATTTGCAACTCCCTATGAACATTCCTGATTTTTTCCACCAGCACCTCCCATTCCAAACCCAAACACGGGAACAGCTCCCTGATTTTTCCGCCATTTTCCCGTAATTTTTCCCACCGTTTTTCCCCCCCATTTCTCCAGGTGGGAAAAGCCACCATTCCCGAAAATCCGGAATTGGTTTTCTGAGCGGGGAAGGATTGCCGTGGAGTGGGACTCAGGAATCCGTAACATTTCCCAATTCCCTATCAACATCCCCAATTTTTCCACCGACACCTCCCATTCCACACCCAAACACGGGAACAACTCCTGGATTTTCCCCGCCGGTTTCCCCCATTTTTTCCCCCCATTTTCCCCCCCATTTTTCCAGGTGGAAAAAACCGCCATTCCCGAAAACCCGGCGCTGTTTTTCCGGGCGGGGGAGGATTTCCACGGAGCCGGGATCGTCGGAGCTAATTAGCGGAATGGCCCCATTATTTATCCAGGGACACGGAGTCCAATAATTGCTATTGCAGCTCGGAAGCGGCTCCGGGATATTAATTCCCGATTTTTCCTGTCAGCTCCGTACAGTAAAACTTCCAAATGGGCCCCCGAAGGTGCAGAAGCTCATTTTAATCCTCCTTTTTCTTTGGAATTGGCAGAATCTCCTTCCATAAAAGCCGGAAAAAAAGTGGGAGAACGGATAATATTTTGCTCCGAAGGAAGCCGTTAGAAAATCTTATTATTTTTCCCGCTCCCTGACCTTTTCCCGGCTTTCCGCTGGAGGAAAAGTTGCCTTGGATTTGGGGGCTGTGCTGTGGTGAGGATTGTTTTGGGAGAATCCAGGGAATGGGTTGGGTCCCTCCCCTCTGGAAGCGGGGAAAGGATGGATTGGCGTCCCATGGAAAGGACTTGGGTGATTCCCATGGCACAGAACATTTTGGGATTTGCTTTTCCCGGGATTTCTCGGGGTTTGTCCCATTTCATTTCCCATCCCAGGATGTCATTCCCACGGCACGGAACATTTTGGGATTTGCTTTTCCTGGGATTTCTCGGGGATTGTCCCATTTCATTTCCCATCCCAGGATGTTATTCCCATGACACAGAAGATTTTGGGATTTGCTTTTCCCAGGGTTTCTCAGGGATTGTCCCATTTCATTTCCCAACCCTGGACCTCATTCCCAAGGCACGGAACATTTTGGGATCTGCTTTTCCTGGGATTTCTCGGGGATCGTCCCATTTCACTTCCCATCCCAGCACTCCAGGAAGATTCCCAAGGGATTCTCCGCTCTTTGGGGCTGGATTTTGGGTGGGAATTCGGGACTTTTCCCAGGGAGTTCCTGAGGGATTCCCCGCTGGCTGTGCCCAGATTTTGGGTGGGAATTCGGGGTTTTCCCCACCCAGATTCCTGAGGGATTCTCCGCTGACTGAGGCCGGATTTTGGGTGGGAACGAGCGACTTTTTCCACCCCCATTCCCAAGGAATTCTCCCCTTTGCTGCACCCAAACTTTGGATTGGAATGAGCTTTGTTTTCCCAACCAGGATTTTCCAGAGAATCCTGGCTGATCCTCGAATGAAAACCCCAGGAACGGCGCCAGGAATTCCCTTAAAATTCTCCTGATTTAAACCAACCCCAAACCCCAGAACTCCCACAGTTCTCCCTGCGATAAAAAAGCAGGAAAAAGGGGATTCCTGGCCGAGCCCCCAATCCCGAGAATTTCTCCGTGGGCAGGGCAGGCTCCGACGGAAGAAATAAAGGCGGGAAGATCCCGTTTTCTCGGGGAAACTCGTAAAGCCGGTCGGAATCCGACATAAACCACAATTTACACCCGGCATTTATCCTGGAAATTGCGGTTCCGTGCGGCTCACGCAGGCGGATAAATCAAATTTTATGGGATTCTGCGGAGTTCTTCCAGGGAAACGGAAATTTAGTGGGATTTGAAGGCTTGGGAAAACAGGGGCCGTTCATCCTGGGAAACATCGGCTCCCACATGGAGAAGGATAAAAACCCATCCCTTGGGATTGGAGCTTTTCCTTTAAAAATGGCTCGGTTAAATATTCAAGGGACGAGTCCGGAAAAATTCCCAGGTTTTTTGGCATGTTCCTGGTTCGGGGTGGGAAAAGTGGGCCTCAGTCCCCTTCAAATAAAGGTATTTAGGGATGATTCCCAAATTCCCATGTTCCTGCGAGCTGGGAAGGAGCTGGAGCATCCCAAATCCTGGGATTCAGCTCAATCCCTCCTCCAAATTCCCTGTTTTTACCCCAGATCCCTCTAAATCCCGGCTAAAACTGCTCCAGGACATCCGTTCCCTGGGCAGGACGGGAAAAACCTTTGGGAAACTCTTGGAAGCAGAGGCTGCTTGTCCTAATTAATGCCGGCCTGTCATTAATTAATTGTTATTAATTAGGGGCCTAAATTAACCCCAGAATTTTGGGGTTAATTTAGGCCCCTCCCTGAGGCAAATATTCTGGAGGTTTTCCCAAGATGGGATCCAGGGGCTGCTCCTGTTTTTTTGGGATGGGAATGGGGTTTTTAGGGGAGGGGCTGCTCCCGTTCCCAAATAAAAACAAGGATGGAGCCAAATTTGCTTCAGGGAAGGAGGAAACATTCCCATCTCCTGAATTTCCATGGGATGGGCCGGGATTTAGGGCCAGAGCCTCTGGTGGCACTTCCTTCCCCTTGGGATGGGATTCCAGGCTGCTCCCAGGGCAGGAAGGAAGGAAGGAAGGAAGGAAGGGAGGAGATCCCGGTGGGATCCGTGGGCACCAGGAATGCCCCCAGATCTGGGACGGCCGGGTCTGGAAAAGTCGGCTCCAGGGTGTTTGTGTGGGATTTTTTTCCGTCTCTTTTTTTTCCCGGTTTTATCCATGGATCAACGGTCTGAGCCCGCTCTGGTGCAAGGGGTTGGAAGGAGATCCCTGAGGATTCTCCGCTCCAGGAATTCTGGGCTTGGGGGCCTCTCCGACCCGATCCCATTCCATGATTCCGTGGGTCACGGATCTCTCCAGAGGAATCCTCCCATGGAGCCAGAGATATTCCCGCTCCCTTTTCCCCAAGGAAAAGCGCTGGATCCGGCTGGTCGAGGATCATTCCCATTTTAATTCCTGGAATACCAGGGAAAAATTCCTGCCCGTTTTCCCCCCGGCGCTCAGGATCATCGGGCCCTTCCCAGGAGAAGCTCTCCGGTGCTATCCCCGTTTTCCAGAAGGAGAAAATCCGTCACTGGAGAGGGAAAATTGGATTTTTCTGGCTTTTCCTGGGATCCAGCACCTGGCAGGGACATTCCCCATCCTTTGGGGTGGTATCCCAGATATTTTCAGCAGGAATTGGGGTGACAGGACACAGGGGGATGTTCCAAGTGGAAAAGGAGGAGTTCGGGTGGGATTTTGGGATTCCCTGGATCCCTGGAATTCTCCCAGGCTGTGTTAGAGCACCCTGGGATAACGGGAATTGTCCATGCCCATGGAATGGGACAGGAACAGGACGGGATTTAAGGCCCTTCCATCCCAAACCACTCCACCATTCCCTACTTGGGATTTTCCCTGTTTTTCCAGAAAAAAAATATCCTGGAGAAAACCACCACGGGTTTCTGGGAGCAGGTGGAGCTCTCCCCCTTTCCCCCTCCCACCCTCAGCTCCAGGACAATATTCCATAAATATTTGCTCGGGGAAATGAGGAGGCGCCGAAAGAGCCCCGGAGAGGCCGGAAAATCTCCGGGAGGAGCAATCCAAACACACCTGGAGCGGGGATGGATCCGCGCCCGTCGCCATGGCGACGATCCGGGACCCTCCGAAGTGGGAAAGGGATAAATCCTGATGGATACTGTGCAGGTCCAGGGCTGGTTTTAGGACCGGTTTTTGGGCTGGTTTTAGGGCTGGTTTTTGGGCTGGTTTTAGGATTTTGGAGACCTTAGAGTCACTGGGTGCTTTTCCAAAGTGAAAAAGGGATAAATCCTGCTGGATACTGGGCAGGTCCAGGGCTGGTTTTAGGGCTGAGGTTTTGGGCTGGTTTTGGGCTGGTTTTAGGATTTTGGAGACTTTGGAGTCACTGGGTGCTTTTCCAAAGTGAAAAAGGGATAAATCCTGCTGCATACTGGGCAGGTCCAGGTTGGCTTTAGGGCAGGTTTTTGGGCTGGTTTTAGGATTTTGGGGACCTTGGAGTCACTGGGATCTTTTCCAAACTGAAAAAGGGATAAATCCTGCTGGATACTGGGCAGGTCCAGGGCTGGTTTTAGGGCTGGTTTTTAGGCTGGTTTTAGGATTTTGGGGACCTTGGAGTCACTGGGTGCTTTTCCAAAGTGGAAAAGGGATAAATCCTGATGGATACTGGGCAGGTTCAGGCTGGTTTCAGGGCTGAGGTTTTGGGCTGGTTTTAGGGCTGATTTTGGGGTTTATGACACCTTGGGGTCACCGGGAGCTTTTCCAAAGTGGAAAAGGGATAAATCCTGATGGATGCTGAGATCCAAGATGGTTTTAGGGCTGGTTTTAAGCCTGATTTTAGGGCTGGTTTTAGGGCTGATTTTGGGGTTTATGACACCTTGGGGTCACCGGGAGCTTTTCCAAAGCAGGAAGTGGATAAATCCTGCTGGGTACTGAGCAGGTCCAGGGCAATTTTAATCCCGGCTTTAGGATCCCGAGCCCATCCCCTCCCCGCGGCCGCGTTCGCGTTCCCCGGCAGCCGCGAATCCTCGGCATAAAAAATGGGAAGCGTTTAAATGGTGAATGGGTTTCATGTTCCTGTCAGCGCCGAGGGTTTGTTCCCGTTTATAAACTCATCCGTTTGGAATGACATCGGTTTTATGGGAGCCATCAGCCCTGGGTGACGGCGTTCCCGTGTTCCACCATTACTGCCCGATTGGATTTGCAGTAAAGAACGGGAATGGGAATCGTAAATCTCCCCGCCAGGAGATTTAGGGCTCCTGGAAGGGGGAATGGAGCCGTTCCCAGCGCTCCTGGAAGGGGGAACGGAGCTGATCCCGGTGTTCCCAATGGATGGAGCTGATCCCGGGGCTCCTGGAAGGGGGAACGGAGCTGATCCCGGTGTTCCTGAGGGATGGAGCCGATCCCGGGGCTCTGGAGCTGATCCCGGTGTTCCCAATGGATGGAGCCGATCCCGGTGTTCCCGAGGGATGGAGGGGTGAGAAGGGGTGGGAGGTGGGTGGAGGGCAGGGAGAGGTTTGATCCCGCTCTGAAATTCCACAAAAAAACCAAAAACGGGGGAAATGGGGAAGAGAAGAAAATTCCAGGAGGGAAGATCATGCCCTGGCTCAGGTGGGGTTGGGATCCCAAACTTTGGATGCATCGGCAAAGGGATGACGGAGCTGGAATCCCACGGGAATGGCCCTGGAATGGCCCTGGAATGGCCAATCCCAGCTTTCCCCTCTCCACATTTCCAAAGGAATTTTAGGAATTCTCCGTGGTCAATTGGTCCTTCCTTGAGTATTCCCAGAAAACTCGGGATGGGTCTCCAGGTGCTTCCAAGCGCTGCTCTTGGCTTTGCCCCGGTTCATTCCCACCAACCCGGGAATTCCTGCTGTGTATTCCCAGAGCTTCCCACACCTCGGGAATGCTGTCCCAATCCCAGGAAATATCATGGATTCATCATCCACCCTTCCCATCCTCCCTCTCCTGTCGCTTTATTGTGGCTCCCGCCCGGATTTCCTCGTGTTTCCCCAGGATTTTTTGGTGATTTGGGGGCACTTGGCTGATTCCCCACTCCTGGAGTTCCCTCAATCCATGAAGGACACTCCCGGTGTGGAATTCTAGCCCCTCTGGAAGCAAATCCGGCATTTTTTAACCCAGGAACAGCACAAAGGCTCCCCCAGCACCGTGGATTTTTTTTCCCCCCTCTTTTTCTTTTCCTTAATTCACTGCCCGGCGAGTTCCTGATTGACTCCGGGACCAATTAAAGGAAAATTTAATGGGAGAATGGATGAACTCCCGGAGCTTTCCCGGCCATCCATCACTTTTTTATAGCAGGAGCCGGGAAGGAGCTCAGAACTTCCCGCTGGGAATGGGATAATGAGGAGGGCACGGAGAGGATTCCCGGGCATTGCCGGGATGCTGCTCCGGGCTGGGATTCACCGCCCCAATCCCGGCATTCCGGGGAGGCTGGGAAAATGTTGGGATTGTGGGATGGATCCTGGAAACCATCCCGGATCCGCCTGGTTCCGGAGCAAGGCGGAGGCGTTGGCTCCGCGTTCCCCCATTCCGTAAATCCCGGGAATCCGCGCGTCCTAAGTGTGCTCCAGGATGGGATTTCCTGCCCCAGCCCCGACCTCCCAGCAGCTGGGGTGGGAGCCGGGATCATGGCACGGATCCCAGGAAACATCCTGGTCCTGAGGTGGGGTCGAGGATTTGGCTCTCCTGGTGTTCCTGCATTCCACAAATCCCGGGGATCCAGGAGCGCCTGGCGGGGAGATGGGGACAGCGACGGTGGCGCCACCAAGGCCCCGGCAGGACATGGGGAATTCTGTCCCGGTGGGAACCTGCTCCCAGCCTGGGATTTTGTGGGAATCGTGTTGGTCTTTCCAAGGGTCAGGAGGGATGTGGGGCTCCCAAAATCCCATCCTGGAGTTTGGATCTCCCAAAATCCCGTCCTGGAACTCTGGGGGTCCCAAAATCCCATCCTGGAACTCTGGGGATTCCAAAATTCCACTCCAGAGCTTTGGGGCTCCCAAAATCCCATCCTGGAGATCTTGGATCTCCCAAAATCCCATCCCGGAACCCCGAGGCTCTCAAAATCACATCCTGGAGATCTGGGACCCCCAAAATCTCCATCTCAGACCTGTGGGAATCCCTGGGATTCCCAAAATCCCATCCTGGAACTCTGGGGCTCCCAAAATCCCATCCTGGAGTTTGGAGCTCCCAAAATCCCATCCTGGAACTCTGGGGATTCCAAAATTCCACTCCAGAGCTTTGGGGCTCCCAGAATCCCATCCTGGAGATTTGGGGCTCCCAGAATCCCATCCTGGAGTTTGGAGCTCCCAAAATCCCATCCCAGAACTCTGGGGCTCCCAAAATCCCATCCCGGAGCAGAGCCAGGCCCTTCCCATCCCCATCCAAATCCTGCTTCCCATCCCGGCAGGATTTGATCCAGAGGCAGCAGAAAAAGGAAAAAACCCCGTAAAAAAACCCGTAAAAAACGCCAAGGAAATGGAAACCACCCCAGGTCCCATTTTTCAGCTGTAACTCCATAATAAAAATAACGGGATAATGATTTTTTTTGGTTTTCTGGGATGATATTAAAGGCCGGGATATCGATCCCACATTTGCCAGGCCTCGGATGGAGCCGCGGGTTTTGACGGAGAGAGCAATAAAATCCTCACTTTCCCAATTTCCCATAAATGTCAGCTCCGCGTTACAATTTCCCGCGATGTTCCCGTCCCTCCCTTCCCAGGGAACGGGGGAAATGAGGGAACGGCCCCGAAGGGAAATTTGGGATCAGATCCGGGCTGGGAAGGGGCTGCGTTCCCATGGGATCCTGCTCAATCCCAAATCCCTGGAATTTAGGGTAAGGGCCCAATGTCCGCCTTAGATCCCAGAGCCCTGATCCCACCTGGAATTTGGTCCCTGGAACCCTGGTCCAACCAGGATTTTGGGATTGGGGCTGAATGCTCCCCCTGGATCCCAAAATCCTGATCCAGCTGGGATTTTTGGGGTCCTGGAGTTCTGATCCCACTTGGATTTAGGGATAAGGTCCCAATGTCACCCCTGGATCCCAAAACCCTGATCCAGTTGGGATTTTGGGATCCCAGAGTTCTGATCCCAGCTGGAATTTGGAGTCCTGGAGTTCTGATCCCACCTGGAATTTGGACCACCCCTGATCCACCTGGTTTTGTGGTCCTCCTCTATCCCACCTTTGGGACATCCACTTTTGGAACCTATCCCACTTTGGGGTGCCTCCCTGGGATAGGGGCTGAATATCCCCCGTGGATCCCAAGCCCTGATCCCGCCTGGAATTTGGGATCCCAGACCCCTGATCCCACCTGGATTTTGTGGTCCTGAACCTCTGATCCCACCTGGATTTTGGGATCCCAGAGCCCTGATCCCACCTGGATTTTGGGATCCCAGACCCCTGATCCCACCTGGAATTTGTGGTCCTGGACCTCTGATCCCACCTGGAATTTGGGGTCCCAGAGCCCTGATCCCACCAGGATTCCTACCCAAAGTTCCCCAAACCCCAAACCCCATGTGGAGCTTTTCTCCCGACCCGCCGCATCCCGGGATTTATGGCTTCGTGGGAACCCGAGCTGCCATAAAAAGCCGTTCCCTGTTTTTCCGGCCCCGCCATCCTTTATCCGCTGTCACTTCCCAGCGCTCCCAGAGGCGGATGCGGCCGCAGCGATCGATGTTTTGTTTTATCTCCCTTTTTTTTCCCAATAATTTTTTAATCATTTCTCCCGCGGATAAATAATCCCCGGGAAAGCCTGGCTCAGCACTTTTGGAGAGGGGGGAAAAAGTGATGAGGTCAGGGGAGGGAGAGGGAGGGAGCGGGGCTGGAGCTTCCCGCAGAGTTCCCAGCGGGAATGGGGCACGGAGGGGGCGCCCCAAAAATGGGAAAAGGGGACTGGGGGGACTGGGATGGGATCGGTGGGATGGGATGGGATGGATGGGATGGGATGGGATCAATGGGATGGGATCAATTGGATAGGATGGGATCAATGGGATGGGATGGGATGGGATGGGATGGACTGGGATCAATGGGATAGGATGGGATGGGATCAATGGGATGGGACGGGATGGGATAGGCTCAATGGGATGGGATGGGATCAATGGGATGGGATGGGATGGGAACAGTGGGATGGGATGGGATGGGATGGACTGGGATCAATGGGATAGGATGGGATGGGATCAATGGGATGGGATGGGATGGGATGGGATCAATGGGATGGGATGGGATCAATGGGATGGGATGGGATGGGATGGGATGGGATGGGATGGGATGGGATGGGATGGGATGGGATGGGATGGGATGGGATGGGATGGGATCGACGGGATAGGATGGGATGGGATGGGATGGGAAAAGGGACAGAAGAGGGGACAGGAACCTGCCAAGCCCCATCCGCTTTCTTTGGAATTCCTAACGGGAACGGGGCTTGGAGTTGGCACCCTAAAACTGGGGAAAAGAGGTTTGGAGGGACTGGGATGGGGACCGGGATAGAGATGGGAAAAGGGACAAGGACAGGGACAGGCACCTGCCAACCTCCTCTCTGCTTCTTTTAGAATTCCCAGTGGGAATGGGGACACGGAGCAATTTGGGAATTGGAATCCCAGCCGGGGTTCCCAGCCCCTTTTTGGGGATGGGAAATTTAGGATTTGGGATCCCAGCCGGGATTCCCAGCCCCTTTTTGGGGTGGGAAATTTGGGATTTGGGATCCCAGCCCCCCGCTGCCGCTCCCACCGGGGCCGCTCCCTCTCCCGGCTCCAATCCTGAGCTTCTGCTGCTTCCTTGTGGCAAAATCCTGGAATGACACGGCCTTTCCCTGAGTTCCTGGCCCGGGACGCGACCCTAAACCCTCGGGAGCAGCTCCAGGGTTGGGATCTCCCGGCCCTGGAATCTCAGGAGGGAAATCCTTCACCCGCGTCCATCCCTGCGCTGACCTTTGCCGGCTCCTGGAGAATTCCAAGTGGGAATTCTGCTGGCCAGCCCTTCCCAGAGGCCGTAAATATTCCCGGGAAGGTGATGGAGGTGCTTGATTTTCTTGGGATACGTTTTTAAAGAGCCGGGATGTGACCCCGGAGTGCCGGTGGGAATTCCCGGGATATTTATGGCAGGAAGGTTCTTTCATTCCCTTCCTTTTAGTCCTGAATTTAAGCTCGGGATTAAAGGCGGAATTCCTGCTCTGTGGCACCCTCAGCTCCCCAAAATTTGGGGTTTTCCCTGGGATTGTTGCCCCTGTTGGGAATAAGGAAAAGGGGGTGGGCGAGCAGGACAATCCCACTGGGATTTGGGATTTATTCCCAAGGCTCAGCATCCCAAATCCTGTTTATCCATAGCTGGGGGAGCTTCATCCCTCTGGGACTGACCCAGACAGAAAAAAGGGATGGGATGGATGAGGGCTGAGACTGGAGAAAAACGGGAAAGCTCTGGAAAACCAGGAACGAGCGGCTCCAGTTTGATCTCCGGGTGCCCCAGATCAGCTTTTCCATGGGGAGATTGGGAATAAATCCCTGCGGGAATGGGGCTCATCCCTCCCATTCCCTCTCTCCCTCCTCCGCTGGTTCCATTTGGGGCCGCAGGGTCCTTGGAGGGGCTCAGGACCCCTCTGGAAAACTGGGAATGGGTGGGAAGAGCGGGACCAGTTTGATCTGCAGGTGTCCCATATCAGCTTTTCCGACGGGGAATTAAGGAACAAATCCCGGCAGGAATTGAGGTCGCTCCCCCCTCCCTCCTCCTTTGGGGCTGAGAGGTCCTCGGAGGGTCTTGGGACCCTCTGGAAAACCGGGAATGCCGGGGAAAAGCAGCGCTGGGAGTTGGATCTCCAGCTGCCCCGTATCAGCTTTTCCAAGGGGAAATCAGGGAACAAATTCCAGCGGGAATGGGGGTGGGGTCTCCCACCGGAGCCGCGGGGTGAAAGCTGAAAGTTGAAGAGTCCAAAGCCGTCAATCCCGACTCTCAGGCGGCGCTGGGAAAGGGAAATATTTGGATAAGGCGCGATCCGGAGCTGCCGCTGTTTACAAATCCCGATCCCACATCAAACGCGGCTCCCTTTGGGAAGCGCTTCCCGCTCTCCCGGCTCCTTTTGGGAGCTGTCACGGGGATTATTTGATGTTTCCCTCTCTCCTTTGTTTGTTTACGTTCATTAGAGTCGGGAGAATCCATCAAATCCTTGGCCCCGGTCACCGCGGAGCGCGGCGGCGGCCGCAGGTGCGGAGCGGCCGGCGATGATGGAGGATCCATTTATCCCGCGGGGCGTGTGGAGGGAATGACACATTCCCGATAAATCCGGCCCCGTTCCCGCCCTTCTGCCTTCCCCCAGTCCTGATGGATGAGCTCCTTATCGGGAACACGGAAAAGCCGCGGTCGAGCTCCGGCCGCGCTTCCCGGCCGGATGCGGGGGCTGATCCCGGCGTTCCCGTGACGAGCCGGGATTTATGGAATCCATTCCCCAGCCCTGCCAAGTGTCATCTTGGACAGAATCCCAAAAAAATGCTGGATCCCCCCTGGATTTGCCCCGCTGCAGGGACTCATCCCAAGTTTCTTGCCTCTGGAATTCCCAAATTTGTTGCCTCCGGAATTGCAGAGTTTGTTGCCCCTGGAATTCCTGAGTTTGCCGCGTCTAAAATTCCCAAGTTTGTTGCCTCCAGAATCCCCGGGTTTTCCCAGAATTCCAGAACTTTTCCCCAGGTTTGCTGCCTGCAGAATTCCCAAGTTTGCCGCGTACAGAACGAGGCCTTCAAGGCCATTCACAGAAAACGAGGCCTCCAAGGCCATTCCCGGAAAAACGAGGCCTCTAAGGCCATTCCCGGGAAAATGGGGCCTCCAAGGCCTCACCATTCCCAGGAAAACAAGGCCTTCAAGGCCATTCCCGGAAAAACGAGGGCTCCATCCAAGGCCATTCCCGGGAAAATGAGGCCATCGGGCTAACGAGGAATGGTCGGAGCACACCTGAACGCTCCGGTGGAGCCGGAGCAAAAGTCGGGATTTACGGAGTCCCCGCGCGGACAGGAAAGGACGGGAAGTTTATCATGGATTAGGAAATTAATGGGGATGAATTCCCGCCCTCTGATGGATGGGGTGGACGCTCCATTAGGGAATGATTTAGGATTTTCCAGCTCATTGTGGATCAGGGAGGGCTCGGCTGGGGCAGGGCTGGGGTCGGAATGTTGGGATTGGGGAAGAACTGGGGAAGAGGGGAGGAATTCCAGGGATTTTCAAGTTATGGATCCATATTTTTATATTTTTATATTTTTATATTTTTATCTCCATGTTTTTCACTTTTATGTGGATTCATTAGGAGATAATTTAGGATGGAAAGGATCCTAAAGCTCGTCCAGGGTCACCTCCCACTATCCCAGGATTCCCAGGTTTTTAGGATGAGCTGGGAATGGCAGAGCCCTTCCAGGCCCCAGGATGAGAATCCATGGGCAGATCCACAGTGGGAATTGGGTATTCCATGGGAATTGGGTTTTCCATGGGAATTGGGTTTTCCACATCCATAACCCGACCAGATTCCAGGGAGAGAGGGCAGCTCCAGCCTCATCCCGCTGAATCCCGGAATTCCAAGACCCTGCTCCCTATTCCCAGTCCTGGGAATATCAGCGGGGTCGGGATAAACTGGGATTTCCACCCCCAATGCCGCTTCCCCAAAGGAAGGGGCAGGAAACCTTGGAATGTGGGAATGGGAATGGCGAATTCCAAGGTTTTCCTTTGCTCTGCTCCCTGCAGGCCTGGAGGAGATCCCACGGCCCATCCAGGATTCCGGGAATATTTTGAAGCAAGGATACCTGGAGAAGAGATCCCGAGGTAAAACCTGGCATTCCAGGAGAAGATCTGGGGCTGCCACCTGAAAATTTGGGAAAATCCCAAATTTCCGGCCCCAAAAACCCAGGAAAAAATCAGGAAATCCACGGATTTCCACCAGCAGGAGCTTCCAGGTTTTTCCGACGCCTTGCCAGGCTCATTCCCTTTTCCAGAGCATCCAAATTAAATCCTGGAATTAAATTAAGCCTGGCCCAGGCCTGGAGGGCAAAACTAATGAGGAGAAAAAGCCGGGAAAAGCTCCAGGGATTCGGGATCATCCCACATTTAATGCGGAGATAAGAGCCGGGCTCGGAATCAGCCTCGGCCTTATCTCCCTTTTCCCGTGAAAGCCACAAATTATTCCCTTCCCTAATGGGATTTTCTTGGGAATTATTGATGGGGAGAGGCAGAAACAGCTCCTGGCTTTTCCCTGAGCTCAGCTCGGAGTTAGGCCTGGCTTAACTCCCGCTAATTTCTGATTTAACAACATTTCCCAGAGATGTAACCCCAAACGCGTTCCCTGGCCGCGTCGAATCCGTGAGAAACGCATCCCAAAGGAATAAAACGGGGTCCTTTTTCCTGCTTTTCCTGGTTTTTCCTGACTTTTCCCATTTTTCCCCATTTTTTCCCCATTTTTTCCCTGTTTCCCAGAGCCCAGCTTTTTCGGCTCCGAGTGGCACAAGCGCTGGTGCGTCCTCACCCAACGGGATTTCCTCTACTACGCCAACGAGAAAAGTGAGTGGGAAGAGAATTCCCAACTTTTGGGTGGAAAAGCGGGATCTGACCACGGAAAACCACAATTCCCAGCTCCCAGAAGGGGAAATCCCAGCTGGATTTGGGGTTTTTTTTCCCATTGGAGCAAAGGGATTTTTTGGGTCATTCACCTTTCCCAGAATTTTCCATCTGGTTCCCTTTCCCGGGTTTTCCGGACATTCCCCTTTCCTGGAATTTTCCAGACACGTGCCTCGGTTTCCCTCCGTGGATAAACCCTCCTAAGCCGCATCCGGGGGTGGAAAAAAAAGCTGGAAAATCCCAATTTTCGCCCAATTCCCTTTTCCCAGGCAAGCAGCCCAAAGGCTCCTTTCCCATCGAGCACTACCAGGCCCACCTGGATCCCCAGCTCCGGAAAGATTCCCGGAAAAAATGCTGCTTCCAGCTGCTCTGTCCCGGAGAACGCTCCTACGAGGTGGGAAACGGCAGGAAAATGGGAATTTCGTGGGGGGAAAATTGGAATTTCAGGGAAAAAAATTGAAATTTTTGGGGGGCGAAACGGGAGTTTTCGGGGAGGGGAATGGGAATTTTGTGGGGGGAATGGGAATTTTGTGGGGGAATTTTGGTGGAAAAATAGGAATTTGAGACATTAAACAGGAATAGTTTAATAGTTTTCCCACGGAAAAATGGGAATGGCTTTCCATAGATTTCCATGGATTAGACTGGACAGTTTTCCTCGGATAGCCTGGCTAGGGTTTCCATTGATTTCCATGGATTTCTGGATTTCCATGGATTAGACCGGACAGTTTTCCTGGGATAGCCTGGCTAGGGTTTCCATGGATTTCCATGGATTTCCATGGATTTCCATGGATTAGAGCTGACAGCTTTCCTGGGATAGCCTGGCTAGAGTTTCCATGGATTTCCATGGATTTCCATGGATTTCCATGGATTAGACCTGACAGCTTTCCTGGGATAGCCTGGCTAGGGTTTCCATTTATTTCCATGGATTTGCATGGTTTTCCATGGTTTTCCATGGATTTCCCTGGATTTCCACGGATTAGGTTTTCCACCTTTCCCGGGATATCCTGGCCGTGCTCCGCTCCCGCTTGGAGCCGGGAGATGATAAACCCCAGGAACGGCTTTTCCCGGTGCCCCCGGGGTTGGGAACGGCGGATCCCCGTCCCCTCACCCCAAAGCCCAGAACCCAGACCCTGGCGTGACGGATTCTCCCGGCAGTTCACAGCCCCGAGCCCGGCCGAGGCCCAGGATTGGGTGGAGCAGATCCAGTTCCTCCTCAGGGGTGAGTCCGGGGCGGCTCCCGGTTTTTTTGGGATCTTTGGGAAGCGTTTTCCCACCTGGGTCGGGGCTTTCCGTCCACCCGCGCCTGGATTTGTGGGGAGTTGCTCCAGCTGGAGGCAGAGAAAATTCCAGAAACCCTCTGGAGCCCTCCGGAATTTTCCAGAACCTCTGGAACCGCCCCCAGCCGTGTCCCTTCAGGATTCATCCCTGAATTTGGGGTCATTTCCTGGGATTTCCATCTTTCCTTGGGTTTTTCCATCTTTCCTTGGTTTTTTTCAATCTTTCCTTGGTTTTTTTTCCATCTTTCCTTGGGTTTTTTCCATCTTTCCTTGGTTTTTTTTCCATCTTTCCTTGGGTTTTTTCCATCTTTCCTTGGGTTTTTTCCATCTTTCCTTGGGTTTTTTTCCATCTTTCCTTGGGTTTTTCCTTAGTTTTTTTTGCCCGTTCTCAGGTGCAGGATTTGAATCTCGATCCCATTGCTCTGGAACCGCGAGAATTCCCACTTTTCCGTCCCCTTTTTCCCTGTTTCCCGGCAGACCTCAGCTCCCTGACCATTCCCTGCGACGAGGATGAGGAGGAGGAGGAGGAGCAGGAGGAAGAGCTCTCCAAGGACCGGGACAGCTCCGATTCCATGAACAATTCCCAAAATTCCGCCCTGAATCCCGAGGAGCTGGAGCTGGAAGGCGAAGACATCTACGAGGTGATGCCAGGTGAGCTCCCAGATTCCCAAATTTTCCTCGGAAAACCGTGAGGAAACCTTGGCCCTTCCCGCACCGGCGCCATTCCCACATCTCCACTTCTAACCCACCCAAAATCCCAAGGTTTTATCCCATTTCTTTATTCTGAGCTTTTGATGGACCTCCCAAATCCAAACCTTGTTTTTCTGGGAATTTCCGATCCGGGGATTCTGCTGGAGGAGCCCTCAGAGTTTTCATGGATTTCCACGGGGTTTCATAGATTTCCATGGATTTCCATGAATTTCCGTGGGTTTTCATGGTTTTCCCATGGATTTCCATGAATTTCCATGGGTTTTCATGATTTTCCCATGGATTTCCATGAATTTCCATGGGTTTTCATGGTTTTCCATGGATTTCCATGGGTTTTCATTGTTTTCCATGGATTTCCATAGGTTTTCATGAATTTTCATGGATTCCCACGGATTAGGTTTTCCAGCTTTCCTGAGGTAGTCTGGCGAGGGTTTCCATGGATTTCCATGCATTTCCATGGATTTCCATGCATTTCCATGGACTTCCATGGGTTTCCATGGATTTCCATGGACTTCCATGGGTTTCCATGCATTTCCATGGGTTTCCATGGGTTTCCATGCATTTCCATGGACTTCCATGGGTTTCCATGGGTTTCCATGCATTTCCATGGGTTTCCATGGGTTTCCATGCATTTCCATGGGTTTCCATGCATTTCCATGGGTTTCCATGGATTTCCATGGATTTCATGGGTTTCCATGGATTTCCATGGGTTTCCATGCATTTCCATGGGTTTCCATGCATTTCCATGGGTTTCCATGGGTTTCCATGCATTTCCATGGATTTCCATGGGTTTCCATGCATTTCCATGGACTTCCATGGGTTTCCATGGATTTCCATGGACTTCCATGGGTTTCCATGCATTCCCATGGGTTTCCATGCATTTCCATGGGTTTCCATGGGTTTCCATGGATTTCCATGGACTTCCATGGGTTTCCATGGGTTTCCATGCATTTCCATGGGTTTCCATGCATTTCCATGGGTTTCCATGGATTTCCATGGATTTCATGGGTTTCCATGGATTTCCATGGACTTCCATGCATTTCCATGGGTTTCCATGGATTTCCATGCATTTCCATGCATTTCCATGGGTTTTCATGGATTTCCATGAAATCCAACTCATCTTGGGAAGTTTTGGGATCTCCCTCCATCCCAAACCCCCAAAAACCCCTGGAACAGCCCCAATCCCATCCTCCCTCCGCCCCCTTCTCCCTCCTTTACCTCCCGACCAAAAACCACCGGAAAAAAAAAAACAAAAACCCGGGAGACGGGAATTAAAAAAAAGAAAAGAAAAAAAACGGGAAAAGCCATGGAGAGATAATTTCCTCGGCGTTAATGAAGTTTTACAAAAACAGACGCGGCCGAGGCCAAATAAAATTTCACAGGTGATAAATTTTTCCAATTTCCCGGGAAGGATTCGATGGGAATGTTAAATCAGGAGTGAAGGTGTCCGTTCGGAAGCGCCGAGCGCTGCCGGGGAATTTTATCGACTGGAAAATTGAATCAAATTGCTCCATTAAAAACTCGGCTCCGCAGAGATTCCGAAGCTCCCCGGGACGCGCCGGCGGCTCCGGACCCCCGGGATGAGGATCCCAAAAGTGGGGTGGGAGGGAGAAGCGGAATTTTCCAAAGTTTTCCGGCTTTTCCCTTTGATTCCGTCCTGGAGAATCCAAGTGTTGGGTGGGATGGGGAAGGCAGAGCTTCACTTCCAGGCCTGATGCCAGGAAAACCCTTGGATCCATTGGATTTAATTCCAGGAAAAACTCCTGGATCCATCGGATTTGATTCCAGGAAAACGCCTGGATGGTGGGGAGGGGCTGCTCCTGTCCCCATGGATCCCATTCCTGGATTTCCCAGCTCCAAATCCTCCAGGAATGTGCCTGGGAACGGGACAAGGAGCAGGCAGGGGTGTCCTCGGGATGGGAAATGGGATTTCCTTGGATGGGAAATGGGATTTCCTTGGATGGGAAATGGGATTTCCGTGGATGGGGAATGGGATTTCCCTGGATGGGAAATGGGATTTCCATGGATGGGGAATGGGATTTCCCTGGATGGGAAATAGGATTTCCATGGACGGGGACGGAAATTTGGGATGCTCCACCCAGCTCCTCTCCCTTCCCATTTTTTCCAAGCCTTCCCAGCCCCTCTGGGATCCGCCTTTTCCCCGGGATCATTCCTCCCATCCCGTCCTCCTCCTCTTCCCAAATCTCCCTAATTCCCCCTTCCTCCCTCGCATTCCCACCCCGGAATTTCCCC
The DNA here is from genome assembly GCF_901933205.1 of Camarhynchus parvulus. NCBI lineage: Eukaryota > Metazoa > Chordata > Aves > Passeriformes > Thraupidae > Camarhynchus > Camarhynchus parvulus. The sequence continues at coordinate 5,312,732 of NC_044597.1, forward strand.
TCTGGAATTTCCTTTTCCTCTCTTCCCACGGGGACACCCGGAATTCGTGGATTTGTTTTTCCCGGTGCCCACAGCAATTCTAAAATCTTCCCCAGTACTTCCTCTCCCCACCATCAGTCCGGGAATTTTTTTATTCCCAGGATTCTCTCGGAGCCCTGAGCCTGCCGGAGCTGCGGCATTCCCAGATTTTCCCTGATTTTTCCTCTGTTTTTCCCAGATTTTTCCACCGTTTTTCCCGGATTTTTCCACCGTTTTTCCCAGATTTTTCCACTGTTTTTTCCCTCTCCAGATGAGGAGATGGAGCCGCAATTCCCGGAGGGTGAGGAGGATCTCGGGCACGAGGAGGGTAAGATCCCAATCCAAAGGATTCCCAGGATATGGATGGGGGGAATATTTTTGGGATTTTGGCCACTTTGGAGCATCCTGGGCTGTGGGAAATGTGGAGAACGGGAGAATTCCTGGGATTTGACTCCTCGCACTGGTGGAATTCCACTTGGGAAGGTGGGATGAGGGGGCATCTCCCAAAATTCCTGGGATAAAGGAGGTGCTCCGGGTTTTTTAAAGCGGGATTTTTATCCCTGAAAAGCCAGGGAGGGATCCCGCAGGAATTTTGGGATCCAACACCCCAGGATATTCCCGGGATGCTTCCAGCACCCTCCGGTCCCTCTGGGGAGCAGGAAAGGAGCTGGGGTGAGAATTCCTGGGAAAGGAATCCCGGGAAAACTGGGACCCAAACCTGGGGAGCCCCAATCCCCGGCCAGCGATGGAATTCCATGGAATTCCCGGCTTTTCCCAGCCTCAACATTCAACATTCCCGATGGATTTGGGGCCTTTCCCCATCCCCGGAGAAGCTCCAGGAGAACTTTCGGCTCTGGAATCGCCTCCATGATCCTGCACCTGTAAATCCCTCACCAACCTGACCCCTCTTTTTTCCACCTTTTTCCCCAGAAATTTCCGACTGGGATTATGCCAATTACTACCAGGGATTGTGGGATTGCCACGCGGACCATCCCGACGAGCTCTCCTTCCGACGGGGAGACCTCATCCACATCCTCAGCAAGGTAGGAGACAGAATTTTTGGGGAATTTCTGGGATTTTTTGGGGGGGGAATTTGGCTCATTTTCCATTTTATTTCCCATTTCCAATGGGACGACTTCATCTGTCCTCAGTGAGATAGGAGCGGGAATTTTTTGGGATTCAGGTTGGTTTTCGAGGTGAAAAGGTGCTAAAATCACCCAAAATTAAGATTTAAAAGTAAATTGATGACGTCAGGAGGGGGATTTTATTGGACTTACCTGGGTTTTACTGCGTTTTTATTGGTTTTTATTGGTTTTTACTGGTTTTTACTGGAATTGGAGCCTCTTAGGGCTTTGCTTTGGGGTCGGAAGAGCGGCTCCCCCTCCCGATCCTGCACCCCGCTCTGGAAACCTGCGAATTCCCCATTTTTGGGGGATTCCCGATTTGGGGAATTTGGGGAATTGCCTGTGCTGGGGTCCCCCCAGGCCGTGCCCACCCAGGGGTGACACTGGGATCAGCTCGGGGCCGCACCCCGCGATCCCAGCGGGAATTCCGGCGGCCGACGGATCCTGGGGGCTTTTCCCCATAAATTCAGGATGTGGGAAGAGGAGAGGGAGGCAGTGATGGGAGGAGGAGGAGGAGGAGGAGGAGGAGGAGGAGGAGGAGGAGGAGGAGGAGGAGGAGGAGGAGGGGAAAAGGTTGGGAATGTTCACTCAGCTGCGCCTTAATTTCCTTTTCAATCTTGTCCCAATTAATTTCGCGGAATTAATCTCGCGGCGCCCGCTGGCTCCGGCCGCGGAGCAGCAGCTCCTATAAAATCCCATCTGGCGCCTCCCCGGCCTGGCATTCCCAGGAAAACCGGGCACCGGGAGCGGGATGGGCTCAGGGGATGGTGGAATTGGCGAGGCCGGATCTGGGCGTGATCCCCGATGCGGAAACCGACCCTGCCCCGGTGTTCCTTGGGCGCTTCCAGGGAAATCGGGCCCAGTTTGGAGCCAGGAGTCCCGGGAATGCTGATCCCGAGGGATCCTGGGTCTGGGAGGTGCAGGGTGACAACCCCAGAGGTGCCAAAGGCTCGTCCCGAAAACCCCTGCCAGGAGAAAACGCTGGGAATTCACGTGGGAAAAGGGAAGACTCATTCTGTCCCTAATTCCCATCCCAAATTAATTCCCATCCCGAATTCCCATCTCTGGAAGCGCCCAAGGCCAGGCTGGACTGGGATAGCAGGAGGGATCCCTGCCCATGGCAGGGCGGGGAATGGGATGGGGTTTGAGCTCCTTCCCTCCCACCCCATCCCGAAATTCCACAATCCCAACAAAACCCTGTTCCCATATCCCCTTCCCGGCCCTGCTCCCTTTTTCCCATCCCAGCGGTTCCTCTTCTGGGATAATTGTGGGAATGCGGGATCCGCTCATTCCCTCCATCCCTGCCCTAAAACCGGCTCCCCCCCTCCCAAAGCCGGGCTGCTCATTCCCTCCTCCCTGCCTGGGAACACTGGACGCCTCCCTCCCCCGCCCAAAACCGGGGCTCATTCCTCCATCCGCCGGGAACCCGGACGCCCCCTCCACCCTGGGAACGGGATCGCTCATTCCCTCCATCCGTTGCCCAAAACCGGGATCCGCTCATTCCCTCCATCCCTGCCCCAAACCCGGGATCCGCTCATTCCCTCCATCCCTGCCCCAAAACGGGATCCGCTCATTCCCTCCATCCCTGCCCCAAAACCGGGATCCGCTCATTCCCTCCATCCCTGCCTGGGAACACCGGGATCCGCTCATTCCCTCCATCCCTGCCCGGGAACACCGGGATCCGCTCATTCCTCCATCGTCCCCAAACGGATCGCCCCCTCCACCCCCCCAAACGACCGCCATTCCCTCCATCCCTGCCCCAAAACCGGGGCCATTTCACTCCCGGGAACACCGGGATCTGCTCATTCCCCCCATCCCTGCCCAGGAACACCGGGGTCCGCTCATTCCCTCCATCCCTGCCCGGTAAAACCGGGGCAGGGAAGCGCCGGGAGAGAATTCCCGCATCCCCCGCGGCAGCCGAAGGCGCGGGGTGACACCTAGTGGCATTTTCCATGGGTTTGGGGACGCGGACCAGCCCTGGGCTGCTCCCCGCCTCCATCCCCGCAGGCGGCGCGGGATGAGCTCGGTCCGGGCTCAGCTGCGCCCGGTGCCCGCAATGGTCCCGCTGGGAACGGCGGCAGCGCCGCCACGGCGGCAGCTGGAAGGCAGCGGTCACCCTCCGGTCACCCCGCGGTCACCCCGCGGTCACCTTCTGGTCACCCCTCGGTCACCTCCCGGTCACCCCCCAGTCACCTCTCTGTCACCCCTTGGTCACCCCCTGGTCACCCCGCTGGTTACCCCTTGATCATCCCTGGTCATCCCTCGGTCACCTCTGGTCATCCCCAGACACGCCCTGGTCACCAGTGATCCCCTGGTCACACTTGGTCATCCCTGGTCACCCCTGGTCACCCCTGGTCACCCCGTTGGTTACCCCTTGATCATCCCTGGTCACCCCTCAATCACCCCTTGGTCATTCCATGGTCATCCCTCGGTCAACTCTGGTCACCTCCGACACCCCCTGGTCACCAATGATCCCCTGGTCACACTTGGTCGTCCCTGGTCACCCCTCAATCACCCCTTGGTCACCCCCTGGTCACTCCCTGGTCACCCCCAGTCACCTTTGGTCACCTCTGGTCACTTCCAGCCACCCCCGGTGACAGGGACAGGGATGGGGACAAGGACAAGGGACAGGGACAGGGACAGGGACAGGGACAGGGACAGGGACAGGGACAGGGATGGGACAGGGACAGAGATGGGGACAGGGACAGGGACAGGAATGGGACAGGGACAGGGAGGACAAGGACAAGGACAGGGACAGGGACAGGGACAGGGAGGGACAGGGACAGGGACAGGGACAGGGACGGGGATGGGACAGGGATGGGACAGGGAAGCGGCTGATCCCAAACTGTCCCCAACCCCCAGGGCCTCACCTGCACAACCCCAAACCTGCATCCCGAATTTTCCCCATCCTCAGGAATGAACCCTGCGCGTTCCCGATCCCGAATCCCGAACTCTCCTCACTCAGGGCCTCACCTGCGCATTCCCGAACCCCGAATTTGCCCCCCGTCCACCCTCACCTGCCCATCCCAAATTTTCCCCCATCCGCAGGGATTCACCTGCACGTTCCCGGTGCCCCATCCCAAATTTCGGTACTCCATCCCAAATCCCAGATTTTCCATCCCAAATCCCAGATTCTCCATCCCAAATCCCAGATTTTCCATCCCAAATTGCGGATGCTCCATCCCAAATCCCAGATTCTCCATCCCAAATCCCGAATTCTCCATCCCAAATCCCAGATTTTCCATCCCAAATCCCGGATTCTCCATCCCAAATCCCGGATGCTCCATCCCAAATTTCCTCCCTCCGCGGGGATTCACCCGCCCATTCCCAGGATAAAATTTCCAGGAAAAGCCGGAATTCCGTCCCCGCTACCGGGAATTCCAGGATAAACTCGGGTCCGTTGCTCATCCCGAAAATCCCGGGAATGCAGAGGCCGTCAGGGCTGGAATTCCCGGGAATTCCGGGATATTCCCACATTTCCTCGGGAATTCATCGCTGGGAATCCCAAAGGATCCTGGAAAACCGGGAGGGATTTTGGGATCAGCGCCTTGGGATGAGCCCGAGGCGGCAAAATGAATTCATTTAATAAATGTCATAAATTAAATTATTAATTAATGGAACAAAAGGATTAATTGGTAAATAGGGGCATTAATAAATTCTAAATTAATTCTTAATCATTAAATTTAAAAGGTGGTTTAATGATAAATGAATAATAACTCAGGGAAAGAAATTAATTATCAATTAATAAATACACAGATGAATTAGTGTTAATCAATTAATAAATAATCAGGTAAAATAATGGTAATCAATTAATAAAAATGGAAATAAATAGATTATAAGTTAATAAATTAACAAGGAAACAAACAGGTAAGTTAATGTTAATTAATTAATAAATAGATCTTTAAATCCATTATAAATTAATAAATAAGCAGGTAAACAAACAGATAAATAAATGTTCATTAATTCATTATCAATTAGTGAATAAACAGGTAAATATACAGGTACAAGAACCCATTAATTAATCATTAATTCATTATAAATTAGCAAATAAATGTGTAAACAAAAAGGTAAATAAATGTTAATTAATTCATTATCAATTACTAAACAAACAGGTAAACAAAGAGGTAAATTCATCTTCATCAATAATAAAAAATAATTTAAGAATAATAAATAATAATAATAAAATTAAAAAGTAATACAATGACAATTAAAAGAATGATAAATAATAATTTAATTTAATAAATGGTAGGATTAATAAATAAACAGGCAAATAAAACAAATTCATGGATCCCGGCATTAAAACTGGGATTTTTCTCTGGGATTTGTTCCGGGGCTGAGGAGAAATTCGGGGTTTGGGAACGGGGGAGGCTCCGGGGGCCCGGAAATTCCCGAATTTTCCAGAATCCCGGGAATTCCATTCACTCCTGGATTCTCCATAGAACGGGAGATTTTCCATTGCTTTTCTATTTTTGATTTTATAGTTTATATTTAATACTTTGTATTTTGTACTTTATAATTCCTACTTAATATTTTAAAATTGAAATTTTCCATTTTTCAATTTTTACTTTTTTATATTTTACATTTTACTTTTTATATTTTGCATTTTAAATTTTAATTTTTATTTCTTTTTTTGCTTTTATATTTTACATTTTAATTTTCATATTTTATATTTTAAAAACATATTTATTCTTTATATTTTAAAGCTTATATTTTATTTTTAAATTTTTTTATAGTTTATACTTTGTATGTTATATTTTGTATGTTATATTTTTATATATTATATTTTACTCTTTTTTTTGCATTTTATATATATTTTTTAATATTTTACGTTTTATACTTTATATTTATATTTTAATATTTTTTTTAATTTATATATTACATTGTCATTTTTACACTTTCTGTTTTCGATTTTCTATTTTCCGTTCTGTATTCTATCTCCCTCCGCACCCACCCCTGCCGGCAGATTCGGGAATTTTTCCATGGAAAACCGCGGGAAAAACAGAGAAACTGCGGGGAAAAAACCAATCCCAAAACAAACATCCCAGAAATCCCAAAAATCCCGGAATTTACAGAAACCCCAGAGCCCCCGGGACTCCCAGGGCTCCTTTGCCCGGAGCCGACCCCAAATCCCGGCGGGAATTCCGCGCATTCCAGAGATTCCCGTTCCCCCTGGAATCCGTGGAATTCCCGGAATTCCCGAGCCCTTCCCGCGGATCCCGAACAAATCCCGAGTTTAAAACGATCCCAAAAACCCCAAAAAAACCCAAAAAACCCAAAACAAAACAAAAAAGGAGTGGTGGGAAAATCCGGGATGGGGGGAGCCTGGATTTGGGGGAAAATGGGAATTTCCCAGCTCAAAATCCCGCTGATCCCGCTGGCTCCGTCCTTTATTCCCGGCTTTTTAATTCCCTTCTCCAAGCTGTAAATGAGGGAAAATCCCGGTTTTGTGGAAGGCAGAAAAGGGAATTCGGGATCCCTAAAAAAGGCTGGAATTGCCGGGAATTGTCCCCCAAATAAATGCGGGATTTAATGAAAATCCGGGGAATTCATCCCGAGGGATTCCGGGAGGAGGGAATCCATGGATCGGGGGCAAGGATGGGATTCCCGCCCTTTTGGGGATTCCCGCCCTTTTGGGATTCCCGCCCTTTTGGGGGATTCCTGCCCTTTTGGGGGATTCCCGCCCTTTTGGAATTCCCACCCTTTTGGGATTCCCGCCTTTTGGGGATTCCCGCCCTTTTCCCGTGGCGCTCCCCGGTGGATTTGGGATTCCGGGATGGGGCCGGGAATGGGATCCTTGGGATTCCCCAGTTTGGGGCAGGGAGGAAAACCCGATCCCAGTAACTCCCAGTTTGGGATCAGAGTGAGGAGCCCAGTCCCAGTAACGCCCAGTTCCAGATCCAAGAGAAAAACCCATTCCCAGTTCTCCCAGTTCCCCCAGTCCCAGTTCCCCCAATCCCAGTTCCCCCAATCCCAGTTCTCCCAGTTCCTCCATTCCCAGTTCGTCCATTCCCAGTTCTCCCAGTTCGTCCATTCCCAGTTCCCCAATCCCAGTTCTCCCAGTTCGTCCATTCCCAGTTCTCCCAGTTCCTCCATTCCCAGTTCGTCCATTCCCAGTTCTCCCAGTTCCCCAATCCCAGTTCTCCCAGTTCTCCCAGTCCAGGCCCCTCTCCCAGCTCCGCCCCCATGGATTCCTCCCCCCCAGGGTCCCTCCCCTTTTCCCGGCATCCCAAAAATTCCCAATCCCGAGGGGAAAATCCCCAAAATTCCCAGTCCTAAAGGAAAAATCCCCAAAATTCCCAATCCCAGGGGATTTGGGATCACCAAATAAAAGGGATCCGGAATCCTGCTGGAAAAGGGATTGGGATTGGGATTGGGGTTGGGATTGGGATTGGGGTTGGGATTGGGATTGGGATTGGGATTGGGATTGGGGTTGGGGTTGGGATTGGATTGAAAACCTGGGAAGAAAAGGGGCGGTTCTGCCAATTCCCTCTAAAGCTGTGACGTGCCCGTGTCCCCTTCCCCAATCCCCAAATCCCCTTTCCCTGCCCCAAATCCCGGGAATTTTCGGGAATAATCGCCGTGACTTTTGGAGGGGGAAGCGACCCCTGGGTTTTGTCTGGAAAGCGATTTTGGATGGGATTTTAATGGGATTTTAATGGGATCTTTGATCGGATTTTTTAAAATGGGATCTTTAATCTGATTTTTAACTCGTATTTCGCATCAGTTTTTTGATCCGACTTCTTGATCCGATTTGATTTCGGATCCCTGCCAGAAGCAGCACTTGCTGCTCCCGAATCCCCACCCCGCTCCCTTCCCCCGGGATTTGGGGTTCGGGGTTCGGGATGGACGCAGAATTATCCCGAACCCTCCCGCAGCCCCGACCTCCTCCGGCCGCTCCTCTCCGTCAGGCGCGCCTTTAAACCAAAAATAATCGGCCTCAGAGCAAATTTCGGAACCACAAACCAAATAAAAATCACTCCCGCTTTTTTATTTCATTTCATTTCATTTTTTTCCCCCTTTTTTTTCTCCCCCCGCTGGGATAGGAGGGAAAGGTTCATTTTTTTCCCTCTCTCCCTCACAACTCTGCCATTAACTGGAGCCGGGAAGTTTTTCCCCGTGAAAAACGGCCAATTTTGGTGTTGTTCTCCCCGCTCGGCAGCGGCGTTATTAAAATGCTAATTTAAGAGTGAGGGGGAAAAAAATAAAACAAAAAAAAAAAAGAAAAGGAGGAAAAAAAAAAACCCACGTAGCTAAATATCTGGCGGTGCCGCAGCCTAATTGCAGCCCATAATGAGCTCTGGAAATGCGAGTGCCCCCGACACACGGAGAGCATCAACAGCCGCCGACACCTCATTAGCGCCCGCCTTCATTAATTCTGCCGACCCCGCGCTGACCCCGCCGGGGGCCGCGGGGCGCAGGTGGAGCCGCCCGAGCGGCCCCCGGGGATGCGGCGGCGGGGCCGGCTCCGGTTGCCGCGGCAACGCGCGGGATGCGCCGGAGCCCGAGCGCTGCCGCCTCGGGGCGCGCGGGATGCGCGGCGGAGCCCCGGGCGCGGCGCCGGCGCTCGCGGAGGGGCGAGAGCGGAGATCCTGGGGTGTTTCACCCCGATTTGAGTGTTTCATCCCCATTTCGGGAGTGTTTCACCCCGATCCTGGGGTGTTTCATCCCCATTTCGGGAGAGGCGAGAGCGGAGGTTGTGGGGTGTTTCACCCCGATTCGGGAGAGGCGAGAGCGGAGATCCTGGGGTGTTTCACCCCGATCCTGGGGTGTTTCACCCGAATTCGGGAGTGTTTCACCCCGATTGTGGGGTGTTTCACCCCCATTTGAGTGTTTCATCCCCATTTCGGGAGAGGCGAGAGTGGAGATTGTGGGGTGTTTCACCCCGATCCTGGGGTGTTTCACCCCGATTCTGGAGCGGCGAGACCCCCGGTTGTGGGGTGTTTCACCCCAATTTGGGAGTGTTTCACCCCGATCCTGGGGTGTTTACCCCGATCCTGGGGTGTTTCACCCCAATTTGGGAGAGGTGAGAGCCCCGGTTGTGGGGTGTTTCACCCCGATCCTGGGGTCTTTCACCCCAATTCGGGAGTGTTTCATCCCGATTCCGGCACGCTCCACCCCAATTCTGGCACGTTTCACCCCGATTCTGGAGTGCTCCACCCCGATTCTGGGGTGTTTCACCCCGATTCCGGCACGTTTCACCCCAATTCCTGCATCCCTGAACCTCCAAATCCCACGGATCCCGCACATCCCCCTGCTCTCGCTCATCCCTGCACCCCCAAACCCTCCCGTACCTCCCCCCCCCCCCCCCCACCCCCCAAACCCCGCACCCCCAAATCCTCTCTGCACTCCCGGGATCCTCCTGGACCCCAAAAATTCCTGAATCCCGAGCATCTCCCAATCCCTGCACCCCCAAATCCTCTCTGCACCCCCGGACCCCAAAAATTCCTGAATCCTGAGCATCCCCCCATCCCCGCACCCCCGAACCCCCAAATCCAACATCCCTGCACCCCCAAACCCGCCCAGCCACTCCCTGCAGATTTTTATTTCGTTTTTTTTTCCGCGCCCCCTCCCTCCCCGCGCAGTCCCAGGCGCTCGGGACCCCGAATCCCCGGGACCCCCGGCCGCACCCCGGCCCTGCCCTCCCGCTGCCCTCGCCGTGCCCCCCGTTCCGCCGTGCACTCCAGATGAACCGGCGCGGCGGCGGCAATGGCCCTTGAAGCGCGCCGGGGAGGTGATTTAGGAGCATATTAAAGGCGATGCGGAGCTGCGGCGGCGCCTCTCTCGGGGCGAGCGGCAGGAGCGCGCGGCGCAGATGGGCCCGGCAGATGAAACATTTCCGTCACATCGTCCCCCAGCCGCGCTCGTTCGCCGCCTCGGGCTGCGCCGCGCTCAGCCGCGCCATAAAGAGCAGCCCCGCAATTCCCGGGCCTTGGCCGGGGATCCGGGATGGAGCCTGGGCCTGGTGTCACCCCGGTGTCACCCCAATGTCACCCCGGTGTCACCCCGATGTCACCCCGGTGTCACCCTGGGGTCCCTCAGGCAGGGTGGGGTGGTGGCTGGGCTGTGGTTGGGTGTTTTTATGGGGAAACGTTAACTGGATAAATCCTGGGGCTGTGGTTGGGTGTTTTTATGGGGAATGGTTAACTGGATAAATCCTGGATCTTTGGGACGTGTGGATTCTGATGGGTTGGGATGGGACACGCGGATCCGGGTGGGATCGGACGTGGAGACCCCAATGGGATGGGACAGATCCTGGTGGGATGGGACACATGGACCCTGTTGGGATTGTACGTGGAGACCCCAACGAGATGGGACATGGAGACCCCACTGGGATGGGACACGTGGATCCTGTTCGGATGGGACAGAGAGACCCCGTTGGGATGGGATGGATCCTGGTGGGATGGGATTCCCAGTTTGGGGATTCCTGCGATGGGGAGGACACAGTCGGGCTGACCTCAAATCCCATTCCCAGCGACCCCAAACCCAATTCCCAGGAATTCCAGTGACCCCCAAATCCACTCCCAGCCTTGAAAGGGTGCCACATTCCCAATTTCCCGATTCCCGGGGATGGGGAGGATGCCGCTCCACTTCCCAGTTGTTCCCAGTGCCCCCCACACCACTCCCAGCATCCCTTCTCCCACCCATCCCCTCCTTTCCAACCCTTCCCGTAAAACCCCCCAAAATTCCCATAAAACCCCCCAAAATTCCCATAAAAATCCCCCCAAAATTCCCATTAAACCCCCCAAAATTCCCATAAAACTCCCCCAAAATTCCCATTAAATCCCCCCAAAATTCCCATAAAATCCCCCAAAATTCCCATAAAATCCCCCCAAAATTCCCATAAAAATCCCCCAAAATTCCCATAAAATCCCCCCAAAATTCCCATAAAAATCCCCCAAAATTCCCATAAAATCCCCCCAAAATTCCCATTAAAATCCCCCCAAAATTCCCTCCCCGCCCAGCACAGCAGAGCCCTCATTAAGCACTAATTAACTAAACCCCAACAAAACCCCATCCTCCTCCTCCTCTTCCTCCTCCTCCTCCTCCTCCTCCTGTTCCCCCCGAACGCAGGAATTCCAGCGGGCCGCGAAGCAGCGGAGCAGAGTTCAGGCGGCTCCGCCGTGCCGGGGCTCGGCGTTAATGATTTAATAAAAATTAGCATAATTAACGAACATCTGCGCGAGGCGGCGCCGGGCGATTTGGCAGCGCCAGCCGCGCGGTTTTTAATGCGCTTTTAATTCTTCCTGCGCCGCGCGGGGGGAGCGCTGCAGCTGGGCTGGTGAGGATTCGGGGGCCGCGCGCCCCGAGAATCCCGGGATTCGGGGAAATTTGGGGAAATTCGGGGAAATTCGGGTTTTAGGGAAATTCGGGGTTTAGGGAAATTCGGGGTTTAGCCCCAGATTCGGCAGAGAAGGAATTGGATTGTCTTAAAATTGGGATTGCGGAATGGCCCAGCCTGCGGGGTTTTGGGGATAAATTTGGATTGTAGGGATAAATTCGGGGTTTAGGGGATAAATTCAGGGTTTAGGGATAAATTCGGATCAATTTGGGGTTCTTTTCCATCCCCTCAGATGCTGGAAAATCCCAGGATTTAACCTGAGGTTTATCCCAAGATTCAGCAGAGAAGGAATTGGTTTAAAATTGGTTAAAATCGGTTTAAAGTTGGTTAAAATCGGTTTAAAGTTGGTTAAAATCGGTTTATAGTTGGTTAAAATTGGTTTAAAATTGGTTTAAAATTGGTTAAAGTTGGTTAAAATTGGGATTGTGGAGTGGCTGAGACACAGCTCAGCCTGCGGGGTTTTAGGGGTAAATTCGGATTTTAGGATTAAATTTGGGGTTTTTCCCCTTCCTGGCGCAAACCCCAAACTGTGACCCAGGGGATTTGGGGTAGTTTTGCAGGATTTGGGGTATTTCTGTGAAATTTGTAGTATTTTTGGTAGGATTTGGGTTTCTTGGTGGGATTTGGGGTATTTCTGTGAGATTTGCAGTATTTTTTGTAGGATTTGGGTTTTTTGGTGGGATTTGGGCTATTTGTGTGGGATTTGGGTTTTTTGGTGGGATTTGGGGTATTTTCTGTGGGATTTGGGGTATTTCTGTGGGATTTGGAGTATTTTTGGTAAGATTTGGGATTTTTGGTGGGATTTGGGGTATTTTCTGTGGGATTTGGGGTATTTCTGTGGGATTTGGAGTATTTTTTGTAAGATTTGGGGTATTTCTTTGGGGTTTGGGGTATTTTCTGTGGGATTTGGGGTATTTTTGCGGGATTTTGACCGTTTTTGGTAGGATTTGGGGTGTTTCTGTGGGGTTTGGGGTCGGACCCCAAAGGAAGGGGCTGAGCCCGGTCCCGGCCCCACAGGAGTACCCCGGGGGCGGCTGGTGGGTCGGGGAGCTCGGCCGGGACATCGGGTTCGTGCCCAGGGAATACCTGGAGCCCGCCTTCGAGCTCGAGCAGTGACCGGCACAGGTGAGGGGTCGGCTCTGGGGTGTGGGGTTTGGGTTTGGGGTGTGGGGTTTGGGTTTGGGGTCGGCTGTGGGGTTTGGGGTTTGAGATTTGGGGTGTGGGGGTTTGGGTTTGGGGTGTGGGGTTTGGGTTTGGGGTCAGGTTTGGGGTCTGGGGTCAGGTTTGGGGTTTGGGGTCAGGTTTTGGGTTTGGGTTTGGGGTCAGGTTTGGGGTTTGGGGTTTGAGATTTGGGGTGTGGGGTTTGGGGTTTGGGGTCAGGTTTGGGGTTTGGGGTCAGGTTTGGGGTTTGGGGTCAGGTTTGGGGTTTGGGTTTGGGGTCAGGTTTGGGGTTTGGGGTTTGAGATTTGGGGTGTGGGGTTTGGGTTTGGGGTCAGGTTTGGGGTTTGGGGTCAGGTTTGGGGTTTGGGGTTTGAGATTTGGGGTGTGGGGTTTGGGTTTGGGGTGTGGGGTTTGGGTTTGGGGTCGGCTGTGGGGTTTGGGTTTGGGGTCAGGTTTTGGGTTTGGGTTTGGGGTCAGGTTTGGGGTTTGGGGTCAGGTTTGGGGTGTGGGGTTTGGGGTGTGAGATATGGGGTTTGAGATATGGGGTTTGGGGTCGGGGTCAGGTTTGGGGTTTGGGGTTTGGGGTTTGGGGTGGGTTGGGGTTGGTGTTGGTTGAGTGTTGTTTGGTGGATCATTGGGGTGGGGTGTTGGGGTTTGGGTTTGGGATCAGGTTTGGGGTGTGGGGTGCGCGGTTTGGGGTTTGGGTTTGGGGTCTGGGGTCAGGTTTGGGGCACAGGGTCAGGTTTGGGGTTTGGGGTTTGGGTTTGAGGTCAAGTTTTGGGTTTGGGTTTGGGGTTAGGTTTGGGGTTTGGGGTTTGAGATTTGGGGTGTGGGGTTTGGGTTTGGGGTCAGGTTTGGGGTTTGGGGTCAGGTTTGGGGTTTGGGGTTTGAGATTTGGGGTGTGGGGTTTGGGTTTGGGGTCAGGTTTTGGGTGCGGGTTTGGGGTCAGGTTTGGGGTCAGCTGTGGGGTTTGGGGTCTGGGGTCAGGTTTGGGGTTTGGGGTGTGGGGTTTGGGTTTGGGGTGTGGGGTTTGGGTTTGGGGTCAAGTTTTGGCTTTGGGTTTGGGTTTGGGGCCAGGTTTGGGGTTTGGGGTTTGAGATTTGGGGTGTGAGGTTGGGGTCAGGTTTTGGGTGCGGCTTTGGGGTGTGGGGTTTGAGATTTGGGGTGTGGGGTTTGGGGTGTGGGGTTTTGATTTGGGGTCAGGTTTGGGGTTTGGGGTTTGGGTTTGGGGTCAGGTTTTGGGTTTGTGGCCAGGTTTGGGAGTTTGGGATGCGGGATTTGGGATGCAAGGTGTGGGTTTGGAGTTTGGGATTTGGGGTTTGGGCTGCAGGGTTTTGGGTTTGGGATTTGAGGTGTTTGTGGTGTCCTCGTCTCCATCCCCGATTTTCCCTGGCCCAGGCGGGACCGGGAACGGCAGCGCGGGGACAACGCCAGCCTGGGGCACGGCATTGCCTGGATCCCAAACCCCACAAACCCCACAAACCCCACAGACCCCACAGACCCCACGGCATTGCCTGGATCCCAAACCCCCAAACCCCACAGACCCCACAGACCCCACGGCATTGCCTGGATCCCAAACCGCACAGACCCCACAGACCCCACAGACCCCACAAACCCCACAGACCCCACAGACCCCACAAACCCCACAGACCCCACAAACCCCACAAACCCCACAGACCCCACAAACCCCACAGACCCCACAGACCCCACGGCATTGCCTGGATCCCAAACCCCACAGACCCCACAGACCCCACGGCATTGCCTGGATCCCAAACCCCCAAACCCCCACAGACCCCACAAACCCCACAAACCCCACAGACCCCACAAACCCCACAAACCCCACAGACCCCACAAACCCCACAAACCCCACAGACCCCACAAACCCCACAGACCCCACAGACCCCACAGACCCCACAAACCCCACAAACCCCACAGACCCCACAGACCCCACAAACCCCACAGACCCCACAGACCCCACAAAGCCCACGGGATTCCCGCAGCACAGCCACGCACGGAGGCCCCAGCGCTGGCACCGAGCGGATTTATCCCAAAAACCCCTCCTGGAGCCATTCCACGGGGAAACTGAGGCACGCGTCCCGCTTTTCCCAAAAACCCCAAATCCCCTGGAGATCTCCTGCTCTCGTTATCCCTGGGTCCGTCCCAAATGCCCTGGAGATCCCAAATCCAGGTGTTCCCCAATCCCAAATCCAGGGGTTCCCCAATCCCAAATGCCCTGGAGATCCCCAATCCCAAATCCAGGTGTTCCCCAATCCCCGATCCAGATGTTCCTCAATCCCCGATCCAGGTGTTCCCCAATCCCAAATCCAGGTGTTCCCCAATCCCAAATCCAGGTGTTCCCCAATCCCAAATCCAGATGTTTTCCCTCAATAAATCCCTTTTTCCTCTCCAAGTTCGGCTGCTCTGGCAATGACCGGGAATGATCTGGAATGGTCTGGAATGATCTGGAATGGTCTGGAATTATCTAGAATGATCTAGAATGATCTGGAATGGTCTGGAATGGTCTGGAATGGCCCCTTTGCTGCGAGGGTGATCCCCAAATTCCCAAACCCCGAAATTCCCGGTGCTGCTCCACCCCCGAGCACAGAAAATCTCCTCCACCTCCGTTTGAGCTTTGTTTATTTATTTTTATTTTTTTACGTTTTTACTTCCTGCCCACACCAAGTGCCGAGGGAGGGGAAGACACCAAAACCACCCGAGCCGCTCCCGCTTTCCCCAAAATCCCTGGAACAGCCCCAGAGGGAAGGGGACACAAATTCCAGCCCCGTCCCTCCCTTCTCCCGGAGGGGAGCTCGGCTCAGATTGTCCCGGGTTGGGGATTCCAGAGGGATCCGAGCCCAGTTTGGGGATTCCAGGATCCGAGCCCAGTTTGGGAATTCCAGAGGGATCTGAGCCCAGTTTGGGGATTCCAGGATCCGAGCCCAGTTTGGGGATTCCAGGATTTGAGCCCAGTTTGGGAATTCCAGAGGGATCTGAGCCCAGTTTGGGGATTCCAGAGGGATCTGAGCCCAGTTTGGGGATTCCAGAGGGATCTGAGCAGGAGCAGAGTGAGGAAAACGCTGCCGGGAATATCAGGGAATATCAGGAATGTGCTGGGGAAGAGCTCGGCCACGGCTGGGGCCGCATTCCCAGTGCTCCCAGTGCTCCCAGTGCTCCCAGTCCGGCCATCCCAGCGGCGCTGACCCCTCTCCCAGCGAGGGCTGCGGGGCCTGGGGGTGTCCAGAGGGGTCACTCAGTGTCCAGCTGGGAATCCCAGGCTCTCCAGAGGGGTCACTCAGTGTCCGGCTGGGAATTCCGGGAGTCCCAGGCTCTCCTTAGGGGTCACTCCGTGTCCAGTTGGACGCTCTGGGCTGTCCAGAGGGGTCACCGGGTGTCCGGCCGGACGCTCGGGGCTCTCCGGCCGCGCCTCATCCATGCCGAAGTCACCCCAGTAGGGGAAGCTCTCCAGGCTGGCACAGCTGGAAAGCAGAGCAGGAGAAGGGAATGACCCGGGAACGTCGGGAATTCCTGGGCACAGCTCTGGAGCAGGAGAAGGGAATGACCCGGGAACGTCGGGAATTGCTGGGCACAGCTCTGGAGCGGAAGTACCGGGGGTTGTGGGACAGCTCTGGAGCAGGAGAAAGGAATGACCCAGGGAACGTTCTGGGCACAGCTCTGGAGCAGGAGAAGGGAATGACCCAGGGAACGTTCTGGGCACAGCTCCATCCCAGCTGGAGCAGGGGGATGGATGTTCCCATGCCAGGGACGCTCCTGTCCCCCTGCCTGGGCTCCTCTGCCCTGGGGTGCACAGGGAGGAGCTGGGGGTGCCCTGGGATCCTCACCGGGGTCCCGGGGCTGTCCCAGGCTGCTCCCCCTGTCCCGTGTCCATTTCCCACCACAATCCCAGCCCGGAGCACTCCCTCCCCTGCCCTCCCCTGCGCTCACCTGGCCGCGGGCAGCCCCGCGCTGTCGCTGTCCCCGCGCCGCGCCCAGGCCAGCCCCGCGCTGTCCCCGCGCTGTCCCCAGGCCGGCCCGGCCATGGCGTAGTGCAGGATGGCCTCGGTGACCGAGTGCGGGCCCCGGCCCTGCACGCAGGCCTCGATGGCGGGCACGGGCAGCTGGCTCTGCAGGAACAGGTGCAGGCGGCTGTCGGACAGCAGCACCGCGCTCTGCACCACCCTGGGGACACAACAGGGACACCGACGCGTCACCTCTGCTGGCACCTGGCACCCTGGGCACACAGGCAGGAAGGAGAGCACCCTGGACACACAGGGAGGAAGGAGAGCACGGACAGCAGGTGGCACAGCAGGGACAGCAGGGACAGGAGTGGCACAGCAGGCACAGCAGGGACAGCAGGGCCGGTCACCAGGGTGACCCAGCCCTCCCTGCTGCCACCTGCTGGCCACCCCTGGGCACTGCACCCTCCCCAAATCCCGAGCCCCAAATCCCATCCCCTAAACCCCAAATAGCCCAAATCCCAAATAATCCCGAATCCCAAATATCTCAAACCCCAAACCCCAAACCATCCCACACATCCCAAACCCCAAATCCCCAAATATCCCAAACCCCAAATCCCCCAAACCCCAAACCATCCCAAACCCCAAATCCCCCAAACCATCCCCCCAAACCATCCCAACCATCCCAACGGCTGCTCCCACCTCTCCAGGAAGTGCTGCAGCCCCTGCCGGCGCCTCTCGATGAACTCATCCGTGCTGCCCACGAAGAACGCGGATTTCCCCGGCAGCTCCGGCACCGGCCTGGAGAAATCGGGGTGCAACTGTGGGCCGGGCCCCGCGGGGAGCGGAGCGCGCGGGTTGGGGGCGGCACCGCGGAGCCCTTACACCAGGCCGGCGTTGCGCTGCAGCTGCCGCCGCAGCCACACGAACTCCCGGTAGCGGCGCCGCACGCACGACGTCTTGGCGGTGAAGGCCTTGCTGTTGGTCTGGGAGCGGCAGGCTCAGGGACGCGACAGAACCCAGAGAAATAGGAAGGAGGATCTCAGGGAACGGGGATCATCGGGATCACAGGGATCCTCAGGGATCACTGGGAAATCACTGGGAAATCACTGGGACAGGAGGGATCCTCAGGGACCACCGGAGGGATCCTCAGGGATCCGCAGGGATCCTCGGGGATCACCAGAGGGATCCTCAGGGATCACGGAGGGATCCCCAGGGATCACCGGAGGGATCCTCAGGGATCACTGGAGGGATCCTCAAGGATCACTGGAGGGATCCCCAGGGATCACCGGAGGGATCCTCAAGGATCACTGGAGGGATCCTCAGGGATCACCGGAGGGATCCTCAGGGATCACTGGAGGGATCTGCAGGGATCCTCAAGGATCACAGGAGGGATCCCCGGGGATCACTGGGAAATCACTGGGAATCATCCCTGGGAGAGATCACTGCGAGGGATCCATGAGGGATCACTGGGAAATCACCGGGACAGGAGGGATCCTCAGGGATCACTCGGAATCATCCCTGGGAGGGATCCTCAGGGAGAGATCACTGAGAGAGATCCCTGGGAATGATCCCTGAGGGATCCCTGGGAATGGTTCCTGGGAATTGAGGGCTGAGGGATCCAGGATGGCAGCGATCCCTGGCATTGATCTCTGGGAATTGAGGGCTGGATCTGAGGATCCAGGATGGGAATCACCCACGGGAATGATCCGTGGGATCAAGGGGCTGGATCTGGCCGGGGCAGAGGATCCAGGATGGGAATCACCCACGGGATCTCAGTCCCTGCAGGATCCCCCCGCTGCCGGATCCGGGAGCCAAGCCAGGACAGGATCCCGAGGATTCCCCTGCATTCCCCTCGGGACAGCCCAGAGCCGCCCCCGGGGCTCTCCCCGATCCCAGCTCACGTGCAGGAAGATCTTGTAATCCACGTAGGAGTTCCAGGAGCCCTCGTTCTGCACGCGCGGATCCTGCACCCGCACTGTGGTCAGCTCCTCCGGGAAACCGGGATCGGGATCAGGGATCCACCCGGGCCTGCTTCCCTGGGATCAGGGATCCACCGGGGCCTGCTTCCCTGGGATGGGATCAGGGATCCACCGGGGCCTGCTTCACTGAGATGGGATCGGGATCAGGGATCCACCCGGCCCTGCTTCCCTGGGATCGGGATCAGGGATCCACCCCATGACATTTCCAGCTTCCTGGGAATGGCACAGACACCTCCAGACATTCCCATTCCCACCTTTCCAGGCATTCCCATCCCTGCTTTCCCAGACATTCCCATCCCCATTCCCATCCCTGCTTTCCCAGACATTCCCATCCCCATTCCCGTTCCCATTCCCGCTTTCCCAGACATTCCCATCCCCATTCCCATCCCCATTCCCGTTCCCATCCCCATTCCCATTCCCATCCCCACTTTCCCATTCCCATCCCCATCCCCATTCCCGTTCCCATTCCCATCCCCATTCCCCATCCCCATTCCCATCCCCATTCCCCATCCCCATTCCCCATTCCCATCCCCACTTTCCCATCCCCATTCCCATCCCCATTCCCCATCCCCCATTCCCATCCCCATTCCCATTCCCATCCCCACTTTCCCATTCCCATCCCCATCCCCATTCCCGTTCCCATTCCCATCCACATCCCCATTCCCGTTCCCATTCCCATCCCAATCCCCATTCCCGTTCCCATTCCCATTCCCACTTTCCCATCCCCATTCCCGTCCCCATTCCCATCCCCATCCCCATCCCCATCCCCATTCCCTTTCCCATTCCCATTCCATCCCCGGTCCCATTCCCTTTCCCATTCCCATCCCCATCCCCATTCCCAT
Organism: Camarhynchus parvulus; assembly: GCF_901933205.1. Classification (NCBI taxonomy): domain Eukaryota; kingdom Metazoa; phylum Chordata; class Aves; order Passeriformes; family Thraupidae; genus Camarhynchus; species Camarhynchus parvulus. The sequence goes on from NC_044597.1 coordinate 5,332,151, forward strand.
TCCCTTTCCCATTCCCATTCCCCATCCCCATCCCCATTCCCATTCCCATCCCCACTTTCCCATTCCCATTCCCATTCCCATTCCCGTCCCCATTCCCATTCCCGTCCCCATTCCCACTTTCCCATTCCCATTCCCACTTTCCCATCCCCGTCCCCATTCCCGCTTTCCCGTTCATCCCCATTCCCAGCCACCCCAGCACCCAGCCCCGCGCTCTCCCAGGAATTATCCACGGAATTCCCAAGAACTCCTCCCGCCCCAATTCCGGGATCTGCGGATAAACCGCGGCCGCCCCTCACTTCCTCCCGGTTCTCCAGCATCCTAGAGCCAGAGCCCAGCGGGAAACATCTGGGAAAGGAAAGAAAAGAAAGGGATTGGGAGAAATCCTTTCTGTGGGTTTTGCACGGATCCTGCGTCCCCCAGAGCTCCGGGGTCCCGCAGGTTTGGGGAAGACCGGAGTTTAGAGAAAGCCTCCATTGAAGGTGCTCCGGGATTCCCAGTTTGGGGTTGTTTTCCTCAGATTCGGGATTTTCCAAAGGCTCTGCTGCCTCTCACCTGTCCGCGATTGGGGTTCAAGGAGAGAACTCCAGGGAAATTCCTCATTTCCAGGGAAATGCCTGCCAGGGAAAGCGCTCATCGTTATCTCGGGCTCCTTATCTTCCATCCTGATCCAGCCCCGAAAACCTTTCCCAAGCCTCTGGAGCCGCAGGAATCCTCATTCCCATCCAGAGCCAGAAAAACGGGAACGGATCCCAGTTGTTCCTGACTTTCCCTGCGCTGGGTGAATTCCCGAGGACGTTCATAAACCCCGTTTATTCCCGGTTTTCCTTGGACACGCCAGAACATCGGGAGCGGGTTTTTCCAGGATTTTTTTTCAGGATCTTCTGACTTCCAGGGAAGGAGAGGATTCCTCATCCCGCCCCATACCCCCTCCGGGGATGTCCCAAAACCCCGGGAAAAGCCGGAAAAACGGGAATGAATCCCGATTATCCCCTTCCCACGCTTGTAAAACACCGCGGGGAGAATTCCCGGGGCTGTTTCGCCTTTCCAGGGAAGGAAAAGATTCCTCGGCACAGGGACCGGAGCCGGGCCCGGCCCCGAGCCGGGAGAGGCCGCGCACCGGGACCGGCCCCGAGCCCCAAAACCCCGGGAAAAGCCGGGAAACGGGAATTAACCCCATTTATTCCCTCCCCGCGCTGCCTGGGAAACGCCGCGGGGGGAATTTCCGAGGCTGTTTGGGAATTCTCGGGACGGGATCGGAGCCGAGCCCCGAGCCGGACCCGAGCCCGGGCCGGCCCCGCCGGGAGAGGCCGCGGAACGGGGGTGAGGCCCAGCCCAGCGCCGCCGCCTCCTCCCGGGGGTTTGGGGACACCGGGATCCCCGAGGGGACACCGGGATCCCCGAGGGGACACCGGGACCCCCCAAATCTGCGCCCTCCCCTCACGGCCCCCTCACCTCGCACCGCCCGCGGCCCCTTTAAGCGGCGGCGGCCGCGCGCGGGTTTATAGCGCGGGCGGTGCCGGAACTTCCGGTGCGGGGCATGCTGGGAGTTGTAGTCCGGACGCGCCTGTGGTGGCGGGCGCCGCCCCCGCCCTGGCACAAGGAGGGGCTGGAGCTGCTGAGGGAGGTGGGAATGTTTATCCTGGAGAAAAGAGGGACCAGGAGGGACCTGCTGGCTCCCCACAAGTCCCTGGCAGATGGGGCAGCCGTGGGCTCAGGCTCTGCTTCCAGGGGACGGGACAGGAGGAAGGGGACTGGCCTCAGGTTGGGCATCAGCAGGAATTTCTCCGTGCAAATGGGGATGCAGCCCTGGCACAGCTGCCCAGGGCGGCGCTGGACTCCCCATCGCCAAAGGAATGGCTGGACTTGCCGATCTCAGAGGGCTTTTCCAGCCTGAGCGATTCCAAGATTCCCTAAATAAGATTTTTTATGGAGCCCATAAACGGGACCTTCCCTGGGCGCTGGCACGGGTTGGGCACAGCACACTGGAGGTGGCACTCGGGGCTCTGACCTGAGGGACAAGGCGCTTTTGGGTCACGGCTTGAACCCAGAGACTTTCTCACCGTTAATGACAAATTATCTAATTAACAACGGGCAGAACAGAGAGGCCTGACCATCCCGGACTACACCTCCCATCAAGCCCCGCGAGAGCGGCGGACTACACCTCCCATGCCACCTCGCGCGCACGCAGCGCCGCCGCTCTCCACGGACTACACCTCCCATCACACCCCGCGCCCCACAGCGGAACGCACTGCGGCTCGGCGGCGGCGCGGACTACAGCTCCCGGCGTGCCGCGCGCGGGCTCGGCGCAGGCGCGGTGCGCGCGGCGGGCAGCGGCGCTGGCCGGGCTCTTTGTTCAGGGCGGCGGACGGAGCGCGGCCAGGCCCGGGCCCCCCCCCGACCCCCGAGCGCGCCCCCCGCGCCCCTTCCCTCGGACACCGGCGGCGGGGCTGTGCAAGGTCAGCGGGGAACCGGCACCGGCCGCGGGGGGGGCCGGGGGTGAGGGGGGCGAGGGGGGGCGGGGCGGCCGTGGGGGTGGGGGAGGGGAGGGGGGAAAGGGGGCCTGGGGGGGGAGGGGTGAGGGGAGAGGGGATGGGGACAGTGAGGGGGTTCGGGGAGGGGGTCAGTGTGGGGAGGGGTTTGGGGCTGGGGTCGGTGTAGGGATGGATTTTGGGGTGATGGAGGCAGTGCAGGGATGGATTTGGGGTGATGGAGAGGGGATTTGGGGCTGGGGTCGGTGTAGGGATGGATTTTGGGGTGATGAGGAGGGGATTTAGGGCTGGGGTCAGTCTAGGGAGAGATTTGGGGCTGGGGTCGGTGTAGGGACGGATTTTGGGGTGATGGAGGCAGTGCAGGGATGGATTTGGGGTGATGGAGAGGGGATTTGGGGCTGGGGTCGGTGTAGGGATGGATTTGGGGCTGGGGTGAGTGTAGGGATGGATTTGGGGTGATGGAGGCAGTGCAGGGATGGATTTGGGGTGATGGAGAGGGGATTTGGGGCTGGGGTCGGTGTAGGGAGAGATTTGGGGCTGGGGTCAGTGTAGGGATGGATTTTGGGGTGATGGGGTCAGTGTAGGGATGGATTTGGGATGATGGGGTCAGTGTAAGGAGGGATTTGGGGTGATGAGGAGAGGATTTGGGGCTGGGGTCGGTGTCGGGACGGATTTGGGGCTGGGGTCAGCGTAAGGAGGGATTTGGGGTGATGGAGAGGGGATTTGGGGCTGGGGTCGGTGTAGGGATGGATTTTGGGGTGATGAGGAGAGGATTTGGGGCTGGGGTCAGTGTAGGGATGGATTTTGGGGTGATGGGGTCAGTGTAAGGAGGGATTTGGGGTGATGGGGTCAGTGTAAGGAGGGATTTGGGGTGATGAGGAGAGGATTTGGGGCTGGGGTCGGTGTCGGGACGGATTTGGGGCTGGGGTCAGCGTAAGGAGGGATTTGGGGTGATGGAGAGGGGATTTGGGGCTGGGGTCGGTGTAGGGATGGATTTGGGATGATGGGGTCAGTGTAGGGATGGATTTGGGGTGATGGAGGCAGTGCAGGGATGGATTTGGGGCTGGGGTCGGTGTAGGCAGGGATTTGGGGCGCAGGGATGGTCAAGAAAAGGGATAGGAGAAGCATTAGGGGGGTTTTGGGGATCAGTGTAGGGTGGTGGGGAAGGGGTCGGCGATGGGTTTTGTTTCGTGAGGGGAAAAAACTGGGATTTGTGGAGAAAAAAGGGGATTTGTGAGGGGGGGAAAAGTGGGATTTGTGAGGGTAAAACTGGGATTTGTGGAGGAAAAAGGGGAATTGTGAGGGGAAAAGTGGGATTTGTGAGGGTAAAACTGGGATTTGTGGAGGAAAAAGGGGAATTGTGAGGGGAAAAGTGCGATTGTGAGGGGAAAAAAGGGGAATTTGTGGAGGAAAAATGGGAAGCGTGTGGGGAAAAGTGGGATTGTGAGGGGAAAAGTGGGGTTTGTGAGGGGAAAAGTGGGATTTGTGGAGAAAAAGGGGAATTGTGAGGGGAAAAGTGGGATTTGTGAGGGTAAAACTGGGATTTGTGGAGGAAAAAGGGAATTTGTGAGGGGAAAAGTGGGATTGTGAGGGGAAAGTGGGATTTGTGAGGGTAAAACTGGGATTTGTGGAGGAAAAAAGGGAATTGTGAGGGGAAAAGTGCGATTGTGAGGGGAAAAAAGTGGAATTTGTGGAGGAAAAACGGGAAGCGTGTGGGGAAAAGTGGGATTGTGAGGGGAAAAGTGGGGTTTGTGAGGGGAAAGTGGGATTTGTGAGGGTAAAACCTGGGATTTGTGGAGAAAAAGGGGAATTGTGAGGGGAAAAGTGGGATTTGTGGAGGAAAAAGGGAATTTGTGAGGGGAAAAGTGGGATTTGTGAGGGTAAAACTGGGATTTGTGGAGGAAAAAAGGGAATTGTGAGGGGAAAAGTGGGATTATGAGGGAAAAAAGTGGGATTTGTGGAGGAAAAAGGGGAATTTGTGAGGGTAAAACTGGGATTTGTGGAGGAAAAAAGGGAATTTGTGAGGGGAAAAGTGGGGTTTGTGAGGGGAAAGTGGGATTTGTGAGGGTAAAACCTGGGTTTTGTGGAGGAAAAAAGGGATTTGTGAGGGTAAAACTGGGATTTGTGGAGGAAAAAGGGGATTTGTGAGGGGAAAAGTGGGATTTGTGAGGGGAAAAGTGGGATTTGTGAGGGTAAAACTGGGATTTGTGGAGGAAAAAGGGGAAGCGTGTGGGGAAAAGTGGGATTATGAGGGGAAAAACTTGGGATTTGTGGAGGAAAAGGGAATTTGTGAGGGGAAAAGTGGGATTGTGAGGGGAAAGTGGGATTTGTGAGGGTAAAACCTGGGATTTGTGGAGGAAAAAAGGGAATTGTGAGGGTAAAGTGGGATTGTGAGGGGAAAAAAGTGGGATTTGTGAAGGAAAAAAGGGGAGTTGTGAGGGGAAAAGTGGGATTTGTGAAGGAAAAAATGGGAAGCGTGTGGGGAAAAGTGGGGTTTGTGAGGGTAAAACTGGGATTTGTGGAGGAAAAAAGGGAATTTGTAAGGGGGAAAGTGGGATTGTGAGGGGAAAGTGGGATTTGTGGAGGAAAAAGGGGAATTTGTGAGGGGCAAAGTGGGATTTGTGGAGGAAAAAAGGGAATTTGTGAGGGGCAAAGGGGGATTGTGAGGGGAAAGTGGGATTTGTGGAGGAAAAAGGGAATTTGTGGGGGGAAAAGTGGGATTTTGGGGCCCGGGGCTGTAAAAGCCCCGCGCTGTGAGGGGAAGGGGTCCGGATGGGAAAAGCGGGGCCGGGCAGGGACGAGCGGCGGCTTTTGGCGGGAAACGGGAAAAATCCCGGGAATTGGGGAATTGGGGGCGGAGCTGGGGCCGGGAGTGCGCTGGGAGCTGTTCGGGGGGAAATCCGCCGGGATCTGGGCAGCCGGGAGCCGCTTTCGGGTTCTGTGCGTTTTCCCAGGAAAAAGCGGGTTTGGAGCCGGGGTTATCCCGGGGATCTCCCCCCGTGTCCCTTTGGGGGGAAAAAAGGGGATTTTGGGGCCGGGGAAAAGGGGATTCCCCCTGGAATGGGGATGGGTTTGCGGGCAGCTCCGTGTTGGTATAAAACCAAGGGGGTCCCTGGATAAAAATTGGGATTGTGACAGGAAAACTCTGGGATTTGCTGCTAAAGAGGCTGGAAGTGTGGGAGAGGAGCAGGGATAAACCCCGAAATTCCTCTGGAGGTTGAGAGGGGAGGCTCCTGGAATGCGCGGGATTCTGCTGGGAAATGCCCCAAAAAAAAAAAAACAAACCCTGGGAATGGGCTTGGGGTGCAGCCCTTGGGAATTCCTCATGGGAATCTGGGAAAAATGGGTCCCCAAGATGTCCGGAATCCAGGCTTTTCCCATCTGTGGATGCAGAGGTTTTCCCAGCTCGGAATCCAGGGGTTTCCTGGCTCTGAATCCCAGAGTTTTCCAAGCCAGCACTGGATAGAATTTGAGGAATTTTTGATTCCCTAAACAGCCCTGGGATGAAGGGCTGCATGAATACCCCGGAGCAGCCACGATCCAGCAAGGGAGTGTCCATGGAGAGGTTGGGATTTGGGAATGTGGCCCCGGGATGAATTGGGATTAACAGCTGATGGGCTTGGAGCTCGCAGAAATCCCACTTTTCCCGAGAATTTCCCATCCCAGGCAAGGCAGGGAGAGAAAACCCCGGATGGGATTATCCCACTTTTCCCAAAGGGCTGGAGGGAACAAGCTGGGAAAATTCAGGAAAGACTGGGGAAAAAAACCAAAAAAAACCCCAAAAAAACCCAGAGCAGTTTTTAGGGAAAACAAAAAAAGGTTTGCGTGGAATTGCTGAAATTAAAGAGCGGGAAGGCAGAAATCTAAATCTTTGTGTCAGAATCCACTGGGATTGCTCTGGGCATTCCCACCTGGGTTCCTGCCCTGATCCCAGCTTTTTTTGCTGTTTCTGGTGGGAATTACCCCAGTGTTCCCAAGGAGCTCCAGCAGGGCAAGAAGAGAGGAAAATGGGTGGAAAAATCCCAAACAGAATCCCAGTGTTCCCAAGGGAAATCCCAGTGTTCCCAGGCAAAATCCCAGTGTTCCCAAGGGAAATCCCAATGTTCCCAAACAGAATCCCAGTCTTCAAAAAAAATCCCAGTGTTCCTGGGCAAAATCCCAGTGTTCCCAGGGAAAATCCCAGTGTTCCCAGGCAAAATCCCAGTGTTCCCAGGGAAAATCCTAGTGTTTCCAAACAGAATCCCAGTGTTCCTGGGCAAAATCCCAGTGTTCCCAGGCAAAATCCTAGTGTTTCCAAACAGAATCCCAGTGTTCCCAGGGAAAATCCCAGTGTTCCCAAGGGAAATCCCAGTGTGCCAGGGTGGGAAATCCCAGTGTTCCCAGGGAAAATCCCAGCATTCCCAAACAGAATCCCAGTGTTCCCAAACAGAATCCTAGTGTTCCCAAACAGAATCCCAGTGTTCCTGGGCAAAATCCCAGTGTTCCCAAACAAAATCCCAGTGTTCCCAAGGGAAATCCCAGTGTTCCCAGGCAAAATCCCAGTGTTCCCAAGGGAAATCCCAGTGTTCCCAAGGGAAATCCCAGTGTTCCCAGACACAATCCCGGTGTGCCAGGGTGGGAGACGGCATTCCCGCCTGGCAGCAGATCCCCCCTCAGTCCCAGGGTGGGATCCCAGCAGTTCCCCGCTGACGGGCACCCCAGTGTCCCCCGGCTCACCCCAAACTGCGTCCCCCATTCCCCCATCCCGGCTGACTGGGTGCCCCGGTTCCCCAGCAGCAGCCCGGGACAGCGGAGAAGCTGGCCAGCACAATGGGGAAGAAGCAGAACAAGAAGAAGGTGGAGGAGGTGCTGGAGGAGGAGGAGGAGGAGTACGTGGTGGAGAAGGTGCTGGACCGGCGCGTGGTCAAGGGCAAGGTGGAATACCTGCTCAAGTGGAAGGGCTTCTCCGAGTGAGTCGTTCCCCGCGCATCGCAGCGGGCAGGGGGGGATCCAGGGGGGTCCTGGGGGCTCCTCCTGCCGGGGGGGGGCGGGAAAAGGGGAAAATCCCGGTGGTGCCAAGGGGGATCCTGGTGTTCCCGAAAAATCCTGTTATTCCAAAGGATTTCCCATGCCAGGGAGAGAAAATCCTGGAAAGTCTCCTGGTGTTCCCAAGGGAAATCCCGGTGTTCCCAAGGGAAATCCTGGTGTCCCCGAGGATTTCCCATCCCAGGGAGAGCAGGGAGAAAAAAACATGGAAAATCCCGGTGTTCCCACAAAAATGATGCTGCTCCCAAGGATTTCCCATCCCAGGGAGAGAAAATCCTGGAAAATCTCCTGGTGTTCCCGAGGAAAATCCTGGTGTTCCCAGAAAAATCGTGTTATTCCAAAGGATTTCCCATGCCAGGGAGAAAAATTCCTGGAAAGTCTCCTGGTGTTCCCAAGGAAAATCCCGGTGTTCCCACAAAAATCATGTTGTTTCAAAGGATTTCCCATCCCAGGGAGAACAGGGAGAAAAAAACATGGAAAATCCCAGTGTTCCCACAAAAATGATGCTGCTCCCAAGGATTTCCTATCCCGGGGAGAGCAAGGAGAAAAAATCATGGAAAATCCTGGTGTTCCCAAGGAAAATCCCAGTGTTCCCACAAGAATCATGTTCTTCCCAAGGAGAGAAATTCCTGGAAAGTCTCCTGGTGTTCCCAAGGGAAATCCTGGTGTCCCCGAGGATTTCCCGTCCCAGGGAGAGCAGGGAGAAAAATTCCTGGAAAATCCCAATGTTCCCAAGGAAAATCCCAGTGTTCCCACAAAAATAATGTTGTTTCAAAGGATTTCCCATCCCAGGGAGAGCAAGGAGAAAAAATCCCTGGAAAATCCCAATGTTCCCAGAAAAATCAAATATCCCGGAGCGTCCATGATCCAGCAAGGGGAATGTCCATGGGAATGTCGGGATCTGGGAATTGGATGCACCGGGATCAGTGCAAGCATCCCAGCCGTGCCGCGTCCGGGATTTTCTGGGCTGGGAAGAATGAGGGATTTGTGTTTGCTGGCAGCGAGGACAACACCTGGGAGCCCGAGGAGAACCTGGACTGCCCGGATCTGATCGCGGAGTTCCTGCAGTCCCAGAAAACCGCCCACGAGAGCGAGAAGTCCGAGGGCAGCAAGCGCAAGGCCGAGTCGGACACGGAGGACAAAGGGGAGGAGAGCAAACCAAAGAAAAAGAAGGAGGAGGTGAGGCTGGAATGGGGCGCAAGGAAAATCCCTGGAAAAGCCATTCCAGGGGGGGTTTCAAGGAATGGGAGGCTGGAGGTTTGGGAAGGAGGAAGGAGGGGATGGCTGAGCTTGGCTTGGCGAGTTTGCCAGTCTGGGTTCCCAGTCTGATCCCAGTCTGATCCCAGTTTGGGTTCCCAGTTTGGGTTCCCAGTCTGATCCCAGTTTGGTTTCCCAATCTGTTCCCAGTCTGTTCCCAGTCTGTTCCCAGTCTGGGTTCCCAGTCTGATCCCAGTTTTGGTTCCCAGTCTGGTTTCCCAGTCTGTTCCCGGTTTGGGTTCCCAGTCTGGTTTCCCAGTTTGGTTTCCCAGTTTGGTTTCCCAGTTTTGGTTCCCAGTCTGTTCCCGGTTTGGGTTCCCAGTCTGGTTTCCCAGTCTGGTTTCCCAGTTTGGGTTCCCAGTCTGGGTTCCCAGTCTGGTTTCCCAGCCTGATCCCGGTTTGGGTTCCCAGTCTGTTCCCAGTTTGATTTCCCAGTTTTGGTTCCCAGTTTGGTTTCCCAGTTTGGGTTCCCAGTCTGTTCCCAGTTTGATTTCCCAGTTTTGGTTCCCAGTTTGATTTCCCAGTTTGGGTTCCCAGTCTGGTTTCCCAGCCTGATCCCAGTTTAACCAGTTCCCTGTGTCCTGTCCCTCCCTTACCCCAGTCCCTCTCCAGCTCTCCCGGAGCCCTGCAATCCCGGCGCGATCCGCCCTGCCCGTCCCAGAGCCGGCAGTGTCCCTCGGGGATTCACAAATGGAATTTTCTCCTTTTTCCCCTTTCCCAGTCGGAGAAGCCGCGAGGCTTCGCGCGAGGCTTCGAGCCGGAGCGGATCATCGGCGCCACGGACTCCAGCGGGGAGCTGATGTTCCTCATGAAGTGGTGAGGGCTCCAGGGGATCGGGAATTGTGTGGGGTCGGGGGCTGCCCCTGCCTCTGTGCCGTGGCCAGGGAGCGGTTTGGAGCTCCGGGAGTGGGAACGTTCGTCCTGGAGCACAGAGGGATCGGGAGGGACCTGCTGAGGTCCCTGACAGGAGGGGACAGGAGGTTCTGATCCCAGGGAGGGTCAGGGGTCAGGGTTTGGGGTCAGGGGTTAGGGTGTGGGGCATCCTGAGCCCCTCAGGAATTCCATTCTCCTTCTGGGCCTGGATTTTTCCCATTCCTCCTTTTCTCCCCTCCCTGACTTCCCTCTCCTTTTGCATCCCAAGAACTGGGACAAGGCCGACCTGGTGCCCGCCAAGGGTCAGGGTTTAGGGTCAGGGTCAGGGTTTAGGGTCAGGGTCACCGTTTAGGGTCAGGGTTAGGGGTCAGTTTAGTAAGTGGTGTAGTAGGGTCAGAGAGATCAGGGTTTAGGGTCAGGGTCAGGGGTCTGTGGGACACCAGACATTCCATTTCTCTTTAGGGTTTGGGTCGGGGCGGGACAAGAACTCTCTCGGGAAAGCCGAGGCCGACCTGGTGCCCGCCAAGGAGGCCAACATCAAGTGCCCGCAGGTGGTGATCTCGTTCTACGAGGAGAGGTTGACATGGCACTCGTACCCCTCAGAGGACGATGACAAGAAAGAGGACAAGAACTAAGCCCCGCTGGCCCCGCTCCGGGCAGCTCTGGGGGTTTTTTTGGGGAAGAAGATCCGACCTTTGGTGGGCTGTGAGCAGAGGAGGGGTTTGGAGGTGCCCTGGCCGAGCCCCCGGCCGGGCCCCAGCCCTGCAGCCGCTCCTCTGCTCCGGCCGTGCCCGAAGCGCCGCCGGGAGCCGCAGCTCCGCGGGGCTGGGGGCTCCGGGCAGGGCGAGCGAGGCAAAGCCCCTCCATGGAGGACTCGGCGGGCTGGGGATGCACGTGGAGCCTGCAGAGCCCGTCCCACAGCCCCAGCCCTGCTCCCTGTAGTGCTCGCTCCGCGTTTCTAAGGCGTAGCATGCGTGTAGGTCTTTTGATTCGGATTCTTATTTTCCTTGTTTATTATTTTCCTTTTTTATTTTCCTTTTTTATTACTTTTCCTTTTTTATTTTCCTTTTTATTTTCCTTTTTATTTTCCTTTTTATTTTCCTTTTTTTGGGTTTTTTTTTTGGCTGTTTCCTGGTGTTATCCTTTGGGGGGAAGGAAGGGAGGGATTTTGGGGGGAATTCAATCACTTTTCATCAAGGAGGGAAATGAGGTCTGGTGATGGCATTCCCAGATCGTTTCCATATTTTTGGGGTTGTGTTTTTTTTTTTTTTAAAAAAGAACCTGAATTCAGTTTGGTTTTTTTTTCCTAAAAAAGAACCTGAATTCAGTTTGGTTTTTTTTTCCTAAAAAAGAACCTGAATTCAGTTTTGGGGTTTTTTTTTCTTCTATAAAAGAACCTGAATTCAGCAAAGAAAATCAATGTACTAAAGAAAAAATTAAGGGAGAAAGGGAGGAGATCCCAGCATTGCTGCCAGAACTGGGGACAGAGACGCTGAAACTGTGAATGTCCAGAATCTCCGGCGCTGATCCTCGAGCGATTTTTAGGGGGAACTTTTGGGGAAAAAGGGGGAGGGAATTTTTGGGGGGGGAGGGGACGAAGGGGAGACTTTGTGAAAACGCAACTTTGTGATTCTGTATCGTCCTGCAGCACAACTGCCGCTCCTGACACGTGCATTGTATGGGGGGGATGGACTTTAACCCTTTCATTGCCTTTTTAACCCTTTTTTTTTTTATTTTTTTCCATTCTAAGGTGCTATTTCTCCAAATTGGGGAGGGGGGGGAAATCCCAAAAACAAAAAAAGAGATTTCCTGAATTTCTGACCACTCCTTCTTTTTCCCACTCTGGATTTTCCTGCGCAGCCAGCAGGGAGGGGATGAGGGAGAGGAGCCAACAATCCAATCAATCCCAATTCTCCCCAGGCGGGGCTGGGAGCTGCTTTCCCAGAACCTCGGGGGTGGGTTTTGATTTCTGAAATCATTTCTTTCCCAAATCCTGAACTATTTAAGTGACTCCAGGGGTGGGATCTCGACGTGCATTGTACAAACCTTTTTTATGAGCATGTGTTTGGGTTCCTGTGCAAAAATCCGTGTGCAAATGTAGAAGTTCGTGTTTGGATTTTAACTTCATACCGAGCTCTGTCCAGTTTTTATTTTGGTTTTTTGTTTTGTTTTGTTTTGATTTTTTTTTTTTTGGTCTCAATAAAATTTTAGATTTATAATCCTGATTTTAAATTTTTTTTTATAATTTTTTTTATTTTTAAAAAAAAAAAGTAACGATTTCTTGACCTTGCTGCCTTTGGGGACGGCGGGATCCAGGGGGCTCCTGAGGGCTGGAGGAGGAGGAGGAAGGTTCCTGGGGGAGGAAGAGGAAGGTTCTTGGAGGAGGAGGATGAATGTTCTTGAACAAGGACGGTGCTGGAGGAGGATGGGGGCTCTTGGGAAGGATGGTGGCTCCTGGAGGAGGAGGAGGAAGGTTCCTGGAGGAAGATGATGGTTCCTGGAGGAAGATGATGGTTCCCGGAGGAAGATGATGGTTCCCGGAGGAAGATGATGGTTCCTGGAGGAAGATGGTGGCTCCTGGAGGAGGAAGATTCTTGGAGGAGGAGGAAGGTTCTTGGAGGACAAGGAAGGGAGTGGTTCTTGGATAATGGCTCCTGGAGGAGGAGGAGGAGGAAGGTTCTTGGAGGATGATGATGGTTCCTGGATGAGGATGGTGGCTCCTGGAGGAGGACGGATGTTCTTGGAGATGGATGGTTCTGGAGGAGGATGGGGGCTCTTGGAGGAAGATGGTTCCTGGAGGAAGATGATGATGCCTGGAGGAAGATGGTGGCTCCTGGAGGAGGAGGGTTCTTGGAGGAGGTTGGGGGTTCTGAGAGGAAGATGATGGTTCCTGGAGGAGGATGATGGTTCCTGGAGGAAGATGATGGTTCCTGGAGGAGGATGATGGTGCCTGGAGGATGATGATGGTTCCTGGAGGAGGATGATGGTGCCTGGAGGATGATGATGGCTCCTGGAGGAAGATGATGGTTCCTGGAGGAAGATGATGGTTCCTGGAGGAAGATGATGGTTCCTGGAGGATGATGATGGTTCCTGGAGGAGGATGATGGTTCCTGGAGGAAGATGATGGTTCCTGGAGGAGGATGATGGTTCCTGGAGGAGGATGATGGTTCCTGGAGGAGGATGATGATGCCTGGAGGATGATGATGGTTCCTGGAGGAAGATGACGGCTCCCGGAGGAAGAGGATGGATCCCAGGAGGAGCAGTGGTTCCTGGAGGAGGAGATCATGCCTGGGGAAGATGATGGATCCCTGGAGGACCACGACCGTCCTTGGAGGAAGATGACCGGGGCCACCTGCAGGAGGAATGATGCCTGGAGGATGATGATGGTTCCTGGAGGCAGATGGAGGCCTCCGAGGAAGAGGATGGATCCCTTGCGCTTCTCCTCCTCCTCCTCCTCCTTTTCCTTCTTCTTCTTCTCCTCCTCCTCCTTTTCCTTCTTCTTCTTCTCCTCCTCCTCCTTTTCCTGCTCCTCCTCCTCCTCCTTTTCCTTCTTCTTTTTCTCCTCCTCCTCCTTTTCCTTCTCCTCCTTCTCCTCCTTTTCCTTCTCCTCCTCCTTCTCCTTTTCCTTCTTCTCCTTTTCCTTCTTCTCCTTTTCCTTCTTCTCCTCCTTCTCCTTCTTTTCCTTCTTCTCCTTTTCCTTCTTCTCCTTTTCCTTCTTCTTCTCCTCTTCCTTCTTCTTCTCCTTTTTTTCTCCTTTTCCTTTTTTCTTCTTCTCCTTCTTCTTCTCCTTTTCCTTCTTCACCTTTTCCTTCTTCTTTTTTTCTCCTTTTCCTTTCTTCTCCTTTTCCTCTTTCTCCTTTTCCTTCTTCTCCTTTTTTTCTCCTTTTCCTTTTTTCTCCTTTTCTTCTCCTTTTCCTTCTTCTCCTTTTCCTCCTTCTCCTTTTTCTCCTTCTCCTTTTCCTTCTTCTTTTTTTCTCCTTTTCCTTTTTTCTTCTTTTCCTTCTTCTTCTCCTTTTTTTCTCCTTTTCCTTTTTTCTTCTTTTCCTTCTCCTTCTCCTTTTCCTTCTTCTCCTTTTTTTCTCCTTTTCCTTTTTTCTTCTTTTCTTCTTCTTCTCCTTTTTTTCTCCTTTTCCTTTCTTCCCCTTTCTCTTCCTCCTCCTCCTCCATCCCCCGCAGGGCAGGAACAGCTCCCTCTCACCCAAGCTGCAGTGACGGCAGAAAATCCCCAAATTCCCAAATTCCACCCCGAACCCCCTCAAATCCCAAACAAAACCCCTGGAGCCGAGGCTGGTACAGTGAATAAGCCGTTTTTATTTTTTTGTCCTGTGCTCACAACAATCTCTCTTCTCTCCCTGACAGGTCACAGATCATTCAAATCAAAAAAAAGTTTCTAAGAGGAAACAAAAAGAAATAATTTAGCCACACGCACAGGGCTCTCTCTCCATTCCAACCTCCCCACATCCCAACTTGTGCTTCATTCCCGGGAGGCCGCAGGGGCTCGGGGCTCCCGCCGGCCCATCCCAGCTCCAAGCATTCCCAAAAGATCCCGGAAAACATTCCCACAAACCCACACACATCTTGCCAGCCTTCCCTGCTGCTTTCCCGGGTGGCAGCACCACCCTGGGATCCTCCCCGGATCCCGTGCACAGGACTGGCTCGGAAAAGCCGTTATTTTTATTTTATTTATTATTTTTTTAAGCATTTTTTTTTTTTTTTTTTTTTTTTTTTAATTTCTATTTTTTTTTTTGGTTGCTGGTAAAGTCAGAACACTCCCAGCTGTGCTATATGGAAATACAGCTCTAGGATGGTCTCCGAGGTGTGGAGACCTGACAGTGATCAAGGCACTACCCCCACCCCCCTCCTGAAAAACAAAGGAAGTCAGACCAACACCTCTAGGGACAGAAGAGAATCCTATAATGTGATCACACGGTTACACGGAATCTTTATGGCAAAGAGAACATTGAGCAGCTTTGAACGTTCGGGCTTCTCCTTTTTTTTTTTTTTGGCTTTTTTTTTACTTTTTTTTTTTTGTAATTTTTTTTTAGGTTTTTTTGTTTGTTTGTTTGTTTGTTTGGGTTTTTTTTACTCAACACAAGCACTTCTAGACCCTAAAAGGGGCAGGAAAAAGTCAAGGCTGGAACGCCCAGAAACCCAAGCGTGGTTATGGGACGGGGACCTGCAGCTGTTGAATGCTCGAGGGGACAGCCCAAGGCCGGGGCTGAGGTTGGCATCGGGGTCCCAGCGCTCCCCTTGTGCTGTTCCTGACCCAAAATTCCTTCCCAGGAGAAGCTCGGGAAGGGATCCCGCTGCTCCCTCCTTCCCCGCCCCAAAGCTCTGCGGGATCCTCCCGGCGTGGATTCCTTGCCCTTTCCCCCGGCTCTGAGCGTCCTCAGGTGGGAAAGGGTTAACGGGAGTCGGCCCCGGCTCTGCTCCTCCTCGGGCTGGAAAGGGTTAATGGAAGTCACGCCGCTTTTTGTGTCTCTCCACGTGCGCCCTGGTCTGATCTCCATCGAGGAAGGAGAAATCTGGAATATCTCACACACACCGATGGCAAAAACGGGGTCGGGATGAAAGGAAAAAAGGGAAAAAAAAACCAAAAAAGAACCAAAAGAAAAAAAAAAAAAAGAGGGGAAAAAAAATAAAAAACAACCAACTACCTGAAATCACAGAACTTTGGAAGTTCAGAAAAACATCTCTCCTATAACTTGGTTTGAAGTCCATTCTCTTAAATCTCTTTTTTTTTCTTTTTTTTTGTTTTTTTTTTTTCTCTTACTTAAAGCCAGTTCCTAACAGTAGTTTTGTTTTTGTTTTTTTTGTGGGATTTTTTTTTTTGTGGTTTTTTTTTTTTGTTTTATCCACCTCGTGCCAACCTCCCCAGCAGCGATGCCAGCTCGGCCCTGCTCTCCCAGCACCCGGGGGTGGCCGGTGGCAGCTGGGCTGGGCTGGGCGCCGTGCCCCGCTCGGGGCCGGCCGCTGCCGCAGAGTCCCCGGCGCCGCCCGGCGCGCGCGGCTCCAGGAGACAGAGTCGGATAAGAAGGCATCAAAGTTCCCTCCGCAGCGCTTCCAGGCTCGGCCCTCACGCCAGCTCTCCCTTCCGCCGCCACCGTCACTTCCTCCTGTCCTTCTGCTTGCGCTCCGGGCGGCGCTGGCTGCGGCTTCGGCGCGCTGGCGCGCAGCGGGATCAGCAGCACGCTGCCGTCGCTGCCGTACTGCAGCGCGTAGCGGCTCGGCGAGTAGGGCCGGCCCTGCTCGTCCCGCAGCCGCCCGAACACCTCCTGGTACAGGCTCTGCACCTTCTGCTTCATCTGCCGGATGGACTTGAGGAACTCCACCTTCTCCCTGAGCAGTTTGGACTTGTCGCGCTGCAGCTCCTCCACGTCGCGCTCCAGGTTGAGGATGGTGTCCAGCTTCCTCTTGCGGCAGTTCTGCGCGGCCATCTTGTTCTTGCCGCGCCGGCGGATGTCGCGGATGAGGCTGAGCTGGGCCTCGCTCAGCTGGTACTTGGACAGGAGCTCGTTGAACTCCTCCACGGGCAGGTTGATGATCTTGTCGTTGGTGAAGGGGATCTTCATGGCCCTGGCGCGGTGCTCGTCGCGGCTCAGCTGCTTGTCCAGCAGCTCGGACGGTTTCTCCTTGCCGCTCTTCTTGCCGGCGCCGGGCGCTTTGGGCTCCTCGGGGTCGAGGGCGCCCGGGGCCATGTTGTAGGTGTGGTTGTGGCCCACGTGCTCCAGGTAAGGCAGGTAATGGAGCTGCGCCGGGTCCTGGTAGCTCATGCGGCAGAACTTGCTGTACTCTGGCTGGTAGCCAACCGCCCCTTCCGCTTCCTCAAAGTCCACGTTCTCCGAGTCCGAGCTGTAGCCCACGGCGCCTTCCTCGGAAAACGAGGAGGAGGAGGAGGACGAAGAGGAAGAGGACGACGAGGACGAGGCTTCGGAGCTGCTCAGGGACGCGGGGCTGTGGCCAGAATCCAGGGAAAGACCTGAGTCGGAATCGAACTCCTCCTCCAGCTGCGAGGCCTGCACGGGGTTGAAGCCCTCCTCGATGGCCAAGTCCATCAGGCTGATCTCATCCAGCATGGCCTCGTCCAGCAGCCCTCCCAGGGGGTCGGGCAGCTCGGGCCCGGCCGTCTCGTTGGCCGTGCCGTTCATCTGGGGCGGGAAGAAGATCCCGCTCAGGTTGGTGGAGCCGAAGGTGCTGTTGAGGCCGGTGGAGTTGTCGGGCGCCAGCTGCAGCAGGGCCGAGCCGCCCGCCACGGAGGGGCTCTCCATGTCCGAGCTGAAGAGGGAGAAGTCCTGGGAGCAGCTGCCCAGCGAGGCCTGATGCAGGCTGACGTTCTGGTTGATGGGCGTGCCGGGGGCCAGGCTGTAGTTGGACGCCAGGAGGTCCCCGCCGGTGCCGCCGTAGAGGCTCTCGGCGCCCGTGCTGTTCACCTCCATGGCCTGCAAGAGACGCGGCACGGCTCGGCCAGGAGCCCCGGGGCCAAGGGCGCCGCCACATCCCACCCAGGAGCTCGCAGGTGGCATGGGGGGTGGCACAGGGACGGCACAGGGACGGCACGGGGACGGCACGGGGATGGCACGGGGAGATGGCACGGGGATGGCACGGGGATGGCACGGGGAGATGGCACAAGGATGGCACAAGGATGGCACAGGGGATGGCACAGGGATGGCACAGGGATGGCACAGGGGATGGCACAGGGATGGCACAGGGATGGCACAGGGGATGGCACAGGGGATGGCACAGGGGATGGCACAGGGACGGCACAGGGACGGCACAGGGGATGGCACAGGGGATGGCACAGGGGATGGCACAGGGGATGGCACAGGGGATGGCACAGGGGATGGCACAAGGATGGCACAAGGATAGCACAAGGATGGCACAAGGATGGCACAGTGCCACCGCAGCGTCACCACCAGGACCAGAATTGACACCTGGAGGGACGAGGCCCGTGCCACCGTCGCGGGGCTCACCTGCATCTCCATGATGGACATCAGGTCCTGCCACTGCTGCTCCAGGTCGAAGGGCGACTCGGTGTCGGCCAGCAGCGGGGACAGCAGGCTGGGGGGGCCGCCCGGGGCCCGGCTCTGCCCGGGCACGGCCTCGCTCAGGGCGGAGACATCGGCAGCTGGGAACTGAGCACGCCGGGGAGTCAGGGCTGGCACCGCGGGGATGAGCAGGGACACGCGGGGATGGACACCCGGGGATGGACACTCGGGGATGGACACTCGGGGATGGACACCCGGGGATGCACACGGGGATGGACACCCGGGGATGGACACCCGGGGATGGACACTTGGGGACACACAGGGATTTTCAGGGATGTTCAGGGATGCTCAGGGATGTTCAGGGATGCACAGGGATTGATGCTCGGGGATGAGCAGGGACACTTGG
This sequence comes from Camarhynchus parvulus, assembly GCF_901933205.1. Taxonomy (NCBI): domain Eukaryota; kingdom Metazoa; phylum Chordata; class Aves; order Passeriformes; family Thraupidae; genus Camarhynchus; species Camarhynchus parvulus. The sequence goes on from NC_044597.1 coordinate 5,350,186, forward strand.
GGATGCTCAGGGATGGACACTCAGGAACATTCAGGGATTCTCAGGGATGCTCAGGGATTCTCTGGGACATCCAGAGATGGATGCTCAGGGATGGATGCTCAGGGATGCAGCCACCCCCCAGCCCAGCGCCCTTCCCGCCCTCTTTGCCGTGAACTAACGAGGAGCAAAGCCAGGAGGTTTTAATTAGCCACAGCCCCCCCTCCCCGCGTGGAGCCTCCTGGAGCAGCCAAACCCGATTTGCTGCTGCGGGAGAAGCACGGGAGGCAGGCAGAGCCTGGGGCCCCGGCCCGTGGGCTCACCTCGGAATTGTCCCCGAAGGGGAAGGTGGCCTCCAGCAGCCTAAGGCACTCCTCCAGGGACAGCGCTGTCTGATCCTCCGCTCCAGGCACCTGGGGGACGGCAAACACACGCCATGGCAGCCGCGGGCTGAGCGAGCTGCTGCTGAGGAGGAACCAGCTCCCTTCCAGCAGGGCTGGATCGCAGCGCATCCAAAAAGAGCCAGAGCCCCACCCAGTGCTCCTGTGCTGGCTCCATCCTCCCGCTCGCTTCGGGGCTACGGGAGAGCGCCAGCGCCGCCGCTGCCGGCCAGCCGGCTGTCCCTGCTGTCCCTGCTGCCCCTGCTGCCCCTGCTGTCCCTGCTGCCCCTGCTGTCCCTGCTGTCCCTGCTGCCCCTGCTGTCCCTGCTGTCCCTGCTGTCCCTGCTGCCCCTGCTGTCCCTGCTGCCCCTGCTGTCCCTGCTGCCCCTCCGGCCAGGGGGACTCTGCAGTTGCCCACGGGGACACGGCCCTGCCCAAATCCTGCTGCCCTCCTGGGCGAGCCCTGCTGGAGCTGGAGCTGGAGCAGCCCCCGCAGCGGCAGAGCCGCAGGGCCCCGGAGCGCAGCCCCAGCCCGGCCGGCCCGGGGCGTTACCTGCGCAGGGAAACTCTCCCCGGTCTCTCCATCAACTAGCGGGATTCTATCCAAGACCTCCTGCCCTGCACTCCTCCAGCTGTCCCCGCGCTCCCTCCCATCGCTCAGCTCTTTGTCCACTTCGCTCTCTTTCTGACGGTGGCTGTAGTCAAAAATCTCTCGCCCAGCGCCGAGATCAATATCCTGTCTCCACAGGATGTCAATCAAATCGATGTCCTGCAAGACAGACCACATTTCCTTCAGCCCGCTGGCCTGTGCTGGGGGGGTCCCCGCCCGGCGGCCCCTCCCCAGGGCCCCCCGCCCGTCCCGCAGCCCACCCGCCCGGGCGCCCCTGGGCCGCCGGGGCTCGGGAGCGGCGCGGCCCGGCCGGGAGCGGCTCTGCGGGCTCCGCATGGCCGGCGCTGCCCTGCCCGCCGCCCATGGCCGCCCGCCCGCCGCCGGGGAGGCGGCGGGGGCCGCCGGGCCCGCGTCGCGGCGGTGGCTGCGCCGTGCCCGCCTTGCATCAGCCCGTGGTGCCATCCCGGCCATTTGCATAAGGGGTGGGGTGGCAGGAAAATCCCCGCATTCCCACCCACCTGATGCAACTTGAGCCGCCGCCGCTCCGCCGGGCCCCGGCCCGCTCCCCGCCGGCACCGGGCTGCCCGCAGCCCCCGGGCTCCCCCGCAGCCCCCCGCTCCTCGGGGCGGCCCCGGTACCTTTCTCATGTCCCCAGCTGCCGCCCGGGCCGCGGCGCACGCCGATCATGGTCCCCGGGGGAGGAAGAGGAGGAGGAGGCGGCGGCGGGGCGGGCTGGCCGGGGCGCGGCGCCGCGCACGCATCGCCGGCCGGGGCGGCGGCGGCAGCGGCGGGGGAGCCGCGCTCGCTCCGCCCCACCGGCCACAGGTGCCCGCGCGGCCCCGCTGCGGCGGCAGCGGCCGCCCCCGCCCCCGGTGCGGAGGATGCTGCTGTGGCTGCGGCGGCGGCCCCCGGGCGGGCGGCGGGGCCGGGAGGCTCGGCGGGGCCGGGAGGGGCTCGGGAGGGACCGGGAGGGGCTCGGCGGGGCCGCCCCCCCACCTCCCCCGCCGTTCCCGGCTGCGGCGGCCGCCAAGCCCCGCCCCCTCCGCAAGGCCACGCCCTCTCCCCGCCGGGATGCGGCTCTCCCGGACCACGCCCCTCCGCCGATGGCCCCGCCCCACCCCGGGCGGTGGCCACGACCAATCAGCGCCAACGGGGCCGCCGCCCTGGCCAATCAGTGCCGGCGGGGGCCGCCCGCTCAGCCAATCAGCGCCCGCCCGGCGCCCACCGGGCCGCGCCCCCGCCCTGGCGCAGCGGGGCCGCCCCCGGCCCCGCCCGCACCGCACCGGGAATGGGGAATGGGGGCGGGGAACACCGGGACCCCCGGCCCGGAGCCCGCACGGCCCGGGGTCACCTTGGGCCCGGCCCCCGGGACAGCCCGGCCCGCAGGGCGCGACCCCCGGCGCGCCCCCTCCCCTCCTCCCCCGGTGCTCCTCGGCCCGGGCACGCCCCGGCCCCGGTAACCGCGGCCAAGTGTAAGGAGATCCCCCGGGCGGGGGGGGGACGGCGCGGAGCCCCCGCAGCTCATCACATGCCCCACGTATTTTTATCCTCGTGTTGTGGAAACGGCCCCGGGCACGGAGCCTCCGCCGCCCTCCCCACCCCCAATGCTGCAGAGGGAAGCGCCGGGATTTAATCCCAGCTTTGTCTTTAGCCCCGGCTCGAAATGGGCATTTTTTTATCCGTGGGATAAAAATCAAGTGGATTTCATAATTCCCCTCCCGCCCCGCCCGCTCTCCGGGTGCTGCAACGCCCAAAAAGGGGAAAAAAAAAAAAAAAAAAAAAAAAAAATCCCGCACAGCATTCCCGGAGCGAGTTCCAGCTCTTCCCAAAATTATTTATATCGCCCGTGTTCCCCCGGCAAGGTCGCGCCTGGACCGCGCACAACCCACCGGGAGTCGCAAGGAGCCAGGAAAAGTCACGGGAAAATTCCCAGGGCGGCCCCGGAGCCATCGCAGCCCGGGCCCGCGGGCACGGCCCCGCGGCGCTCCCCGGGGAGCCGGGCGGGGAAATCGCCCCCTGCAACAGCCCCGGAACCAAACTGCGGGGGACGAGGGCGCGGGATGGGGCGAGCGGGATTTCCTGGAGCCCGCGCGCGCTCCGGGAACCGCGGAGAACGGCCCCGGAGGGAGCGGGAGCATCCGGGGTTCTGGGGGAAAGCATGGGAAATACAGCCTGGAGGGGCAGGGATGCGGGAAAATCCGGGATTATGGGGAAATCATGGAAAACAGAGCCTGGAGGGACAGGGATGCGGGAAAATCCGGGATTATGGGGGAAATTATGGGAAACAGAGCCTGGAGGGACAGGGATGGAGGAAAATCCGGGATTATGTGGGAAATCATGGAAAACAGAGCCTGGAGGGACAGGGATGGAGGAAAATCTGGGATTATGGGGAAATCATGGAAAATAGAGCCTGGAGGGACAGGGATGGAGGAAAAACTGGGATTGTGCGGGGATCATGGAAAACAGAGCCCTGGAGGGAGCGGGGATCCTGTCTGGCACGGTTTTGGGGGAAATAGTGGAAAACGGAGCCTTGAGAGTGAGCAGGGATGGAGGAAAAGCCGGGATCAGGGGGAAATAATGGAAAACAGAGCCCTCCTGTCCGGCGAGCTTTTGGGGGAAATCACGAAGAACAGAGCCTTGAGAACACGTAGGGATGCAGGAAAAGCCGGGATCGGGGGGGAATGGAGGAAAACGGAGCCCCGAGGATGAGCAGGGATGCGGGAAGGGCTGGGATCCCCCTGATTCCCAGCCCGGGTTCCACTGCCAGCACAGCCAGGCCCGGGGAGGCCGCTGGAAACGGCGGCTCCCGGCCTCTCTGTGCCCGAAATCCCCAAATCTGAGCCCGGTTTCACTGCCTGGGGAGGGAGGCAGCTCCCGGCCTCTCTGTGCCCGAAATTCCCAAATCTGAGCCCGGTTTTGCTGCCCTGGGAGGGAGGCTGCGGCCTCCTGTGCCCGAAATCCCAAATCTGCGTTTCACTGCCTGGGGAGGGAGGCAGCTCCCGGCCTCTCTGTGCCCGAAATCCCCAAATCTGAGCCCGGTTTCACTGCCTGGGGAGGGAGGCAGCTCCCGGCCTCTCTGTGCCCAAATTCCCTCAAATCTGAGCCCGGTTTCACTGCCTGGGGAGGGAGGCAGCTCCCGGCCTCTCTGTGCCCGAATTCCCCCAAAATCTGAGCCCGGTTTCGCTGCCCTGGGAGGCTTTTGGAAAAGGGCAGCTCCCGGCCTCTCTGTGCCCCTAAAATCCCCCAAATCCGGCCCCGGTTTCCCTTCCCAACGCTCCCCAGAGGCAGGAATCCCCAGCTGGGGAAGGGCGCTGCAGCCTCCCAGCAGTGACCTTGCCCAAGGATCCTCCCGATGCCACTCCCGGGGCTGGGAACGCCTCCCCGGGCAAGGCCAGGGGGCAGCACCAGGGGGATGCCCGGCTGCGTGCCCCGTGTCCCTGTGGCAGCCCAGAGCGGGGCTTTCCCCGGAACAGGCCGGGATGGCACTCCCAGGGGCTGCCCCATCAGCTCCAGCTCTGGCCCTGCAGCGCTCCCCGCACAGCTGCTCCCACAGCCCGGCCCTGATCCCGATCCCGATCCTGGCCCCAATCCCGGCCCTGATCCCTGCTGCAGCACACGCCAGCGGCTCCCGGGGCCCTGCTGGGAGGGCAGAGCCTCGCTGGAAGGGCCTGGGGACGTGGATCAGGACTGACAGCCCATTCCACAGCCCTGGAAGGACCTGGGGACGTGGATCAGCACTGACAGCCCATTCCACAGCCCTGGAAGGACCTGGGGACGTGGATCAGCACTGGGACCCCAATCCACAATCCTGGAAGGACCTGGGGACGTGGATCAGCATTGACACCCTATTCCATAAAGCTGGAAGGACCCAAGGCCATGGATCAGCACTGAGACCCCGTTTAACACCACTGGAAGGACCCAAGGCTGGGAATTACCACTGACACCCTATTGCTTGACCCTGGAAGGACCCAAGGCCATGGATCAGCACTGACAGCCCCATTCCACAATCCTGGAAGGGCCTGGGGACGTGGATCAGGACTGACACCCTATTCCATAAAGCTGGAAGGACCCAAGGCCATGGATCAGCACTGAGACCCCAATTCCACAGCCCTGGAAGGACCCAAGGCTATGGATCACCACTGACACCTCGATTCCACAGCCCTGAAAGGACCTGAGGGCACGGATCAGCCCTGACACCCTGATTCCACAGCCCTGGAAGGACCTGGTGACATGGATCAGCACTGACACTCCCATTCCACAGCCCTGGAAGGACCCGAGGGCACGGATCAGCCCCAGGCCCCAGGGAAGCCAGGATGTGCCGTGACCGAGGCAGCCGTGCCACAACCACAGCAGCAGCTCCCGGGGCCTGCGATCACATCCCAGCCTTCCCAAAGGTCAGGGAAAGCAGGAAAACCAAACCCAGCCCAGCCCAGCCGGATGGGGAGGGAAACTGAGCGAGGAAAGGAATTCTGGGCAGGAAAAGTGAGCGAGGAAAGGAATTCTGGGCAGGAAAAGTGAGCGAGGAAAGGAACTCTGAAGAGGAAAAGTGAGTGAGGAACTGAATTCTGGGGAGAGAAAGTGAGCAAGGAAGGGAATTCTGGGCAGGAAAAGTGAGCAAGGAAGGGAATTCTGGGCAGGAAAAGTGAGCGAGGAAAGGAACTCTGAAGAGGAAAAGTGAGTGAGGAACTGAATTCTGGGGAGAGAAAGTGAGCAAGGAAGGGAATTCTGGGCAGGAAAAGTGAGCGAGGAAAGGAATTCTGGGCAGGAAAAGTGAGCAAGGAAAGGAACTCTGAAGAGGAAAAGTGAGTGAGGAACTGAATTCTGGGGAGAGAAAGTGAGGGAGGAACTGAATTCTGGGGAGGAAATCTGAGTGAGGAACTGGCTCCTGGAGAGGAAAACTGAGTGAAGAATGGAATTCTGGGGAGGAAAACAGAGTGAGGAAATGAATTTTGGGAAGGAAAACTGAGTGAGGAACTGGATTTTGGGGAGGAAAACTGGGTGAGGAAAGGAATTTTGGGGAGGAAAACAGAGTGAGGAACTGGATTTTGGGGAGGAAAACAGAGTGAGGAACTGGATTTTGGGGAGGAGCAGGCTCCTGGGGAGGAACGCTGAGGGAGGAGCAGGCTCCTGGCCGGGCTCCAGCCCAGCAGCCCAACCACCTGCTCCACACCTGGGCCAGGGCTCTTTCCCAACAGCGCTGTTTATGTCCCAGCTGGATTGCTCCTCGCTTTCCCAATCCCCAGAGTCACGAGGGGCCCCAGCTCCTTCCCCCTCCTTTCCCTGCTCCTCCGCAGCCAGAGCAGGGCAGGCAAAAAGGGAAAACCAGCCCGGAATTGCCCCGGGAGCGCTGAAACCGAGCCCAGCTCCCGCATTGCGCCATCCCCGAGTGCCAAACGCGCCGACACCCAAACTGAGCCCAACCCTTCCCCGAACCCGCCCCAAACCCCCCGTGTCTCCTACCTCCTTGGTGAGATCCCCGTTGGCGGGCGCTGCCACGGCTCCCAGGTCCTCCAGCTCCTCCCCAAAGCCCTGCTCGGCCCCGGGGTCCCTGTCGGCGCCGGCGCCGCCGTCCTGCGGCCCCTCGGGCTCGCGGTGCACCAGCCAGGCGCTGAGCTCCGTGCTGGGCACCTGCAGCCGGTCCAGGGCCCGCACCTGGCTGAGCAGGCGGCGCGCGGAGAAGAAGGAGTCCAGCTCGACGCTCTTGGGGTGGATGCCATAGCCGTGCAGGGTGTTCTGCAGCTGGTGGAACTGGGTCTGCGCGTAGGCCGAGCTGGGGCCCAGGATGATCTCGCGCAGCGGCGGCAGCTGCGAGCTCAGGTAGCTGTCCACGTCCGCACGCGCACGCCGATCAGGCTCAGCAGGATGGTGAACTGGATCAGCCCTTCCGTGAAGTATTTCTTCAGGGAGAGCATCTCTGGGTCGGGAAAAAAATTAAAAAAAAAAAAAAATTTAAAACAAACAAACAAGGATTGAGGTTGGGGATGGAGAGCGAGGAGCCTCCACACACAACAGGTTGGGTGGGTTTGGCTTTGCTCTGCCCCACTTTCAAACAATCATTTCTGCCCTTCAGGGCAGAGCTAAGAACCAAAGTTTAAAGAATGCTCAGAAAGTGTAAAGAACATTCAGAAGGTTTTTAGTTCAACGAGGCTTGGTTGTCCTCTGAAAAGGCAGGAAATTGGTGCGCGGAGAACCGGAGAAAATCAAAGTTTGAAGCCGGGAACTCTCCCCAGCAGCTCCACCCTCGCCTGCCCCTTTGTTTTTACCCCGCGATCCATGTGACTTACTGTCCGAAAACTCCACATGCAGCGACTTTCTGCGCGCCCCCGCAGCTCGCCCCGCTCCGGGACGGGCTCTGCTCCTTCCAGCAGCTCCTCCTTCCCCTCCTTCTCCTCTTCTGCTCCCGACGCTTTCTGCAGGAGCCTTTTATGAGTCAAAGGTCCCGAGCATGGGCCGGTCCAAAGACTCCAACGCTCCCGGCCGCGATTTCATCAGCAGCTGAAATGTAACCAGAGAGCAAACACGGTAACACCGGGGCACCACCCTGCCCGCACAGCGCCTGCCCCCGGCCACCACCGGGGCGTTTCGCCGCCATTCCCGATTCTGCTGCCCCGGCCGAGTTACCTTCGGCGACAGCACCGGCCGCGCTCCCCCTGCCCGAGCTATTCTTAGGCGGGCGCGTCAATTCCCGCTGCCCGCAGGAATCCGGCCGCCCGTCCCCGCTCGGCCCCGCTCCCGCCGGGCCGGGGCTGTTCCATGGAACACCGGCCACGCTCCCGGGCCCGCCCCCGCCGCCCCCAGCGCGCGGCGGCTCCCGCGGAGCTGGGGGCTCCCGAGCTTGGGGGGTGCCCGGTTCTGGGGGGATCCCCGGTTTTGGGGGGATCCCCGGTTTTGGGGGGATTCCCCGGTTTTGGGGGTCCCCGGTTCTGTGGGGGATTCCCCGATTCTGGGGGGGATTCCCCGATTCTGGGGGGGTTCCCCGGTTTTGGGGGGGTTCCCCGGTTTGGGGGGTTCCCCGGTTTTGGGGGTGCCCGGTTTTGGGGGATTCCCCGGTTTTGGGGAGGATCCCCGGTTTTGGGGGGGTTCCCCGGTTTTGGGGGTTGCCCGGTTCTGGGGGGTTCCCCGGTTTTGGGGAGGATCCCCGGTTTTGGGGGGGTTCCCCGGCGGGCCCCACGTGCGCTCCCCGTTCCCGGGGCCCTTTAAGGCCCCACGTGACCTCACACCCCCCCCCGCTCCGGCGCGGCCACGTGACCCCGCCCCACCCGCGCGCGCGCTCCCGCGGCCTCGCCGTCCCCCTCAGCGCCGCCCGCCCCGCCCCGCCCCGCGCGCGCCGCCGCCGCCGCCACCACCCGCACGCCACCACCGCCACCCCTGCACCCTCCGCTGCCACAGATTCCGCCCCCGCCGGTACCCGCCGGGCTCCGCCGCCGCTCCGGCCCCGCTGCCGCCGCCGCTCCCGCTCCCCGCCCCGGCCCAACCGCCCCCCCGCCCGCCTCGCGCGGCGCCGCCGCCAATCACCGCCCGCCGAGGGCAGGCGGGAGCGAGGCGCGGACCAATGGGAAGCGGGCGGCGAAGAGTTCCTCCCGCCTTCCCGGCGCCGCTTTGATTGGCAGGTGAACTGACCAATAGATCCGCGAGGAGACGCGGGCGGCCCTCGCGCTCAGCGCAGCCAAGCCAATAGGAAATGAGAAACAGACAAGAGCAGCTGTCCCCGCTCTGTGATTGATTGACAGCACACCTAACCAATACCGCGCAAAGCCTTCACTGAATGACAGCGGCGCGAACCAATGAGACGACGCTCAGGATTAGCGCGCTTGAGTGGCAGCGGCGCGCACCAATCGTTGCGGGGCTGTGGCACCGCCCCTTCGCCCCGCAGCGGTTGCCACGGCAACGGGCGGCCCGGGCCCTGAGCGGGGCGAGGCCGCCATGGCGGGGCCGTGCTGGGCCCGCAGCCCTGGCGGGGCCCGCAGCGCGGCCAGAGCCGCTCCCGAGGCCGCTCCTCAGCCTTGTTCCCCTCGGCACCACCCACAGGCCGCGGGTATGGAGGCAGATGTGGGGGGTCACGGCCCCGGTGTTAGTGACTGCTGGGTGCCAGCAGGTGAGGGCCAGGCTGGGGCCCTTCCCAACCACCTCAAAAATCTGCTCCGGGCCAGGATCTGTGGGAAAAGAGGTGGAAAAGCGCTGCTGGCATCAGGCCCTGCCCTTCCCTTTCCGCTCCAGGGTCATCAACCCCTAACCCAGCCTGCAGCCCCGTAACCTAATTAAACATCCGCAGGGCAGGGTTCAAACCCGCGGCGGGTCGTTCACCCCTTCCCGCAGGGATCCCTGTGGGATTCCTGCCCTTCCCACATGGATCCATTTGGGATTCCTGCTCCATTTGGGATTCCTGTCCCTTCTCCCCATCCCACACAGATCCCCGTGGGATTCCTGCCCATCCCAGCTCCGTGTAGGATTCCTGCCCCTTCTCCCCATCCCACACGGATCCATTCAGGATTTCTGCCCATCCCTGCTCCATTTGGGATTCCTCTCCCTTCACCCCTTCCCATGTGGATCCCTGTGGGATCCCTGCCCCTTCTCCCCTCTCACATGGATCCATTGGGATCCCTGCCCTTTCCCCTTCCCACACGGATCCCTGTGGGATTCCTGCCCTTCTCCCCTTCCCACACGGATCCATGCAGGATCCCTGCCCATCCCTGCTCCATTTGGGGTTCCTGCCTGTTCTCCCCTTCCCACACAGATCCCTGTGGGATCCCTGCCCCTTCTCCCCTTCCCACAGGGATCCATTTGGGATTCCTGCTCCATTTGGGATTCCTGCCCTTTTTCCCCTTCCCACACGGATCCATTCAGGATCCCTGCTCCCTGTGGGATCCCTGCCCCTTCTCCCCTTCCCCCTGGCTCGCTGTGGGATCCCTGCCCCTCCCCGTGCCCCATTCCAGCCCGGTGCCCGGGCAGCACCACGCCGACCCTGCCGCTCCCGCCCTGCCCCACAAACCGGGCAGCGTGCCGCAGGCGCTGCTTCACCCCGGCGAAAGGAAAACGAACACGGGGAAAGGGAGAGGCTGGCCGGGCGCTCCCGGGCTTCTCCGGGCTCTTTGTGCCCCCCAAACACCTGCAGAGACCCACGGAGGCAAGGGAAGGTGGTCGAGGGGCTGGAAGTGCCCAGATCCCGGAGATTTTGGGTCATGTCCTCCCCAAACCCTGCCTGGTTGGGTTTTGGGGCTGTTTTCCACCCTAAATTCCCCTTGGGATGGATTTTGGGGGTATTTCCCACCCTAAATCCCTCTGGGATGGAGATTTGGGGGTATTGCCCAACCTAAACACCCCCAGGATAGATTTTGGGGGTATTTTCCACCCCAAACCCTCCCTGGTTGGATTTTGGGGGTATTTCCCACCCTAAACCCCCCTGGGATGGAGATTTGGGGGTCTTTCCCACCCCAATCTCTTCCTGGGTTGGATTTTGGGGGTGTTTTCCACCCTAAACCCCTCTGGGATGGAGATTTGGGGGTATTGCCCACCCTAAACCCCCCCCAGTTGGATTTTGGGTTGTTTCCCACCCTAAATTCCCCTTGGGATGGAGATTTTGTGGTGTTTTCCACCCTAAACCCCCCCAGGTTGGGTTTTGGGGGTGTTTCCCACCCTAAACCCCCCCAGGTTGGATTTTGGGGGTGTTTCCCACCCTAAACCCCCCAGGTTGGGTTTTGGGGGTGTTTCCCACCCCAAACCCCCCCAGGTTGGGTTTTGGGGGTGTTTCCCACCCTAAACCTCCCCAGGATAGATTTTGGGGGTATTTTCCACCCTAAACCCCCCCAGGATAGATTTTGGGGGTGTTTTCCACCCTAAACCCCCCAGGTTGGATTTTGGGGGTGTTTCCCACCCTAAACTCCCCCAGGTTGGATTTTGGGGGTGTTTCCCACCCTAAACCCCCCCAGGATAGATTTTGGGGGTATTTTCCACCCTAAACCCCCCCAGGTTGGGTTTTGGGGGCGCTGCCCCCCCTAACCCCCCCATGGAAAAGGGGGTGTCCGGCACCCCCAGACCCCTCCCGTGCCAGGGCCCGGCTGGGAACCCGAGCCGGGCTGTCCCTCTGGGTTATTTTTGGTGTCCCCAGGGCCATGTGGGGACAGCTGGCCCTGTCCCCGTGCCCGCCTGTGCCGCTGAAGGGGGGCACGGAGCCCCTTCCCCATTTTCGCCCCCCAGGAAAAAAACAAACGCCCCAGCCCCAAAGATTAAAGGGGAAATGTTCCCAAACATGGGAAAACCCGGGTGAATCACCAGAAAACCCCAGGCTGGGAGAGCTCAGGGGGTGGGAGCCGGGGCAGGGAGGGGCTGGGATGATTTGGGCTCCCCAAATCCAGCATGCCCGGGATCCAAGAGCCCCTTGCCCGCTTTTTCTCCTCCAGGAAAACGCTCCACCCCGAGAATCAAAGCAAACAAGGGAGGACTCGGGTGAGTCACTGGAAAATTCCAGGCCGGGAGAGCTCCGGGAACGGGAGCAGGGCTCGGGATGGTTTGGGACGGAGCCAGGAGCCCCTTCCCAGCTCCGGCCTCCGCCCCCAGCGTGGGTGACGCGGGGATTAATTAGGCACTAATGAAGTTTGTCCTGCCCAGCTGCAGCCAGCCGCAATTAAAGATTTTCCTGCCCAATCCGCTGTCGGGGCGGACCCGGCTGTTCCCCTCCTTGCTGGGGTGGGTTTTTGGGGATATTTATGGGGTTTTTTGTTAAACCCCAACCTTAATGCAGCGATCACTTCCATGGGTCCAGCACAGGGGGCCCGTGGGGCAGTGGGGACCCCCCACTCCCCATGGATGTTCCCCACAGACCCCCCAGGCTTGGGACAACCATCCTAAGGACACCCCACATTGGGATCGCCCCCTTTCTGGGAACCCCCAACCCCACAGACCCCACCCCACATTGGGATCGCCCCCTTTCTGGGAACCCCCAACCCCACAGACCCCACCCCACATTGGGATCACCCCCCTTTTGGGAACCCCCAACCCACAGACCCCACCCCACATTGGGATCGCCCCCTTTTTGGGAACCCCCAGCCCTACAGAGCCCCCCAGGCTGGCACAGCCTGTCCCGGGCCCCCCACGCCCCCAAAATCCATCCCCGGGACCCCAAAATCCGCCCCCGCTCCCCCCAGCGCCGCGGCCCCGGCGCGCCTCTTTCCCAACGCGCCTTGCGACACCGCGCTCATTAGCATAGCCCCGCCCCTTACAACATACATTATCCTTATAAGGAAATTAGCCACGCCCGCTCCGGCAGTGGCTCCTCCCCTCATGCCCCGCCCCGGCTCGCGCATCCGCGGTCCTGCAGCGCCACCTGCCGGCGGCTGTGCGGCAGCGCGCGGGGCCCCGCCCCGACCCCCAAACCGGGACCGCCCCCTCCGGGACCCCGCCCTGAGCCCCCAAACCGGGACCGCCCCCTCCGGGACCCCGCCCTGAGCCCCCAAACCCCCTGAGCCCCCAAAGGGACCGCCTCCGACCCCCAAAGACCCTAGCCCCCAAACAGATCCTCCATCCGGGACCCCGCCCTGAGCCCCCCAAACCGGGACCCCGCCCTGAGCCCCCAAACTCCGCCCCCAGTACCCCCTTCCCCTCTTGGGGACTCCCCGGTTGTAGCGCCCCCCCCCCAATCACAGGGGTTCCCCCGGGACACCCCGCACCCGGGAACCCCCCATGCACACCCTGGGGACCCCCAAGGCGGCGCCAGCCACACGAAGCGCCCCCCAAACCCCAGCCCAGGCCCCGCTTCGGGGGTGTCCCCATCGCTGGGGGGCTCGGTGTCCCCTGTGTGTCCCCTCGGGATGGCGACCCTGCGTGTCCCCCTCCCTGCCAGCCCGAGAACAAAGAGGGGCAGCAGCAGCAGCAGCAGCAGCAGGAGGAGGAGGAGGAGCGCGAAGGCCCCGGCGGTGGCAGCTGGTGCCCCCCGGGTGACACGAGGACAAAGGCGCCGCTGCGGGGACAGAGGGGCTGAGCGGGGGGGACAGGGCGGGCGGCCCCACAGCGCCCCAAACACCCCAAATAAAGATCCCAGAGCCGTGCGGGGCGCAGGGCGCTTTGGGGGCAGCAGCGGTCACAGAACAGGGCGGGAGAGTTTTGGGGCGCCCCCCCAGAAATCCTCAGGCTGAGCGTGCCCAGCTCATCGCACCCATGGGGGGTGAGCCCCCCAAAAACAACCCCCGACAGTTTTCCCCTCTCCGGTGCCTCGACTGTTCCCCGATTTCTGTTCCTGTCCAAGGACCCCCCAACTCCCGGGACCCCCCCATCATTCGGGCCCCCCCCGCCGGCCCAGCGTGTCCCCCCGCCCCGCGCGGAGCTGTCGCCGCTCGGTGCCACATCGGTGCCACGTCGGTGCCACATCGGTGCCCGGGCCCGGGGCAGCTGCGGCCCCGCTCCGCGCGGGTTTAACGGGGAAACGCGGGGGCGGCGGAGCAGCTGCAGCGCTGCCCTGGGCAGGGGGCTCGGGGAGGGGGCGCGGGGGGTCCCCGCCCCGCTGGGAGCGGCTGCTCGGCCCCAAAAATGCGGCGGAGAGAGGGAGGAGGGAGAGGCTGGGGAGGGGAGGATGGACAGAGGGATGGACAGAGGGATGGACAGAGGGATGGACGGGGATGGACAGAGGGATGTGGGAAACAATGCCAGGAGAGCTGGGAGGACACAGGGATGGACAGAGGGATGGATGGAGGGACGGACGGGGAGCGCACAGGACAGGAGGGGCCGGGGGTGGCCGCGGGGACAGTTGGGGACAGCTGGGGACAGTTGGGGACAGCGGGAGGGGCGCAGAGCCGCCCCCCAGCTGGCGGGGGGGTCCCGGCGCTGATGGAGCGAGCGGGGGCGCGGGGACAGCGCCGGGACAGATGGAGCGACGTTAATTGGTAATTAACGGAGAGGGAGCGGCAGCCGGCCCGGGGGAGGGGACACGGCCGGGGGGAGGGGACACGGCCGGGGGGGAGGTGACACCGCCCGAGTCCCGTTCCCGGCCCGGTCCCGTCCCTGTGTCCGGACGCCCCCGGGCTGTGACAGTCCCCGCACGGCAGCGACAGCGAGCGGGGACAGGGACCCACGAGGGACCCCGGCGTTTGGGGGCTGGGGCTGCTGCAGGTCCCTCTGTCCCTCTGTCCCTCTGTCCCTGTCCCGGGGTGCAGGGCCGGGGTCCCGGCGGGATGAAGGCTCTCCATGGCCCCCCAGTGTCTTGGAGACGGGCACGGGGACCCCCCCAGACCCCCTCCCTGTCCCCCCATCCCCGCCCGGGGACCCTCGGCGGCTCCCGGCTCCATGACAGGCGGCGGGTAATTAACGAGGCCGTTAACCACGGCAGCGGGGTAATGAGGGGCTCCCGGAGCGCGGCTGTCGCCGAGCGCTGTCACCGCGCCAGGGACAGCGCCACCAACGCCCCGCCGTGCCGTGCCACCGGGCCGGGGGCTGCTGCGGGGCTGTGCCCAGGCTGTCCCCACGGCGGGCACAGCCCCAGTGCCTCGGGGAGGGCTCACAGGGGTCCCAGCTCTCGCCCCCACTCCCTGCCCCTGGCCCTGTGTCCCATCCCTGTCCCTGTCCCTGTCCCTGTGTCCCATCCCTGTGTCCCATCCCTGTCCCCCTCCCCTCAGTGACACACGGCTCCTCTCCCCCGGTGTGACACCAATCTGGGTTTATTCACCGACACCCCCAAACCCCGCAGCACCCCCGGCTGGGCAGGGGGGCTGGGAGGGGCAGGACACCCTGGGGACACCCTGGGGACCCCCCGTGTCCCTCGGGGGTCTCGGGCTGGTGCCCCCCAGGGCTCACAGGTTGATGTCCCTTGGGTGTCACAGGCTGATCAGGGGTCATACATTGATGTCCCTCAGGGGTCACAGGTGTCCCAGCTGGATGTCCCTCTGGGCTCAGGGGTTGGTGTCCCTCAGGTGTCCCAGTTGGTGTCCCTCAGCTGTCACACTCTGGTGTCCCAGTTGGTGTCCCCCAGGTGTCACAGGGTGACCTCTGGTGTCCCAGTTGGTGTCCCTCAGCTGTCACACTCTGGTGTCACAGGTTGACGCCCATCAGGTTCACCGGGCGCCCCCCGTAGCGTTTGGAGATGTCGGCCTCGATCTGCAACGACACCGGGGGGCTCAGGGGGGGCTCAGGGGGGACTCCCGGGGCTGGGGGGGTCCCGGTGTCCCCCGTCCCTCACCAGCCTCTGCAGCTCCCTGGTTCTCTCCTGCAGCTGCTGCAGCTGCGGCTCCAGCGCCGCCTGCTCGGCCAGGGCCTGGCGGCGCCGCTGCCCCAGCGCCTCCCGCTTGGCCAGCAGCAGCTCGGCCTGCAGGGACTGCTGCCGCAGCAGGGCTGTCACCCGCTCCACGTACCTGGGGACAGGGACAGCAGGGTCATGGGGACAGCGGGGACAGTGGGGACAGTGGGGACAGCGGGGACAGTGGGGACAGTGGGGACAGCGGGGACACATTGTCTGGGGACACATTGTCTGGGGACAGCGGGGACACACTGTGGGACAGGGACAGCTCAGCCTGCAGGGACTGCTGCCGCAGCAGGGCTGTCACCCGCTCCACGTACCTGGGCACAGGGGACAGCAGGGTCATGGGGACAGCTGGGGACAGCGGGGACAGCGGGGACAGCGGGGACAGCGGGGACAGCGGGGACACATTGTCTGGGGACAGCGGGGACAGCGGGGACACACTGCAGGACAGGGGACAGGGGGTCGTGGGGACAGCGGGGTCACACTGGACAGGGGACAGTGGGGTCACATTGTCTGGGGACAAGGACATGGGGTCACACTGCAGGACAGGGACAGCAGGGTCACACTGCAGGGACCGCCTGGTTAAGGGCTGTTTTGGGGCTATTTTAGGGCTGTTTTGGGGCTATTTTAGGGCCGTTTTGGGGCTATTTTAGGGGCTGTTTTGGGGCTATTTTAGGGCCGTTTTGAGGCTGTTTTAGAGCTGTTTGGGGGCTGTTCTGGGGGCTTCTTTAGGGCTATTTTAGGGGCTATTTTAAGGATTATATTAGGGGCTGGTTGGGGGCTGGTTCAGGGCTATTTTAGGGCTATTTTAGGGCTGTTTTGGGGGCTGTTTTGGGGGCTTCTTTAGGGCTATTTTAGGGGCCAGTTTAGGGCCTGTTTCAGGGCAGTTTGGGGCCTGTTTGGGGGCAGTTTGGGGCCTGTTTGGGGGCAGTTTGGGGCCTGTTTCGGGGCAGCGTGTCCCTTCGGGGCAGGGCAGGCACCTGGGCGAGGCGAGGATCATGCAGAGGTGCTGCACGCTGCGCGAGCAGAGCTGGCCCAGCAGCTCCCGCGCCGTGGCCAGCTGGGCCCGCAGGCGCTCGGGGCTCTGGCCCTGCAGCGCGGCCGGGGCCAGCTGGAACTGGCTCAGGGCCACCACGTCCAGGGCCTCGTCCTCCAGCTCCAGCAGCCGCTGCGCCAGGAACAGCTCCAGCTGCGGGACAGGGAAAGGGACACGGTCAGGGACAGCAAAGGGGACAGCAACGGGGACACAGGGACAGCAATGGGGACAGCATCAGGGACACAGGGACAGCAACGGGGACAGCAACGGGGACACAGGGACAGCAATGGGGACAGCAACAGGGACAGCAATGGGGACAGCAATGGGGACACAGGGACAGCAATGGGGACACGGTACAGGGACAGCAATGGGGACAGTGTCAGGGACAGCAACGGGGACACGGTCAGGGTCACTGTCCCTGGTGCCCACCTCCATCAGCTCGTCGATGAACTGGTTCCGAGTCTCGGGGTTCTCCAGCAGGGTCAGCGCGTCCGAGCCACGGGCAACGCCCTCGGGGGCTGCGGCGGGGTGGGTGAAGCTCAGCCTCACCCCAAATCCCTGCCCGGCACCCAAATACACTGCCCGGCACCCAGGAACACTGCCCAGCACCCAAAATCCCTGCCCAGAACCCAAAATCCCTGCCCAGCACCCCATTCCCACTCCCTGCCCCATCCCAAACCCCTCTGGGGGTCCCAGGGGCACTGGGAATGGGGAATCTGGGGGGATTTGGGGGGAATCTGGGGGATTTGGGGGATTTGGGGGAATCTGGGGGATTTGGGAGCTGCCTGTGCCCCCCAGGGCCCCCCAGCCCTGCTCACCCTCAGTTCCAGCCTCTACCACCGTGATCGTCCCCTCCTGTCCCTTCTCTCCGTCACCCCAGTCGATGCCATCGTCCCCCTGGGGAGCAAAGGGTGACAAAGGGGACATCAGGGGGGTCTGGGGACACAGGGACACCCCTGGCCCTGGGGGTGTCACAAACCTGGGGCTCCGCTGTGGTTGTCCCCTCCTGTCCCTTCTCTCCGTCACCCCAATCGATGCCATCGTCCCCCTGGGGAGCAAAGGGTGACAAAAGGGCGATTTGGGGACACAGGGACATCGCCCCAGTCAGTGCCACCATGCCCTGAGGGAGGAAAGGTGACACAGGGTGACACAGGGGGACACAGGGACGTCACCCACCTGGGGGCTGGGCTCCACCGTGATGCCCCAGTCGATGTCCCCGCCCTGGGGCGGCTCCGTGGGGAAATCCCCCCAATCGATCTGCGGGAAAAACCCCAAATCCCCGTGGGGCACGGCCGGGCCCCAAACCCCAAACCCCCCGTGAGGCAAGGCCAAACCCCAAACCCCAAACCCAAACCCCAAACCCACCCGGCCCCAAACTTGCCCAGCAGCGCCAGGGCTGTCCCCCTGTCCCCGTGTCCCCCATGTCCCCCGTGTCCCCATGTCCCCCGTGTCCCCATGTCCCCCTGTCCCCGTGTCCCCCATGTCCCCCTGTCCCCGTGTCCCCCATGTCCCCATGTCCCCCATGTCCCCCCGTGTCCCCCTGTCCCCGTGTCCCCCATGTCCCCGTGTCCCCCATGTCCCCCCGTGTCCCCCTGTCCCCGTGTCCCCCATGTCCCCTGTGCCCTGTGTCCCCCTGTCCCGTCCCCTGTCCCCGTGTCCCCCTGTCCCTCTGTCCCCTGTCCCCATGTGCCCCCTGTCCCTCTGTCCCCTGTCCCCATGTCCCTCGTGTCCCCCTGTCCCCATGTCCCCTGTCCCCTGTCCCCATGTCCCTGTCCCCATGTCCCCTGTCCTCGTGTCCCTCCATGTCCCCATGTCCCCGTGTCCCCCTGTCCCCATGTGCCCCCTGTCCCCATGTGCCCCGTCCCCCTGTCCCCATGTCCCCATGTCCCCGTGTCCTCCTGTCCCCATGTGACCCCTGTCCCCCTGTCCCCATGTCCCCATGTCCCCCTGTCCCCTGTCCCCCTGTCCCCCTGTCCCCTGCCCAGCACCCACCGTGTCCTGCGGGGGCGGCTCCGGTGCCTCCGGGGGTGGCTCGGGCCGCTCCAGCCGCAGCGGCTCCTGCCCCGTGCGCCAGCGGAACACCGAGGAGTTCCCGTGCGACAGCACGTGCCGCAGCAGCGGCAGCGCCCCCGCCTCCGCACCGGGGCTGTGACAGGGACATGGGGACATGGGGACATGGCACAGGGACATGGGGACACGGGGATATGGGGACACGGGGACATGGGGATATGGGGACATGGGGGACATGGGGACAGGGATAGCACAGGGACATGGGGACATGGGACAGGACATGGGGACATGGGGACATGGGGGATATGGGGACAGGGACATGGGGACATGGGGACATGGGGACAGCACAGGGACATGGGGACATGGGGACATGGGGATTTCGGGGACAGCACGTCGCAGCAGCGGCAGCGCCCCCGCCTCCGCACCGGGGCTGTGACAGGGACATGGGGACATGGGGACATGGCACAGGGACATGGGGACACGGGGACATGGGGACACGGGGACATGGGGACATGGGGACATGGGGACATGGGGACACGGGATAGCACAGGGACATGGGGACATGGGACAGGGACATGGGGACATGGGGACATGGGGACATGGGGACAGGGACATGGGGACATGGGGACATGGGGACAGCACAGGGACATGGGGACATGGGGACATGGGGACACGGGGACAGCACGTGCCGCAGCAGCGGCAGCGCCCCCGGCTCCGCACCGGGGCTGTGACAGGGACATGGGGACATGGGGACATGGCACAGGGACATGGGGACACGGGACATGGGGGACAGGGGACATGGGGACATGGGGACATGGGGACACGGGATAGCACAGGGACATGGGGACATGGGACAGGGACATGGGGACATGGGGACATGGGGACATGGGGACAGGGACATGGGGACATGGGGACATGGGGACAGCACAGGGACATGGGGACATGGGGACATGGGGACACGGGGACAGCACGTGCCGCAGCAGCGGCAGCGCCCCCGCCTCCGCACCGGGGCTGTGACAGGGACATGGGGACATGGGGACATGGCACAGGGACATGGGGACACGGGGACATGGGGACACGGGGACATGGGGACATGGGGACATGGGGACATGGGGACACGGGATAGCACAGGGACATGGGGACATGGGACAGGGACATGGGGACATGGGGACATGGGGACATGGGGACAGGAAGGGACATGGGGACATGGGACAGCACAGGGACATGGGGACATGGGGACATGGGGACAGGGGGGACAGCAGTGCACAGGGGCCTGCCGCCTCAACACGGGGCTGTGACAGGGACAGGGACATGGGGACACGGGGACATGGGGATGGCACAGGGATATGGGGACAGGGACAGGGACATGGGGACATGGGGACATGGGGACATGGGGATGGCACAGGGATATGGGGACAGGGACAGGGACATGGGGACATGGGGACACGGGGACAGCACGTGCCGCAGCAGCGGCAGCGCCCCCGCCTCCGCACCGGGGCTGTGACACGGACATGGGGACATGGGGACATGGCACAGGGACATGGGGACACGGGACATGGGGACACGGGATAGCACAGGGACATGCGGACAGGGACATGGGGACATGGGGACACAGGATAGCACAGGTACATGGGGACAGGGACATGGGGACATGGGGACACGGGGACAGCACAGGGACATAGAGACACCATATGCCGCAGCAGCGGCAGCGCCCCCGCCTCTCCACCGGGGCTGTGACAGGGACAGGGACATGGGGACATGGGGATGGCACAGGGACATGGGGACAGGGACATGGGGACATGGGGACATGGGACAGAACCGGGACAAGGGGACAGGGACAGGGACATGGGGACACGGGATAGCACAGGGACATGCGGACAGGGACATGGGGACAGGGACATAGGGACATGGGGACACGGGACAGAACCGGGACAAGGGGACAGGGACATGGGGACAGCACCAGGGTTGGGACTGGTCACGGGGACACCTGAGCATCCGCAGTGCCAGGGCTCTGGAGGGCCCAGGAGCTGTTTAGGGGCAGTTTGGGGAGCTGGGGCTGTTTTAGGGCAGCTGAGGGACGGTTTGGGGCTGGTTTGGGGTGTCAGGGCTGTTTTGGGGGACAGGGTCTGTTTCTGGGGGTGCCAGCGCTGTCCCCACCTGTCGCACACGAAGGCCACGCAGGCCTGGTACAGCTCGATGGCGTCCCCGAGGGCGCTGGCGCCGTCCCCGACGCGGGACAGCAGCGACGGCAGCGCCTGCACCTGAGCCAGCAGCTCCCGGCGCACGTCCTCGCCCTGGGGACACGGCAGGACACTTGGGGACACGGCAGGGACACTTGGGGACACTTGGGGACACCGCGGGACACCTGGGGACACCCGATCTAGGGTCTGTTTGGGGTCATTCTGGGGCCCATTAGGGGTTATTTCAGGGCTGACTCGGGCTCTGTTCAGGGGTTATTTCGGGGCCCATTTGGGGTCATTGCAGCCCCATTTGGGGTTATTCCAGGCCTGGTTTAGGGTCTCTTTGGGGTTAGTCTGGGGCTGGGCTGGGGCTATTCCAGGCCTGTTTCGGCTCCCCCCGGGGTTATTTTGGGGCTCATTTGGGGCCATTCCCAGACCCATTCCAGGCTCTACCCGGGGCCATTCCCATCCCATTCCAGGCTCCCCCCTATTTGGGGCCATTCCCATCCCATTCCAGGCTCTCTCTGGGGCCATTCCCATCCCGTTCCAGGCTCTATCTGGGGCCATTCCCAGCCCCATTCCAGGCTCCCCCCGAGGCCATTCCCATCCCATTTCAGGCTCTATCTGGGGCCATTCCCAGCCCCATTTCAGGCTCTATTTGGGGCCATTCCCATCCCCATTTCAGGCTCTATTTGGGGCCATTCCCATCCCGTTCCAGGCTCTATTTGGGGCCATTCCCAGCCCGTTCCAGGCTCTATCTGGGGCCATTCCCATCCCCATTTCAGGCTCTATCTGGGCCCATTCCCATCCCCGTTCCAGGCTCCCCCCGGGCCCATTCCCATCCTGTTCCAGGCTCTCTCTGGGGCCATTCCCAGCCCGTTCCAGGCTCTATTTGGGGCCATTCCCAGCCCGTTCTGGGCTCCCCGGTTCCCGTGGCACTCACCGCGATGCCGTACTGGCGGCCCCAGGCGCCCATTCCCATGCTCTCCGGCCCTGTGCCTGGGGCATTCCCTCCCCGCGCGCCAGCTCCTGCTTGGCGCCATTGCCCATCCCCACTTCACGCCGCTCTAGCCGGCGCCATTGCGCCTTCCCCAGCAGGCTCCCCGAGCCAGCCGGCTGGGGACAGCGGGGTCACCCCGGGGGCTCGGGGGGCGCCCGGCATCCCGGGGGCTCCTCCCGCTGGGACCCGGGGCTTTAAATCCTGTCCTGTCCCGGTTTGGGGCTGAATTCACCCTTAAATCCCATCCTGTCCTGGTTTGGGGCTGAATTCACCCTTAAATCCCATCCTGTCACAGTTTGGGGCTGAATTCACCTTTAAATCCCATCCTGTCCTGGTTTGGGGCTGAATTCACCCTTAAATCCCATCCTGTCCTGGTTTGGGGCTGAATTCACCCTTAAATCCCATCCTGTCACAGTTTGGGGCTGAATTCACCTTTAAATCCCATCCTGTCCCGGTTTGGGGCTGAATTCACCCTTAAATCCCATCCTGTCCCAGTTTGGGGCTGAATTCACCCTTAAATCCCATCCTGTCACAGTTTGGGGCTGAATTCACCTTTAAATCCCATCCTGTCCCGGTTTGGGGCTGAATTCACCCTTAAATCCCATCCTGTCCCAGTTTGGGGCTGAATTCACCCTTAAATCCCATCCTGTCACAGTTTGGGGCTGAATTCACCTTTAAATCCCATCCTGTCCCGGTTTGGGGCTGAATTCACCCTTAAATCCCATCCTGTCCCAGTTTGGGGCTGAATTCACCTTTAAATCCCATCCTGTCCCGGTTTGGGGCTGAATTCACCTTTAAATCCCATCCTGTCCCGGTTTGGGGCTGAATTCACCTTTAAATCATATCCCTTCCTGGTTTGGGACTGAATTCACCTTTAAATCCCATCCTGTCCCGGTTTGGGGCTGAATTCACCCTTAAATCCCATCCTGTCCTGGTTTGGGGCTGAATTCACCCTTAAATCCCATCCTGTCCTGGTTTGGGGCTGAATTCACCCTTAAATCCCATCCTGTCCTGGTTTGGGGCTGAATTCACCCTTAAATCCCATCCTGTCCCGGTTTGGGGCTGAATTCACCCTTAAATCCCATCCTGTCCTGGTTTGGGGCTGAATTCACCCTTAAATCCCATCCTGTCCCGGTTTGGGGCTGAATTCACCCTTAAATCCCATCCTGTCCCGGTTTGGGACTGAATTCACCTTTAAATCCCATCCTGTCCCGGTTTGGGGCTGCATTCCCCTTTAAATCCCACTGGGATTTGGCCTTCCCACAAATCCCGTCCTTTCCCATCCCAGTCCAAGCCAGTTTGGGGACTGAATTCCACCCACCCAGGGGGTTCTTTGGGACACCTCGGGGAATTCCCATTCCCATTATTCCCATTATTCCCATTATCCCCATTATTCCCCTTATCCCCATTATTCCCATTATTCCCATAATTCCCGTTATCCCCATTATTCCCGCCATTCCCGTTATCCCCTCTCACCCAGGTAGGCGTTGTCCTTCTCATAGAGGGACACGATCTCCTGCCAGTCCTGGGGACAGACACGGGGTCAGCAGGAGCAGGAGCAGGAGGATGAGGAGGATGAGGAGGATGAGGAGGATGAGGAGGGAGGAAGAGGAGGAAGAGGAGGATGAGGAGGAGGGAGGGGGGAGAGGGAGGAAGGAGGAGAGGAGGGGAGGAGGGAGGATGAGGAGGATGGGGGGGAGGAGGAGGAGGAAGAGGAGGAAGAGGAGGAAGAGGAGGAAGAGGAGGAAGAGGAGGAAGAAGAGGAAGAGGAGGAAGAGGAGGAAGAGGAGGATGAGGAGGAGAGGAGGATGAGGAGGATGAGGAGGAGGAGGAGGAGGAAGAGGAGGAAGAGGAGGAAGAGGAGGAAGAGGAGGAAGAGGAGGATGAGGAGGAAGAGGAGGATGAGGAGGAGGAGGAGGATGAGGAGGATGAGGAGGAAGAGGAGGAAGAGGAGGATGAGGAGGGCGCTCCCACCTTCATCCTCTGGGACGAGTAGCGCCCGAAGAGGTTCTTGGTGGAGGCCTCGGTGCCCTTGAGGATCTCCACGATGCGCAGGCAGTGGAAATAGTGCAGGTCTGGGGGGAGCAACGGGGTCAGGGGATCCCGGGGGGCTTTGGGGGATCCCGGGGGGCTTTGGGGGATCCCAAGGAAGTTCTGGGGGATCCCTGGGGGGGCTTTGGGGGATCCCAAGGAAGTTCTGGGGGATCCCTGGGGGGGCTTTGGGGGATCCCAAGGAGGTTTTGGGGGGTTCCTGAGCTGCCATCTCCCCCCCTTTGTGAACAACCCTCCCAGCCCAAATCCTGGCTCTGCATGGGGGGAGATCCATCCCCAAATCCCAAACCCCAAACCCCAAATCTGAAATCCCCAGACCCCAATTCCCAAACCCCCAAACCCCCAATCTCCAAACCCCCAAACCCCAAATCCCAAACCCCAAACCCCAAATCTGAAATCCCCAGACCCCAATTCCCAAACCCCCAAACCCCCAATCTCCAAACCCCCAAACCCCAAACCCCAAACCCCAAATCTGAAATCCCCAGACCCCAATTCCCAAACCCCCAAACCCCATCTCCAAACCCCCAAACCCCAAATCCCAGACCCCAGTTCCCAAACCCTCAAACCCCGAATCTGAAATCCCCAAACCCCAATTCCCAAATCCCCAAACTCCCCAAACCCCAAACCCCAACTCCCAGACCCCAATTCCCAGAGCCCCAGCCCCGAGCCCCGGCCCCGGAGCACTGACAGGAGCCCTGGAGCAGCTCGCGGATCTCGAGGTGCTCGGGCATGTCCTGCAGCGCCGCCCGGATCCGCTCCCGCACCTGCGCCACCTGCGCGGGCCAGCGCCGCCCGCAGTGCCGCCGGTCCAGCAGCCAGTCTGCATGGGGACAGGGGACATGGACATGGGGACATGGGGACATGGGGACAGGGGACAGGGGACATGGGGACATGGGGACAGTGCCACCACCGGGACAGCGACACCGGGACAGGGACACCAGGACAGGGACACTGGGATAGCGCCGCCCGCAGTGCCGCCGGTCCAGCAGCCAGTCTGCATGGGGACATGGGGACATGGACATGGGGACAGGGGACAGTGCCACCACCGGGACAGCGACACCGGGACAGCGACACCGGGACAGGGACACCGGGACAGGGACACTGGGACAGCGACACTGGGACAGGGACACTGGGCCAGCGCCGCCCGCAGTGCCGCCGGTCCAGCAGCCAGTCTGCATGGGGACAGGGGACATGGGGACACGGGGACATGGGGACATGGGGACATGGGGACATGGGGACAGCGCCACCACCGGGACAGGGACACCGGGACAGCAGGGACACCGGGACAGTGCCAGCAGGGACAGGGACACGGCGGGGACACGGGGACATGGGCGTTACCGGGGGACATCCCCGGGCTCCGGGGACACGGGGGACAAACACGGGGAGGAATTCCCGACTCTTTTCGCAAAGGCTGGGGTGGATCGCCCGCTGGAGGGAGAAGCGGGAACCGGGCCGGGATAACCGGGACAAACTCCCGGGTCCGGCCCAGAGCCGGGGGGCGCTCCCGTACCCAGGAGCTTGCTGGTCTGGATGTCGATGGGCACATTGCGGTAGTCCTGGGGAGCGGCCTGCGGGGACAACACGGCGGGGGCGGGGCTGCGACAACCGGAACCGGCACCGGCACCGGGAGCGGCACCGGGAGCGGCACCGGGACCCTCCGCTCCAGCGCCAGGCCCGGGCTGTCCCCGCTGCCCCGCGCCTGGACTCGATCCCGGTCCCTTCCCCGATCCCGGTCCCTTCTCCTGTCCCGATCCCGCTCCCGATCTCGTTTCCGATCCCGATCCCGGCCCCGCTCCCGGTCCCGGACCCTTCCCCGCTCCCGCTCCCGCTCCCGGTCCCGATCCCGTTTCCGATCCCGGTGCCGATCCCGATCCCGCTCCCGATCCCGCTCCCGGTCCCGCTCCCGGTCCCGGACCCTTCCCCGCTCCCGCTCCCGCTCCCGATCCCGTTTCCGATCCCGTGCCGATCCCGATCCCGCTCCCGATCCCGCTCCCGCTTCCGCTCCCGATCCCGTTTCCGATCCCGCTCCCGGTCCGCACCTGCATCTTTCCCGGCCCCGCCTCTCCACTTCCGCCCTCCCCGCCCCAGCCAATCGCCTCCCTCAGCGCCCGCGCTCCGGCCAATCAAAGCGCGCTCCGCCCAAAGGTCGAACTTCCACCAATCAGACGGCGGCAGCTCGGAGGCACCGCCACGTCCCTGTGCTGCCATTGGCTGGAGGAGAAAGGGGCGGGGTCGGCGCGGACCAATCGGAGCGGGCGGTGGGAGTTTGGGGTCCCGATCCCGCTCCCGGTGCAAATCCCGGTCCCGGCTCCAAACCTGGCACCAATCCCGGTCCCGGCCACAATTCCGATACCGGTACCGGCCCTAATCCCAGTCCCAGTCCCAAATCTGGTCCCAGTCCCGATCCCAATTCTGGCCCTAATCCCAATCCCGGTCCCAAACCCGGCACCAGTCCCGGTGCCGGTCCCAGGGTGCCCCAGCACCGAGCCGGGATCCCCGGGATCCCCCCCAGCCGTCCCTGCGGGTCCCCAGCATCCCCCAGAGCACATCCCAGATCCCCCCAGGTCCCTCGGGATCCACCGGGAGCCCCAGCAGCGGGCTGGAATCCGTCTGGGAGCCCCAGGGCACAGCCCCGGACCCCGGAGCCACCCAGAGCCACCCAGGGCCACCTGAGGCCACTCCGGGCCACCCTCCCGGGGCTGGCCCCGCTCCCGGTCATGAATATTCAGCCGTGCCCGGCCCTGCCCCGCTGTTTGCTCCGGCAGGAGGGGTTTGGGAGCGGGTTCACCTTGACGGGAACACCGGGGCAGCGGCAGGTGAGCGGCACCTGCCCGCGCTGCCGCCCGGGACACCCCGGGACACCCCGGGACACCCCGGGACATCTCTGGGACATCCCCGGGACCTCCTCGGACACCCCCGGGACACCCCGGGACCGCGGAGGCGGCAGTCGCAGGTACCGGGGCGCGGTGTGGGGCTGGGGCTGGGCCGTGGGAGCCCCGGGGACGCTGTGGGGACACGGCCGGGGCCGGTCCCGCCCGGCGCTGGGGACACGGGGCCACCAGCGGGGCCGTGGCCGCGGTCTCCGTGCCCCTGGCCCCGTGTCGCTGAGGGAAAAGGGGTTTTATCCCCAAAGCGACATCGGGGAGCGCTCGCTGGCGCCACAGGAACCGGGACAGGAACCGGGACACGGGGCAGGGCTGGCCCCGGGCTCTGGGAATCCCCTCGGTGCCCGCGGCTGCGGAGCCGCCTTGCCCCGGGGCCGCGCTGGGCTCCGGAGCCTCCCGGAGCCTCCCGGAGCCTCCCGGAGCCTCCCGGAACCTCCCGGAACCTCCCGGAGCCTCCCGGAGCCTCCCGGAGCCTCCCGGAGCCTCCAGGAGCCTCCCGGAGCCTCCCGGAACCTCCCGGAGCCTCCCGGAGCCTCCGGAACCTCCCGGAGCCTCCCGGAACCTCCCGGAACCTCCCGGAGGCGCCTCCCGGAACCTCCCGGCGCCTCCCGGAGCCTCCCGGAGCCTCCCGGAACCTCCCGGCGCCTCCCGGAGCCTCCCGGAACCTCCCGGCGCCTCCCGGAGCCTCCCGGAGCCTCCCGGCCCCTCCGGCGCTCCCGGCGGGGCGGGCGAGCCCCGCGGCCGGGGTGGGGCAGGGGCAGCCCCGCCGCGCCCCCGGCGCTCCCCGGTTCCTGTTCCCGTTCGCTCCCCGCGCCCCTCCCGCCGCACGTGGCTGACCAGGGCAGCTCCCGGCGCCGCCCGCGGCCCTTTCCCGGCTCTGCCCCGGGGTTCCCGAGCGGCGGAGCGCCCGCCCCGTGCCGGTGCCCCCGGGGATCCCGCGGGACGGAAGCGCCGCGGCCCCGATGCGGCTGCGGGAGGGAGCCCCGGGCCGGAGCGCGAGCCCCGGTGCCGTTCCCGTTGCAGGATGGCCGACGGGCACGGCTGGTGGAAGCTGACGTTCCTGCGGAAGCGCCCGGCGGCGGCCCCGGTGCTGTACGAGAGCCCCGAGGGCCCCGCGGCGCCCGGCGGGGACAGCGCGGACGGGCCCGGCCCCGAGGGCACCCCCGCGCTCGCCGCCCGCCTGGAGAAGATCGTGGACAAGAGCGCCAAGGGCAAACACGTCAAGGTCTCGCACTCCGGGCGCTTCAAGGAGAAGAAGAAAGTGAGGGCGACGCTGGCCGAGCACCCCAACCTGTGCGGGGCCGGCGAGCGCGAGCAGCAGTGACCGGGGAGCGGAGGGGACTCAGGATGGAGCCGATGGAGCCGATGGAACCGATGGAGCCGATGGAATTACCTGCGGGATGATCCCTGAGCTGCGGGACTGAGCCGGGGCGGAGCGGGGCCGGCGCTCCCCGCGCTGCCCAGCGCGGACTGGTCCGTACTGGGATGAGGACACTGCCCGCGGGGCCCGCCCGGCTCTGCCCCGATCCCGATCCCGATCCCAATCCCGATCCCAATCCCGATCCCCTCCTCCCGTCGCTTTTTGGGGCCGAGCCCCGCTCGTGTCCCAATCCCGAGGGGCTGCGGAGCCGCGTCCTTGCCGAGTCCCGCCCGAGAGGGGATGCGGCGCTTCCCTGTCCCCAGGGACCGACCGGCGGCACCGAAAACCCCGCGGGGACCGCGGAGCGCTCCCGGCGGAGCCGCGTTCCGGGAATCTCTGCCCGGAGGAGCCGCGTTCCCCGGAGGAGCCACTTCCCGGGAATCCCCGGAGGAGCCGCGTTCCGGGAATCTCTCCCCGGAGGAGCCGCGTTCCCGGGAATCTCTCCCCGCTGCTGGAAGCGGGGGTCCCAGCCCGCGGCCCGGGATGCTGGAAGCGCTCGCGCCTGCTGCTAATTAACTGTGGTTAATAAAGCGAGCCTGGGAGCGCACGCAGCTCCGGGAGAGCTCCGCGGATGCCGGGATCCAGCCCGGGAGGCGGGGAAGGCTCCGGATCCCCGCGGGACGAGGGTGGGAGCGGGGCTGTGCCGGGGCCAACTCCCCCGGATTGGTCCCAAACTGGGCAGGATCGGACCCAGGGAGAGCAGGATTGGACCCGGGCAGGATTGGACCCAACGGTTTCCCGGTTTCCCAGTTTCCCGATTTCCCCGTTTCCCGATTTCCCGGTTTCCCGGTTTCCACGTTTCCCGATTTCCCGATTTCCCCGTTTCCCGATTTCCCCGTTTCCCGATTTCCCGGTTTCCCCGTTTCCCTGTTTCCCCGATTTCCGATTTCCCGTTTCCCGATTTCCCCGTTTCCCGATTTCCCGGTTTCCACGTTTCCCGGTTTCCCCGATTTCCCGATTTCCCCGTTTCCCGATTTCCCGATTTCCCGGTTTCCCTGTTTCCCGTTTCCCCTCCCATTTCTCACTTTCCCATTTCCCTTTCCATTCTCTTTCTCGATTTCCCGTTTTTTCCCGATTTCCCGTGCTCTTTTCAAGAGCTCGCCTGGGGCCTGCCACACCCTCCCTCCGCCCCTGTCCTCCCACACCCCTTCCGCTCGCACCCCCGGCTGCCCTGCGTCGGACACCGGGCCCCCCTGACACCCGTCCCTCCTGCCCCGCTGCCCTCCTGTCCCTGGGACACCGCTGCCTGCTGGCCCTCCCTGCCACACCGCGCGTCCTGCTGTCCTTCCCTGCGACAACCGCTGTCCCTGCTGTCCTTCCCTGCCACACCGCGCTGTCCCTGCTGTCCTTCCCTGCCACACCGCGCTGTCCCTGCTGTCCTTCCCTGCCACACCGCCCTGTCCCCTCCTGTCCTTCCCTGCGACACCCGCGCTGTCCCCTCCCGTCCTTCCCAAGGGACCCCACAGCCGGGACGGTCCGGAGCCATCAGGGGCTGCGACAGTGGCACCAAGGGGGTGACAGCGCTGTGGCCACCGGCCCTGCGTGCACCGGGCCAGGCACGGTCCCGCTCCGGGACAGCAAACACGGAACCGGGGCGGTTTTGGGGCTGGTCCCGCTCCGGGACAGCAAACACGGAACTGGGGCCGGTTTTGGGACTGGTCCCGTTCCGGGACAGCAAACACGGAACCGGGGCCGGTTTTTGGGACTGGTCCCGCTCCGGGACAGCAAACACGGAACCGGGGCCGGTTTTTGGGACTGGTCCCGTTCCGGACCGGGTCCAGGCCCGGGATTGGCGGCAGCTCCGAGCCCCGGCTGTCCCGGGACAGCCCGGCCCTGCCTGGCTAAACATTAACCCGGTACCAACCCAAAGGCTCCGCGCCTCCACATAAATCCCGATTTATTGTTTTCCGGCAGCTGGAGGAGGGGACGGGCCGAGGGTTGGGGTCTCACGGCCCTGGGACAGGCCACGCACGATTTCAGTTAATTAAACAACAGCAGTAATTGAGCACATGCCGCGATTCCAGCCAAAGCATGGAGAGAGAGGTGGCAGTGGTGGCACAGGGACAGCGACAGGGACAGGGACAGGGGAGTCACTGGGGTCACAGCTGGACCCTGCACGGTCATTAACACGATTAATTAACCACTGGAATGGTTGCAGACAGGGTGAGGGCAGCTCCGAAGGCATCCCCAGCACACAGCGAGGGACAGGGACAGGGACAGGCACAGGGACAGGGACAGGGACACGGACACGGACAGGGACAGGGGAGTCACTGGGGTCACAGCTGGACCCCGCACGATCATTAACACGATTAATTAACCACCGGGAGCGGCTGCAGACGGGGTGAGGGCAGCTCCGGCCCTTCCCCAGCACACAGCGAGGGACAGGGCGGGGCGGCTGCGACACCTGGGGACATTCCTGGGGACATTCCTGGGGACATTCCCGGGGCCGTTCCGGGGGCCGTTCCGGGGCCGTTCCCGGGGCCGTTCCGGGGGCTCGGGGCCGTTCCCGGGGCCGTCCCGGGGCCGTTCCGGGCCGCCCCGGGCCGTTCGGGGCGTTCCGGGCCGTTCCGGGGCCGGCAGTTCCGGGGCCGTTCCCGGGGCCGTTCGGGGCCTCCGGGCCGTTCCGGGGCCGTCCGGGGCCGTCCCGGGCGCTGGGCCGTTCCCGGGGCCGCTCCGGGGCCGCTCCGGGGCCGTTCCCGGGGCCGTTCCGGGGCCGTTCCCGGGGCCGTTCCCGGGCCGCTCCGGGGCGTTCCCGGGGCCGTTCCGGGGCCGTTCCCGGGGCCGTTCCGGGGCCGTTCCGGGGCCGTTCCGGGGCCGTTCCCGGGGCCGTTCCGGGGCCGCTCCTCCGGCCGCTCCGGGGCCGTTCCGGGCCGTTCCGGGGCCGTTCCGGGGCCGTTCCGGGGCCGCTCGGGGCCGTTCCGGGCCGCTCCGGGGCCCGGGGCCTTCCGGGCCGTTCCGGGGCCGTTCCCGGGGCAGTTCCCGGGGCCGTTCCCGGGGCCGTTCCGGGGCCGTTCCGGGGCCGTTCCGGGCCGGCTCAGGGCGACAGGCGCTCGTAGACCCAGTCGCCGTGGCCGCGGCGGGTCATGGCCCCGAGCGGCGCCGCGCGGTCCCGCAGGCGCCGGAACACGATGCGGTCGTGCAGCCGGTTCGATTGGCCCTGCCAGAACTCCACCAGCTCCGGCTCCACCACGTACGCGCCCCTGCAAGGGACACCCGCGCTCGGGGCGGCCCGGGGGGAATTTGGGGGGCTCAGGGGGGCTCAGCCCCCCGGTCTCACCAATAGTCCGGCCTGGGCACCGCCTTGTCCCGGTACAGCTCCTCCAGCTCCGCGTTCTTCTTCCGCAGGTACTGCGGGGAGCGAGGGGAACAACGGGGAGTGAGGGGAACAACGGGGAGTGAGGGGATCCCACAGGGAACCGGGAGTGAGGGGATCCCACAGGGAACGGGGATCCCAAAGGGAACAGGGGAGTGAGAGGATCCCACAGCCAATCCCAAAGGGAAAGGGGATCCCACAGGGAATGAAGGGAATGGGGAGTGAGGGGATCCCAAAGGGCTCGGGGGTCCCACAGCCGATCCCCAAGGGCTCAGGAGCCGGTCCCGGCCCGGGCTCACCTCTCGGTCGGGGATGACCGAGCTCTGCCGGCTGACCAGGGCCCCGATCTGGCTGCCCCGGGGCCGGGACTGGAAGTAGCGCTCGGATTCCTCCTCGGGCAGGCGCCGCACCGAGCCCTCGATGCGCACCTGGGGACGGCACCGAGACCTCGACCCTCAACCCTCACCTGGGGACAGCCCTGAGCCCTCACCTGGGGCCACCACACCCGAGCATGGAATCGCCTCATTCCCTGACTTTTCCACCCAAAAACCGCTGGGATCGCATCCCTGCGGGGACCACCATGCCCTGGGCTTGGGCCAGTGGTGCCAAAGGCCTGAGCTCCATCCCTGACTTTTCCCCCCAAACCCACAGGAACCGTGTCACCCGGGGAACCATGCCCTGGGCTTGGGCCAGTGGTGCCAAAGGCGCTCCCGAGCACAGAACCCCCTCATTCCGTGACTTTGCCCAAAAAGCGCAGCCACCCCGCCCCGTGTGCCCGCGGTGCCCACCGGGGGTGCCCCCAGCCCCAATTCCCCCCGCACCTGGCGGCAGAGCGGCTCCCAGTAGAAGACGAGGGAGGCGAAGGGATTGGAGTCCTGCGGGAACAGGAGGGAGCTGAGGCAGCACCGGGGCCGAGCTCCGCCGTGATCGGGGTTTATTATTGGCATTTATTTACTGGGGTTTATTTATTGGCGTTTATTTATTGGCATTTATCTGAATTTATTTATCAGAATTTATTCATTAGGATTTATCAGGATTTATTTGTCGGGATTTATTGGCATTTATTTATTGGGATTTATTTATTGGCATTTATCTGAATTTATTTATCAGAATTTATTCATTAGGATTTATCAGGATTTATTTATCGGGATTTATCAGGATTTATTTATTGGGATTTATTTATTGGGATCGGTTTATTGGGGTTTCTCGGGATTGATCTCCGTGTGTCTGTGTGTCCGTGTGTCCGCGTGTCCGCGTGTCCGCGTGTCCGTGTGTCCGTGTGTCCATGTGTCCGTGTCTGTGTGTCCGTGTGTCCGTGTGTCCATGTCTGTGTGTCCGTGTCCGTGTGTCTGTGTGTCCGCGTGTGTCCGTGTGTCCGTGTCCGTGTGTCCGTGTGTCCGTGTGTCCGTGTGTCCGTGTGTCTGTGTGTCCGTGTCCGTGTGTCCGTGTGTCCGTGTGTCCGTGTGTCCGTGTCCGTCCGTGTGTCTGTGTCTGTGTGTCCGTGTGTCCGTGTGTCCGTGTGTCCGTGTGTCCGTGTGTCCATGTCTGTGTGTCTGTGTCCGTGTGTCCGTGTGTCCGTGTGTGTCCGTGTCCGTGTCCGTGTGTCCGTGTGTCCGTGTCTGTGTCCGTGTGTCCGTGTGTCCGTGTGTCCGTGTCCGTGTGTCCGTGTGTCCGTGTCCGTGTGTCCGTGTCCGTGTGTCCGTGTGTCCGTGTCCGTGTCGTGTCCGTGTGTCCGTGTGTCCGTGTGTGTGTGTGTGTGTGTGTGTGTCTGTGTCCGTGTGTGTGTCCGTGTCCGTGTGTCCGTGTGTCCGTGTGTCCGTGTGTCCGTGTCCGTGTGTCCGTGTGTCCGTGTGTCCGTGTGTCCGTGTGTCCGTGTGTCCGTGTGTCCGTGTGTCCGTGTCCGTGTGTCCGTGTCTGTGTCCGTGTGTCCGTGTCCGTGTGTGTGTCCGTGTGTCTGTGTGTGTCCGTGTGTCCGTGTGTCCGTGTGTCCGTGTGTCCGTGTCCGTGTGTCCGTGTGTCCGTGTGTCCGTGTCCCGTGTCCGTGTGTCCTGTGTGTCCGTGTGTCCGTGTGTCCGTGTGTGTGTGTCCGTGTGTCTGTGTGTCCGTGTGTCCGTGTGCCCCAGTCTGTGTTCGCGTGTGTCCGTGGTGTCCGTGTCCGTGTCTGTGTCCGTGTGTCCCGGTGTCCGTGTGTCCGTGTCCGTGTGTGTTCCTGTGTCTGTGTGTCCGTGTCCGTGTGTGTTCTGTGTCTGTGTGTCCGTGTCCTGTGTGTGTCCTGTGTGTCCTGTGTGTGTCCGTGTCCGTGTGTGTGTGTCACCTGTGTCCCTGTGTGTGTGTCTGTCCTGTGTGTCCGTGTCCGTGTGTGTACCTGTGTGTCAGTGTGTGTGTGTCTGTGTGTCCTGTGTGTCCGTGTCTGTGTCACCTGTGTCGTGTGTCCCCTCACCAGCTGTGCCCTTCCTGTGTCACAGTTGGTGAACCTGTGTCACCCCTGTGTGTCCCGCCCCGCACCTCCTGTGTGTCACCTGCGGTGTGTGTCACCTGTGTCACCTGGGGAACCCGTGTCACCCTGTGTGTCACCTGTGTCACCTGTGTGTCACCTGTGTCACCCTGTGTGTCACCTGTGTGTCACCTGTGTGTCACCTGTGTCACCTCTGTGTGTCACCTGTGTGTATCATCTGTGTGTCACCTGTGTCACCTGTGTGTCACCTCCTGTGTGTCACCTGTGTCACCTCTGTGTGTCACCTGTGTGTGTCACCTTGTGTCACCTGTGTGTGTCACCCCTGTGTCACCTCTGTGTGTCACCTCTGTGTCACCTCTGTGTCCCCTGTCCCACCCCTGTCCCCGGTGTCCCCGGTGTCACCTGGAGCAGGTGGCCAGGCACATGGCGTTGGGCTCGGCGATGTCCGGGCACTGCAGCGCGTCCTGCAGCCAGGCCCGGAACTGCTCCAGGGGCTCCAGGGACACCAGGTGGCACTCCTCGAACGCCTGGGGACACCGGGGGACACCGGGGGGCACCGGGGGGCAGGGGGAAGGTGGGGACACCGCAGGGCTCGGGGACATCCTGGGGGTGCCACCCTGGCTGCGGGGCGTCCCCGAGCCTCGGGGACGCGCTGGAAGCGGCAGCGTGGGCGGTCACCCTGCCCGGGGGGCTCTGCGGGCACTGGGGGCTCCTCCCGGTCCCCCCGCTGTCCCCCCGCTGTCCCCCGGTCCCACCCCGGTGTCCCCCCGGTGTCCCCCCGGTCCCGGTCCCACCCTCGGTGTCCCCCCGGTGTCCCCCCGGTCCCGGTCCCACCTCGCTGTCCCCCCGGTGTCCCCCCGGTGTCCCCCCGGTCCCGGTCCCACCTCGGTGTCCCCCCGGTGTCCCCCCCCGCTGTCCCCCGGTCCCGGTCCCACCTCGCTGTCCCCCCGGTGTCCCCCCGGTCCCGGTCCCACCTCGCTGTCCCCCCGGTAGCTTTTCCGCAGCTGCTCCAGCTCCATCGCGGCCGCGCCGAGCCCCCACCTCGCTGGAGGCGTGGCTAAACGCGGCCACGCCTCCCACAGCGCAGCCAATAGGAGGAGGCAGAGCGCGCGCGCCTCTATAGGAGCTGGCTGCCCATTGGAG
This sequence comes from Camarhynchus parvulus, assembly GCF_901933205.1. Classification (NCBI taxonomy): domain Eukaryota; kingdom Metazoa; phylum Chordata; class Aves; order Passeriformes; family Thraupidae; genus Camarhynchus; species Camarhynchus parvulus. Next base: position 5,384,867 of record NC_044597.1, read on the forward strand.
GAGGTGGAAGGGGCGGGGACAAAAGACCCGGAAGTAGTGGCTGGGCATAGAGCGGCGCGGGGGCTCTTAAAGGGGCAACGACTGCGGGAGAGGGACACGGGGACAGCGGGGACACACAGGGACAGCAATTTGGGGACTTGGGACATTTGGGCCTCGGGAGGGGCGGGCAAGGGGCTGGGACATGGTGGGGACGGGGATTTGGGGACATCGAGCACAGGGACGTGGGTATGGGGTGTTTGGGCTGCTGGGATTTGGGGACGGGGATTTGGGGACAGGGATTTGGGGACAATGCCCCGCTCCTGACCCAGCAGCTCACAGCAGGAGCTGAACCATTTCCTGCTACAATTCCTCCATTTCCCATCCATTCCCCAAACCCCGTCCATTCCCCCAAATCCCATAAATTCCCCAAAATCCCATCCATTCCCGAAACCCCACTAACTCCCCCAAATCTGCCAAATCCCATCCATTCCCCCAATTCCATAAATTCCCCAAAATCCCATCCATTTCCCCAAATCCCACTAACTCCACCAATCGCCATCAATTCCCCAATTCCCCCAAACCCCATCAATTCCCCCAAACCCCATAAACGCCCCAAACCCCACAAACCCAAACCCAAGAAACGGAATTTGTGTTTAATTTAAAAGCTCCGAAGCCATAGAATCTATGATACAATGTACACTGTACACGGGGCCACGCCGGAAAGGGGCAAGGAAACAAAAAGGGAGGGAAAAGGGGAAAAAATCATAAAAAGGGAGGGGAAAAGGGGGGGGAATAAAAATAACGAAAGGAAAAGGGGGGCAAAATAAAAAATAAGGGAAAAGGGAAAAATAATAAGGAAGAGAAAAGGGGGAAAAAATAAGGAAGGGAAAAGGGGGGAAAAAGAAAAAATAAGGAAGGGAAAAGGAAAAAATAATAAGGAAAGGAAAAGGGGAAAATAAAAAATAAGGAAGGGAAAAGGAGAAAATAAAAAAATAAGGAAGGGAAAAGGGGAAAAAGAAAAATAAGGGAGGAAAAAGGAAAAAAAAATAAGGAAGAGAAAAGGGGGAAAAATAAGGAAGGGAAAAGGGGAAAATGGAAAAAAAAAGAAAGGAAAAGGGGAAAAATAAAAAGTAAGGAAGGGAAAAGGGGAAAATAAGAAATAAGGAAGGGAAAAGGGGGAAATAAAAAAAAAGGAAGGAAAAATGGGAGAATAGAAAAGAAAAGGAAGGATAAAAGCAGAAAAGAAAACAAAAGGAAGGAAAAAGGGGGTGAAAATAAAAAATAAGGAAGAAAAAAAGGGGAAAATAAAGAATAAGGAAGGAAAAAGGGAAAAAATAAGGAAGGGAAAAAGGGGGGGAAAGGGGAAAAATAAGAAAATAAGGAAGGGAAAAGGGGGAAAGAAGAGGAAAAAAAGGAAGGAAAAGGGAAAAAAAAAGGGATGGAGTCCCAAAACTGCAAACAAAATTAAAAAAAAAAGGGAATTGCCAACGTTGCTTGGGAATAAAACCTGGGAGAGAGGAATTGGCCATGAGGGGGAAAGCTGGAGGTTTGGGAGAGAAGGCAGGGGATTAAATAGATTAAAAAAGCACTCATGATGCACGGGGGGCGGGCACGGGGAGTGTAAGGCAACGATCCCATAGAAAACGGGGATGTCCCAAAGGGGATAGAGATATTTATAGCTATTTATAGACTTTAAATATAAAGTAGGAATGTGCTCTGGAGCCTCTGGGGCTGCGCCTGCCCCACTCCCTGCGGGGAAACGGGGGCAATGGGGCGCCCCATGGGGCTGGGGATGGGGCAATGGGGCACCCCATGGGGCTGGGGGGGCAATGGGGGACCCCATGGGGCTGGGGATGGGGCAATGGGGGACCCCTGAGCCTGTGGGGTCACTGATGGGGGGCTCTGGGTCACCCCCTAAACCTGTGGGGTCACAGGGGAGGCTCTGGGTCATAGAGGGGGCTCTGGGGTACAAGGGGGCTTGGGGTCACCCCCTAAACCTGTGGGGTCTCAGGGGGCGTTTTGGGGTCACCCCATGAGCCTGTGGGGTCACAGGGGGGGCTCTGGGTCACAGAAGGAACTCTGGGTGACCCCCTAAACCTGTGGGATCTCGGGGGGGGTTTTGGGGTCACCCCCTAAACCTGTGGGGTCTCGGGGGGGGCTTTGGGGTCACCCCCTAAACCTGTGGGGTCTCGGGGGGCTTTGGGGTCACCTCTAGAGCTGTGGGGTCACAGGCAGAACTCCGGGTGACCCCCTGAGCCCGGGGCTCCCAGGGACACCCCCGGCCCCGTTTTCGGGGTGCTCGGCGCCCGGGGTCCCTGCCTGGAGTGCCGTGGGCGGCCCCGGCTGCGGGGCCGGGTGCGGGGTGGGGGTGCGGGGGCTGCCCCCGCCCTACAGGTTCTTGGTGACCAGGTGGGTTTTGTAGTGCTTGGTCAGGTGGTCGGAGCGCATGAAGCGTTTCTGGCACTGCGCGCACTCGAAGCGTTTGTCACCTGCGGGGACAGGGGACACCGGGGTCACCCCAGGGTACGGCCCCGTTAGCCCCTGCCACCAGAGACCGCCCAGAATCCTCCAGAGCCCCGGGAGAACCTGCCCAGGTCATCCCAGTGGCTCCCCAGGTGGCAGTGACACCCCCAGGACACGTGCCCTTGATGTCCCCAGCCCTTCCCATGACACCCCCGTCACCAGAGACCCCCAGAATCCTCCAGAGCCCCCCAGAGCCCCGGGAGAACCAGCCCAGGTCACCCCAGTGCTCCCAAAGGGGCGGTGGGTGACACCGGGGGTCCCCCAGCCCCACTGGGGGCTCTGCCCTGGGAACGGGGGACAGCCTGGGATGTCCCCGATGGGTTTGGGGGTGCTGCCCTGGGAACGGGGACCCTGCAGGGATATCCCATTGGGGGTTCTGCTTTGGGAACAGGGACCCTGCAGGGATATCCCAGCCCCATGAGGGGTGCTGCCCTGGGAACAGGGACCCTGCAGGGATATCCCATGGGGTTAACCCATTGGGGGTGCTGCTTTGGGAACGGGGACCCGCAGGGATATCCCAGCCCTTTTGGGGGTTCTGCTTTGGGAATAGAGACGCTCCAGGGATACCCCAGCCCTACTGGGGCTCTGCCCTGAGAATGAGGGATATCCAGGGATACCCCAGCCCCGTTAGGGATGCTGCGCCCCAGGCTCCCCAGGATGTGCAGATCTGTGTGGGGGTGCTGCCCTGTGAACAGGGATACCCCAGCCCCGTTAGGGATGCTGCCCCGTTTGGCCAGCCCCGGATGTAGGGGGGGGTGCTCAGACCCTATCTATGCAATCTGAAGAACGTTAGGATCCCCCCCCCCCCCGGGAGGGTTGGGGGTGCGTGAATGGCGTCTTGGCGTGCCGGTGCCGCTCGTCGGGCGAAGCGCTTGCCGCAGAACACCCAGTTGCACACGAAGGGCCTCTCGCCCGTGTGCAGCCGCACGTGCGCCCGCAGCAGCGACGTCTTGCGGAACGTGCGCCCGCACTCGGGGATGTGGCAGATGTGCTTCTTCTTGCCGCCATCGCCCGGCCTGCAGGGACGGGACACGAGAGGAGAGGCGGCGTCAGCCGGGACAGGCGGGGCTGGGGGATGAGACACGCCCGGGTTAGACCCGGGACAGGCGGGGCTGGGGGATGAGCTGCTCTGGGTTAGCCCGGGACAGGTGGAGCCAGGGGTATGAACCACTCCAGGTTAGCCCAGGAGAGACAGATCTAGAGGGATGAATCGCGCCGGGTTAGACCCGGGACAGGCAGATCCGGAGGGATGAACCACTCTGGGTCTAACCCGGGAGAGGGGGATCCAAGTGGGATGAGCCAAACCCGGGAGAGATGGTTCCAAGTGGGATGAACCGCTCTGAGTTAGCCCGGGAGAGGCAGATCCGGAGGGATAAAGCGCTCTGAGATAGCCCGGGAGAGGCGGATCCAGAGGGATGAACCGCTCCGGCTCTAACCCGGGACAGGCGGATCCAAGCAGGATGAGCCGCGGCTCTAACCCGGGACAGGCGGATCCAAGCAGGATGAGCCACTCCGGCTCTAACCCGGGACAGGCGGCTCCCGGCGGGACGAGCCCTTCCCACCATCAGCACCCACCGCTTGTCGCCGTCCTTGCAGTTGGGGCAGGTGCAGGCCATCCTCCTCCTCTTCTCGCCGGGCTGCATGTCCCCGGACAGCGCCTGCTCCATCTGCAGCTGGATCTGCGTGGGGCTCAGCCCGCTGATGGTCACGTTGTTGCCGGACACGTTCTGCACCGTCAGCTGCTGCTGGCCTGGGGAAAGGGGAAAAGGGGCACTCAGGATCCATCTGCGCCCTCCGGAGCAGGGAACACCCCGAAGTCACCCCCACATGCAGCACAGCCCCTTTTGCCACGTGCCTCCGCTGGTAAGTCCCCTTTTTCCTGAATATACTGTGCGGTTTTTCAAAGTTTTCAAAAAAGTTGTTTTTCGACCCTTTTCGGGGGGCGCGGAATAAAAAAAGGGCTCAAAGAGGGAACAAAAAAGAAACTTTGAAAAAACGTGCAATATATTGAGCAAAAAAACGGGACTTACCCCGCAGCCTAAGGGCCGCTCCAGGCTCGGGCGTCCCGGGCAGCCGCGACAGGGGCTGGAAAGAAGAACAGGGGTCAGCGTCAGCAAGCGGGGCTGGGGTCGGCATCGGGGCTGGGGCTGGGACTGCTGCTCCCCCGGCAGCACCAGGAGCAGGAGCAGGAGGAGGAGGAGGAGGGGAAGAACAAGGGGGACTGGCAGCGGGAGCAGAGCAGCACGGAGGGAGAGCAGGCAGGGAAGCGCCAAGCGAGGGACGGCAGCGCTGGGATGAGCTGAGCCCTGGCCCGGCCTGGGGGCAGCAGGTCCCGCCAGTCCCCTCCGCGTTAATTGGAACAGCTAATTAAATCCAGTGCCCCCCACAGCGGCAGTCCCGGCAGGACGGCAGAGTGGGAGAGGGGCCGGGATTTCTGCTGACGCCTGGCCAGGAGCAGCAGAGCCAGGGCTGGCGCACCGAGCAGGCAGGCAGCAGGGCTGGGCTCAGCCCAGCCAGCAGACAGAGCTCCCCGCAGGGATAAACCTCCCCTCGGCTCTGCACACGGGTTTGGCCCTGCAGCGGGGACACGGCGGCTGCAGGGACGTGACACTCCCGGCACGGGGAGCAGCGGGGCCGTGCCCGGCTGGTCTGGGGTTTGGGGAGATCCTGAGCGAGGGGTCACTGCTGGAATGATCCCTGAGCGAGGGGGTCAGGTGATCCCTGAGTGAGGGGGTCAGGTGATCCCTGAGTGAGGGGTCACTCCTGGAATGATCCCTGAGTGAGGGGTCACTGCTGGAATGATCCCTGAGTGAGGGGGTCAGGTGATCCCTGAGCGAGGGGTCACTCCTGGAATGATCCCTGAGTGAGGGGTTCAGGTGATCCCTGAGTGAGGGGTCACGGTGATCCCTGAGTGAGGGGTTCACTGCTGGAATGATCCCTGAGTGAGGGGTTCAGGTGATCCCTGAGTGAGGGGTTCAGGTGATCCCTGAGTGAGGGGTTACTCCTGGAATGCTGATTCCTGAAAGTGGAGCTGGAAAAATGGAGCTGGGTGTGTGAATGTGCCTCTCCTGGGTTTGGGAGCCTGGGAGAGCCCTCGCTGCTCTGGAAGCTCAGGGAGCTGCCCACTGTCCCTGTCCCCTCAGGAAGGGATCTGATTTAATCTGATCTGATCCAGGGATAACCCATCCTGGGGGAGCTCAGGGAGCTGCCCACCCCCTGGCCCATGCCCCATGTCCCCAGTGCTGCCAGCAGTGCCACCCACCTGTGCTGTTGGTGATGGTGACGGGCACGCCCTGCCCCTGTCCCATCCCCATGTCCCCATGTCCCCAGTGCTGCCAGCAGTGCCACGTGTTGGTGTCGCCCTGCCTGTCCCATCCCCCATGTCCCCATCCATGCCAGCAGTGCCACCCACCTGTGCTGTTGGTGATGGTGACGGGCACACCCTGCCCCATGTCCCCATCCATCCCCATGTCCCCATCCTTGCCCCTGGTGCCACCCACCTGCGCTGCTGGTGATGGTGACGGGCACGCCCTGCACCTGCACGCCGTTGATGTTGATGGTCTGCATGGCCTGTGCAGCTGCTGCCAGCTGTGCCGCGCTCAGGCTCAGGATGCCGCCGGCCGGGGCGATCTTGGGCAGCGGCCGCTCCTTGCGCGGGGCCGGCCTGCGGGCGGGGCCGGGGCCGGTACCGGGGCTGCCGCAGGACGCGCCCGCCGGCAGCGGGATGGACGAGGCCTCCTGCAGCAGCACCGTCTGCAGCTCCCCAGACGGGGTCTTGAAGTAAACCTGGGGGCAGGAGGGAAGGCGGGCGGGGTGTGGGGAATGGGATCCGCCCGCGCAGCTCGGGAATGCTGCAATGGTTTGGGCTGGGGGGGCTTTGGAGGTTGTTGTGTTTCGATTGCCTTCTGCTGGAGCTGGGCTCGGACACTTCCAGGCACGGGGAAGCCACAGTTTTTCTGATAAATGCAGCCCAGCTCCTCCCCACCCTCACTGGGAGGGGAATGGGCCTCTGTGGGACCCCTGGAGAAAGCTCCTGGATTTCGGCCAAGGCGACACAAAGACACCAACCTCTCCCCCCTCACTGTGTGACCCAGGAGCTCCCAGCGGGCTGGCTCACCCCAGCCCCTGCTGTGGCACTGGGGAGCCTTCAGGGACACTGAAACAGCATCTATAAAACAGCTGGAGCTCCTAAATCCCTGCAGAGGGCATGGCTGCACTCCCAACTCCACTCAGCAACGCCCAAACCAGACTCCAAACTGGGAATATCTCACAAATCCCCCAGTTCCTAAACTCTGGGTGAGATCAGAGAGGAACAGCAGTTCCTAAATCCCTGCAGAGGGCATGGCTGCTCTCCCAACCTGCAGAGAATCCACTCAGCAACGCCCAAGCCATCCTCCAAACTGGGAATATCTCACAAAACTCCCCCAGCTCCTAAACCCAGGGTAGAACCAGAGGGGAAGAGCAGGGAGGAGGTCCCCAGGAGGCCGTACCTGGGTGGGGACGGGCTCGGCCGCCTGGATCTGGAAGTTGTGGGAGGATTTCTGGGGCACGGTGGGCAGCGTGGCCGAGGCCGCCTGCACCACGCGCAGCGCCTGCTGCGGGATCTGCACCACCTGCGGCTCCTGCTTGGGCTGCACCACCTGCACCTGCTGCACCACGGCGGGCTGCCCCGAGCCCGGGCTCTGCACGATCAGCAGGTTGCTGCCCGCCTGGATGATGTTCTCGGCCGTGGTCTCGATGAGCACCGTCTCCACCTGCTCGGCCACGGCCACGGCCGCGGGCTGCCCGGGGGACGGCGCCTTTTTCCGGGGCTTTTTGCCGCCTTTGGAAGGGCTGTCCGTGAGCAGCGGGGGCTGCCCGCCCCCCTCGGGGCTCACCAGGGCCGGGGGCAGGCTCAGGGCGACGTTGGCGGCCCCGGGCAGTTTGACCACGCCGCCCGCTGCCGCCGCTTTCTGCGCCGGGGCCGGCTTGATGGGCACGGGCTTGTGCGAGGAGGAGGAGGAGGAGGAGGGCGTGAGGATGGCCTGGCTGGTGCCTGGGATGATCTGGATCTGGTTAGGCTGCACCTGGATGGTCTGAGCCCCGCTGGGCTGCAGCTGCGGCACCGCCTGGTACTGGATGTTGGAGGAGGACGAGGAGGACGAGGAGGAGCACGAGGAGGAGGAGGAGGAGCGCGAGGCTTTGCTGAGCACGGCCGCGTTCTGGATGGCGAACACCAGCTGCCCGCGGGGGTAGGAGGCGCCCACCTGGGAGCCCTGGAGCTGGAAGAGGCTCCCCTTGGAGGACAGGATGCCGATGCCGCTCTTGGCGGAGCCCAGCGGCAGCGGGGCGGGTTTGATGGGCACCAGCTTGCGAGGCGCGGGCTGCGGGGGCGCCGGCGGCGCCGCGGCCGCTTCCACGGCAGGGGACCGATCTTGCTGCATGTGGCTGCCAGCAGCGCCAGCGGGGAGGGCTGCGAGTCCTGCGGAGACGCGGCAGTCAGGGCCCCGCGCCCGCAGCACGGCGACACAGCCCCGGGCGAGGCGCCGTCCATCGCCCGCCTGGGGCGGAGCTGCCCTGCACAGCATTCCCGGAGCTCCTGCCCGACCTGGGGACACTCTGTCACCCCAGCGCGGCGCTGAGGGCCACGCCAGTCTCTCCTGAAGCACCCCCAGGTGACTCCAGCACCCTCTGGGCAGCCCAGCCCAATCCCCAGTTTTCTGTGAGGGAATTCCTGCACATGTCCAGCGCCCACTGCTTTTAGCAGTGCTGACATCTAACATCCCATCCCCGTGCCCCTAAATCCTTTTAAATCCCATCCTTGTGTCCTTAAAACCATCCCAAAGCTTAAAACCCTGTTTAAAACCATCCTAAAGCCTTAAACCATCCTTAAAACCATTCTAAAGCTTAAAACCATCCCAAAGCTTAAAACTGTCCTAAAGCTTAAAACCCTGTTTAAAACCATCCTAAAGCTTAAAACCATCCTAAAGCTGTAAAAACCTGTGGAAAACGCAACCTGGGCAGGGCTGGGCAAACCTGGGCAGAGCTGGGCACACCTGGGCAGGGGCTGGGCTCACCTGGGCAGGGCTGGGCACACCTGGGCAGGGCTGGGCACACCTGGGCAGGGGCTGGGCTCACCTGGGCAGGGCTGGGCACACCTGGGCAGGGGCTGGGCTCACCTGGGCAGGGGCTGGGCACACCTGGGCAGGGCTGGGCTCACCTGGGCAGGGGCTGGGCACACCTGTGCAGGGCTGGGCACACCTGGGCAGGGGCTGGGCTCACCTGGGGCAGGGGCTGGGCTCACCTGGGCAGGGCTGGGCTCACCTGTGCAGGGGCTGGGCTCACCTGGGCAGGGGCTGGGCTCACCTGGGCAGGGCTGGGCTCACCTGTGCAGGGGCTGGGCTCACCTGTGCAGGGGCTGGGCACACCTGTGCAGGGGCTGGGCTCACCTGGGCTCACCTGGGCAGGGCTGGGCTCACCTGTGCAGGGGCTGGGCACACCTGGGCAGGGGCTGGGCTCACCTGGGCACACCTGGGCAGGGGCTGGGCACACCTGGGCACACCTGTGCAGGGGCTGGGCTCACCTGGGCACACCTGGGCACACCTGGGCAGGGGCTGGGCTCACCTGGGCTCACCTGGGCACACCTGGGCAGGGGCTGGGCTCACCTGGGCTCACCTGGGCAGGGGCTAGGCTCCCCCCAAACAGGGCTGGGCACACCTGGGCAGGGCTGGGCTCACCTGGGCAGGGGCTGGGCTCACCTGGGCAGGGGCTAGGCTCCCCCCAAACAGGGCTGGGCACACCTGGGCGGGGCTGGGCACACCTGTGCAGGGGCTGGGCTCACCTGGGCAGGGGCTGGGCTCACCTGGGCAGGGGCTGGGCACACCTGGGCACACCTGGGCAGGGGCTGGGCTCACCTGGGCAGGGGCTGGGCTCACCTGGGCTCACCTGGGCAGGGGCTAGGCTCCCCCCAAACAGGGCTGGGCACACCTGGGCAGGGCTGGGCTCACCTGTGCGCTGCCGCTGGCGGGCTGCAGGTACTCGCTGGGGCTGACAGCAGCCGTGGCAGCCATGCTGCGCTGTCCCTCGGGCTGCGGGCACAGAGCAGGCAGGGATCAGCTCCCCGGGGAGCCCCGCACGCGCCTGGTGCCCCCGAACCACCCCACCCCCGTGCACGCGGCACCTCCGGCCCTCCCCAGGGGCTGGGCTGTGGCTGGTGCCATCCCTGCACTGCCCTCGTTTGCCTCAATTCCAGCGCAGCCTTGGCTCCAAGGAGCAGCCCCCGAAACGGGCAGAGCCCAGCTTCAAAGCGCGTGTGCCCAGAGAGCCGGAATGTCCCCAAACCTTCCCAGTCCCGGCCCCAAACCTTCCCATTCCCAGCCCCAAACCTTCCCATTCCCAGCCCCAAATCTTCCCATTCCCAGCCCCAAACCTTCCCATTCCCAGCCCCAAACCTTCCCATTCCCGGCCCCAAATCTTCCCATTCCCAGCCCCAAACCTTCCCATTTCCAGCCCCAAATCTTCTTGTTCACAGCCCCAAACCTTCCCATTCCCAGCCCCAAATCTTCCCATTCCCGGCCCCAAATCTTCCCATTCCCAGCCCCAAACCTTCCCATTCCCGGCCCCAAATCTTCCCATTCCCAGCCCCAAATCTTCCCATTCCCGCCCCAAATCTTCCCAGCCCCAAATCTTCCCATTCCCGGCCCCAAATCTTCCCATTCCCAGCCCCAAACCTTCCCATTCCCGGCCCCAAATCTTCCCATTCCTGGCCCCAAATCTTCCCATTCCCAGCCTGAAATCCTCCTCCTTCCACCCTGAAATCCTCCCATTTCTAGCCCCAAAACTTCCCTGTTCCAGCCTGAAATTTTCCCGTTCCCAGCCCCAAAAATTCCCATTCCCAGCCCCAAAAATTCCCATTCCCAGCCTGAAACATTCCCGTTTTCCCGGGGATTTTGTGCGGCCGTTCCCTCCCTTCCATCGGAACTTAGGGCAGAGCTGAGGCTCAACAGCCCCGAGTGCGAATCAGAGCGGGGCCGGGCCGGCCAGGGAGGAGCCAGATCCCCTTTTTCTGCAGAAATCCCCTTTTCCCAGGAGAGACCCCACTTTCCCAGGACAATAAATGGGGAAGCCCGGTGTGATCCCTCCGTGTGTTTCCCACTCGTGGTCAAGCAGAGCCCCCTAAATCCGGGAACCATCCCGAACCCCACCAGAAGAATGAATCCCAAGGAAATGAATCCCAAAAACAGCCCAAATCCCATTGGGGAAATGAATCTCACGAGAGAAATTTGGGAATCATCCTGAACCCCACCAGGGGAATGAATCCCACAAGGAAATTTGGGAACCGTCCTGAACCCCATCAGGGAAATTTAGGAATCATCCCGAACTCCATCAAGAAAATTTGGGAACCGTCCTGAACGCCATCAGGGGAATGAATCCCATCAGGAAATTTGGGAATCATCCTGAATCCCATCAGGGGAATGAATCCCATCAGGAAATTTGGGAACCATCCCGAACTCCATCAAGAATATTTGGGAATCATCCCCAAACCCCACCAGGGGAATGAATCCCATCAGGAAATTTGGGAACCATCCTGAACCCCATAAGGAAATTTAGGAATCATCCTGAACGCCATCAGGGGAATGAATCCCATCAGGAAATTTGGGGACCCCCCGAGCATCCCGGGACCCCCCGAGCATGGCGGGACCCCCGAGCACGGATGAGGCCGCGACCCCCAGGGCCCCCCGGAGCTCCCCCCGGTCCCCCCGGGCCGCCCCCGCCGCACCGGGCGGTCCCGGGGGAGGCGGGTCCCAAAGGCCGGGCCCGCCCCCGACCGGGCCCCGCTGCCGGAAGCGCCGCCCGCCCGCCGGGCGCTGAGGGAGGGCGGCTCGGGGCGGCTCAGGGCCGCTCCCCGCCCCGGCGGCCCCGCAGCGGCCGCGGCCCGGCCCCGCTCCCCCCGCACTGACCGGCCGGGGGCGGCGGCGGCTCCGACCCGCTCACGGCGCCATCTTCCTCCGCCGGGCACCGCCCTGCTGCGCCCGCCCACAGAGGGGGTTTGGGCCAATCGCCGCCCGGCTGTTTTGCGATCTGGCCAATGGGCGGTGAGATGATGGAGCGGCGGCCAATCCGAGGAGGGGGAAAAGTTGATGGGCAGCTGCGCCGAGCAGTAAGGCGCGTGATGGAGGGATGGCTCCGCCAATGGGCGCGGAGCTCTGAGGTGACGGACGGCAGCGGAAAACCAATAGTAGTGAAGAGCTCTGATTGACATCATAGACAGCCAATGGGCGCAAGCCCAGCCTGTGGCCATCCGCTGTTTGATTGACAGGCCTTCAAGGGGGCGGAGTTCCTCGTGGGCGTGATCCGCCCAAAACACGCCTCGTGATTGGTCACAATAATTTGATTGACAGATTGATGATTCAATGGAAGGCGCGAGGCGCAGGACCTGCGCTTGCGATTGGCGGAGAGGGGAGTCCGGGCAGCTGAAGCCCGATGACGTCACGGGGTCCCCCGGCGGGTGGGGAGTCCCGGGGATCCCCCTCGCCCCGCCCTCCATTAAATGTGGCACGGAGGGGACCCGGGGGTCCCAGGGAGGGGATCCGGGGGTCCCAGGGAGGGGATCCGGGGGTCCCGGGATGGGCACGGAGGGGACCCGGGGGTCTCAGGGAGGGGATCCGGGGGTCCCGGGATGGGCACGGAGGGGACCCGGGGGTCCCAGGGAGGGGATCCGGGGGTCCCGGGGCGATGGCGCCCCCGAGGGTCCCCAACCCCTGCGGGAAGGGAGCACAGCGGGGTTCGGGGGGTCCCTGCAGAACCTGGGCTGGGATGGGGGTCCCCAACCCCGCACAACAATCGGGGTGCTCGGGGGGGTTCAGGGTCCCGGAGGGGATCGGGGCTCCCTGACAGGATGGGGGTCCCCATGCCCCTCGCAGAATTTGGGGCACCCAAAAGCGACGGGGATCCCCAACCCCTTCCCACACTCCGGGGTGTGCTCCATGTCCCGCAGGGGTCACCCCCACCACCCCATCCCCCTTTTGGGGGTCCCTCACCCTGCCGGGGTCCGCTCGGCGCTGCCGCCCGGGGTTCCCGGGGGTTCCCGGGGGTGCCCAGCTGGCTCCAGCCCCCACGGGCCCGGCTGCTCCCACTGGAGCCAAATAATTGCCCGGTGCTTTGTTGTGCCGTGTCTGTGGCCGCGGGGCCTCCATTTGTGGGAAGCAGCCGCGGCCAGCGCCGCCCTCCCCGCCCTCGTCCCCGCCCTCCGCGCTCCGCTCCGCTTACTCACCGACCCCGGCCCGCGCCCCGAACCCCCCGGGGACCCCCGGACCCCCCGGGGACCCCCCCGGGTACCCCCGGCCCGCGCCTGTCCCGCGCTGGGGTGGCCCGGGGGGGTCGCGGGGTTGGGTCCCTGTGCTGGGGACACCTGTCCGTGTCCCTGTCCCATCCCTGTCCCATTCCTGTCCCTGTCCCTGTCCCTGTCCCTGTCCCTGTCCCTGTCCCTGTCCCATCCCTGTCCCTGTCCCTGTCCCTGTCCCTGTCCCTGTCCCATCCCTGTCCCATCCCTGTCCCTGTCCCTGTCCCATCCCTGTCCCTGTCCCTGTCCCTGTCCCATCCCTGTCCCTATCCCTGTCCCTGTCCCTGTCCCATCCCTGTCCCTGTCCCTGTCCCTGTCCCTGTCCCTGTCCCTGTCCCTGTCCCATCCCTGTCCCATCCCTGTCCCTGTCCCTGTCCCTGTCCCTGTCCCATCCCTGTCCCATCCCTGTCCCTGTCCCATCCCTGTCCCTGTCCCTGTCCCTGTCCCTGTCCCTGTCCCTGTCCCCGTTCCTGTCCGGGCTGTCCCGGTTCTGTCCCGGTTTCCCGGGCCGTGACTGACAGCGGGGCCGCTGGGGCTCAGATACGGCAGCGAGATTAGCCCGGGACTAATTAAACCGCAATTAAAGCTCGCGTTGGAGCGCGCACCGAGCGAGCCCCAGCCCCGTCCCAGCGCCGCAGCCCCGGCCGCGCTCGCTGAGGAAACGCCGCCCGCGGGCACGCGCTGCGGGCAGGGCAGCGCCGTCGCGATAATCGCGATAGAGATCTCCGCAAGGCTGGCACGCGGCCCTGGCCTCGGGCAGCGGGGGCGCAGCGCCGTGCCAGATGTGCCAGCCGTGCCAGATGTGCCATCGGTGCCAGCTGTGCCAGCCGTGCCAGATGTGCCATCTGTGCCAACTGTGCCAGCCGTGCCAGATGTGCCAGATGTGCCAGCCGTGCCAGATGTGCCAGCCGTGCCATCGGTGCCAGCCGTGCCAGATGTGCCATCGGTGCCAGCCGTGCCACCCGTGCCAGCCGTGCCAGATGTGCCACCCGTGCCAGCCGTGCCAGATGTGCCAGCCGTGGCAGCTGTGGCAGCCGTGCCAGATGTGCCCCGGGTACCGGGCACTGGGCAGCGGCCGTGGCACCGCGGCGGCACCGCTGGAAGGGGGACATGGGGGTGTCCTGGCGGGTATTGGGGCACCCCGTGGGGCTGGGACACCCCCGTGCTGGCTGTGACCCCCCCATGGGAACCGTGACCCCCCATGGGGACCGTGACACCCCTATGGGGACCCCTCCATAGGACTGTGCCCCCCCCATGGTGGCTGTCCCCCCCCCAGGGCTGTGCCCCCCCGGTGCCGCCCCGTCCCTCGCTCACCTGGCGCTGTCCCCATGCGCCACCCGCAGCAGTCGCGGGTCCCCCCCGGGCCCGTCTGGGCGTGGGGCCCCCCCCGAGCCGCGGGGAGGCTCCGGCAGCTCCGCCCGGGCCCGTCTGGGCCCCGCGGCCGCCCCCGGGCTGTCCCCGCAGGGACGGGGCGGCCCAGACGGCGCAGCCCCGCGGCGGAGCCCCCCCGGCACCCCGAGCAGCGGGGGCACGCAGGGACGGGTGGGGACAGGGACGGGCTCGGGGACACTGTAAGTGGACATGGACCCTGGGCACAGGGACGGGCTCGGGGACACGGTGTGACACTGCTGGGACACCCCTGGGACACCCCCAGTGCCACCCCTGCCCTGTCCCCGTCCCTGTCCCCACCGAGGGCTGTGTCCCCCCCACCCCCTGCCGGGCTCTGGGGACACCCCGAGGTCCCGCTGCGGTTTTGGGGAGCCCCGGCCCCCCCTGTCCCCCCCTGTCCCCCCCTGTCCCCCCTCTGTCCCCATCCCCCCCCCGCTGCCTGATCACTCATAGGGATTGGCGGCATTTGCCTCTTGCCTTATAATTTATGCAAATGAGCTGTAATTAGCAGTAATTTCAAGGCACGGCTCGGGGTTTCAGACGCTCGGGTCCCCCCCGGGATGCGCCGCGATTCCCTGCCCTGGGTGGTCCCAGCTCTGCCCGGGGGGCACCGCCCGCACCCCCAGCGCCCGGGGGTCCGCAGGAGGGAGCGGCCGCGGGAACAGCCCCGGCTCCTCCCGGGCGGGCCGGGGAGGGAGCGCAGCGGGACCTGGGACAAATGCCCCAGATGTGCCCTACAGAGCCCCATGCGTGCGCTCACCCCATTTCCGTACAGCCAGACACCCCAGAGGGGCTTCTCCCGCCCCTTCCCACGCCGGGATCCCCAGGGCAGCATCCCCCTCCCCAGGACAGGGTCCCCATCCCCGTGTCCCCATCCCGGTGTCCCCATCCCCGTGTCCCCATCCCGGTGTCCCCATCCCAGTGGCCCCATCCCCGTGTCCCCATTCCCATCCCCGTGTCCCCATCCCGGTGTCCCCATCCCCGTGTCCCCATTCCCATCCCCGTGTCCCCATCCCGGTGTCCCCATCCCCGTGTCCCCATCCCGGTGTCCCCATCCCCGTGTCCCCATCCCCGTGTCCCCATTCCCATCCCAGTGTCCCCATCCCCGTGTCCCCATCCCCGTGTCCCCATCCCGGTGTCCCCATCCCGGTGTCCCCATCCCCGTGTCCCCATCCCCGTGTCCCCATCCCAGTGTCCCCATTCCCATCCCGGTGTCCCCATCCCCGTGTCCCCATCCCCGTGTCCCCATCCCGGTGTCCCCATCCCGGTGTCCCCATTCCCATCCCCGTGTCCCCATCCCGGTGTCCCCATCCCCGTGTCCCCATCCCGGTGTCCCCATCCCGGTGTCCCCATCCCCGTGTCCCCATCCCCACCCCGGTGTCCCCACCCCGGTGCCCGATCCCCTCCGGTGGTGCCGCTCTCAGCCCACCGGGCAGCCCCGTTTCTGCGGCGGCGGCGGCGGGCCCGTCCGTGCCGGGATGATGGAAACCGGCGCAGCTTTCCCCGCGGCCAGGGCGGAGCTCGCTGCTCCTCGGCCGGGCCGGGCCGGGCGCTCTCCGGGCTCCCACGCGCCGGCCGCGATCGCGGCGCTGCCCGCCCCGGCCCGGCTCCGCCGCCGCCTTTTCCCGTGGGATTCGGGGGCCCGGGGACCTCCCCGTGCCCACCGGGGTCCGCGGGGGCTGCGGGACCGCCGGGCGGGCGCAGCGGCTGCAAATGGGGACACGGCGCGCCGGTGATTAAGTGGCTCCAGCGGCCGCGGTGTTGTCACCCGGCGGCTCGCGGGGTTTGTCCCTCCCGGCAGCCTCGGGGGGGACACGGCAGACACGGGGGTGGGACACCCCCGCCCGAGCGGGGACAGGCTCCGCCAGCGCCTCCCGGGCGGTTTTGGGTGGCCCCAAACCCCCCGGGGTCACGGTGGGTCCTGTGTCCCGCTCCCTCCTGCCAGCTGTGACCCCGAAATTGTCCCCTGTGTCCCCCCCCGTCCCACTGGTGCCGCGGCGCAGAACCGAGGGGCGGTGGGGGGCACTGAGCCCCCACGGGGACAGGTGACATCCCTGCGGGCAGGAGCAGGTGCCCGCCCCCGTGTGCCACCCCCGTGTGTCACCCCTTGTCACCCCCGGGCACACAGAGCGGGGGGCGGCCACCCCTGTGTGCGGGGACAGGGCCGGGGGTCCCGGGGGGTGGCAGGAGGACAGGGCGGCCACCTGAGCGTCACCAACAGGCGAGGGGGTGCCTGGAGGGGGTGGGAACACGAGGGGCGCCCGGGGGTCCCCGGGGGTGGCGGGGGGTGGCAGGAGGAGGCGGCCACGGCCGCGGGAGGGAGGGAGGGAGGCGGTTGTTGCTTTCTTCTTTAATTACCCCCCTGTTTGCGGTGTCTGCTGCGAACTTCCCGTCCCCTCCCTCCGCTTTCATCCGCCGGATCCTGAGCCCGGAGCCGGCTCCTGTCAAGCGCCGGGGCTGCGGCTCTGCCTCCAAGGGTTAAAATCACCGGGCCGGGGGTGGAGCTGGGCGGGGGGGCGGAGGGAAGAGCCGGCGGCCGGGCTGGGACCCGGCCATTCCTGCTCGCCCGGCCCAGTGGGTGCCCCGTCCCTGGGGAGCCGCGCGGGTCCCTCGGGGTCCCCTCGGGAAGCAGCGCCCGCGCCCATGAGGACGGAGCCGCCGGGAGCTCGCCGCCGCTAGAGCCGTACGTACCGCCGGTGCCGCGGGACGGGACCCCCGCCGTGGTCCCGGGGACGGGGCTGCCCTGACCCAGGCGGGGGCGCGGCCGCTCCGGTCCGCGCTGCCCCCCGAGCCCGGGGCTCCGGCCCCGCCGCCTCCCGGGACACCGCGTTCTGTCCCCTCGCTCCAGCGTCCAGCGCGACCCCCGCCCCTCGGGGGTCTGCCTCTGAGACCCCTCGCGCGGTGCCGAGTCCTGCGGGGGCTGCACAGGCGGGACCCCCCCCCCGCCACCGGAGCGGCCCCGCTCCCCTCCCGAAAAACCCCGGGCAGCTCCGCCGGGGCGCGGGGGGCACGGTCCCGATCCCACCGCAGCCCCCGGCCCCGCAGCGTCCCCCCGGCCCCGGGGCATCCCCGGGACTCGCGGCATCGCCCCAAAGCCGCCGCATCCCCCGAGCGCGGCCCCGCCGCCGCCCCCGTGCCCCCGTCGGGACTCCCGGTGCTGGGGGCGCGGCGCCCGCCCGGCCCCGCCGCGGGGCGAGGCACCGGCGGAGCCGGGAGCCGGGGCCGGGCCGCCCGTGCCCAGCCCGGGCCGTGACTCACGGGACGCTTCAGCCGCCGCTGCCTCAGTTTCCCTGCGGTGAAATGGCCAACGCGTCGCTGAGCCCCGCCAGGGAGGGAGGGAGGACGCCGCGGGCCCCTGGGGATTTTTGTCATCGTTCCCGGATGGAAAAACGTCCTGGGAGGCTCCGTGCCCGGCCGGGGCAGGCCCGCGCACGGGGCTTCTCCCAGCGCTCCCCATCCCGGTCGCGGCCCTTTCCCGGGTCTGGGGCTGGGATGGGGGGCTGGTCACGGTGCGGTCGGTGGGACCCCCGAGCGGGGGGGATCGCTGCGATTGGGGTGTCCCAGGAGAGCCCCGTGCTGATCCCATGGGCTGGGAGCGCCCCCGGAGGGTCCCTCCCCTCCCATGGGGGTGTGGGGGGCTGGGGGATGTCCCTGAGCCCCCAGATCGGGGGGTCCCGTCCGTGCCAGCCCCCCAGAGGCCCGTGAGGGGCCGGCACTGCGGGACTTTGTGGCTTTGACCCCAACTCGGAGCTCGTGGGGAGCAGGGTCGGGGGGCTCCGGAGCCCTGAGCGCCGCTGCGGGCGGGGGCGATGGAGCCGCCAGTGCCACCCCCTCCCGAGCCCGCTCGTGTCCCCGGGGCCAGGGACCGTCCCCAGCGCTGGGTGGGCAGAGCTGAGCCCCCCACGGGGCAGCAGGACCCCAAAACCTGCTCGGCTGCCGCCCCGGGGGCTCATCCTGCCCCCAGCCCCAGGCCGAGCCCCACCTGTGTCAGCAGCACAGGTACAGGTGGGTCCCGCCGGGGGCATTTTGGGACCCCCCCAAACTCCCACCCCGAACTTTGGGGTCCCCCTGCCTGCCCGAGTGACGCCTGGCCGGGGAAAACGGGGTCCCCATGCGGCTGAGGGGTCTCCAGCACTGTGGGGACCCCGGAATCACAGCGAGGGCATCGGGGGGCACCGGGGGTCTGCTCGGGGGATCCCCCACCCCAAATCATCCAGCACCCCCCAGATGTGTCCCCAAGGCTCTGTCCCTGTCCCGAAGCATCTGTCCTTGTCCCTGTGGGTCTGTCCCTGTCCCTGAGGCTCTGTCCCTGTCCCCCGCGGGTCCGTCTCTGTCCCCGAGGCTCTGTCCCTGTGGGTCCGTCCCTGTCCCTGAGGGTCCATCCCTGTGGGTCTGTCCCTGTCCCCGCGGCTCCCGGGGGTGGCCGGGGCAGGGGGATGGTGACGAGAGCGGCGCTGGGAGGAGGTTCGGGGGCGTCCCTGGGAAGCCGGGGGGCGGGAGCCGGCGGCGGCAGGTGGATTTCGACACCGGGGTGGGGCCCGTCCCCAGCCCCGTGGGGTTTGCGCAGCTCCCGCTGAGTCACGGCCGCCCCGCGGGAGGCTGCGGCTGCCCGGGGCTCGGGGGGTGTCCCGGGGGTGCCCCGGGGCTGCGGGGGAGCCGGCCCGAGCCAGCTTCAAAGGGCGGCCCGGGGCTCCGCTGCCTCATCCCGCTGCCAGCCAGCCCGGGGCTGCAGCCCCCCCAGAGCAGCCCGGGGGCTCCCAGCTGGGCCGGGCCTTGGGGGGAGCCGAGGGGGGCGAGGCTTTCCCAGCCCGGCTGGGCTGCGGCACAGACAGGCTGGCCTCGCGGGGCCGTGCCCCCTCCATGGGTCTGGGGACGCCACCTTCGTCCCCTTGGGGAGCCGGGCGGTGTTGGGGGGCACAGCTGGGGAGGAGATCAGCAGATGCTGGATGTTCCTCGGGTTTTGGAATTAGGCGCCGACCCCTCCGGGCTGCAGACGTGACCGAGCGGCGCCAGGGGCTGGCACAGGGGGCGGGGACGGGTGTGAGGGGTGCCCCCCCCCCCCCCAGCCGGTGCCACGGTCCCGGTGTCCCAGCGGTGTCGCGGAGCAGCGCAGCCCCCTCGGTGGGGGCTCAGGGCGCCCCAAACCGCGGCTGCGGTGCCGGTGCGGGCGGGGCCGGGGGGCGCGGAGCTGCGCCCCCCCCTCCTCTCACAGCTGCTCTCCCCCCTCCCCGGCCGCCCCGCTCGGCCCCGCAGGTCCGTGCGCGCCGCCCCGCGATGCTGACGGCGGTCTGCGGCTCGCTGGGATCGCAGCCCTCGGACGCGCCCCGCGCCTCCCCGACCCACCTGGACCTGCAGCCGCTGCAGCCCTTCCAGCCGCACGGCCCCGCCGCGCCGGCCGCCCCCGACTTCGCCTCGCCGCTGCCGCCGCCCGAGCTGCCGCTGCCGGGGCCCGAGGACGCCGCGTTCGCCGCCGCCGCCGCCGCCTACGAGCCCCATGGCCCCCCGAGGTTAGAGCTGCCCCCCGAGGGGCCCCGCCGCGCCGGAGCCTACGCCAAGCTGCTGCCGGCCGCCCCGGACATGGCGCATCCCTACGAGCCCTGGTTTCGGCCCCCGCACCCCGGAGCCCCCGGCGAGGGGGCGGAGGCGTCAACTGGTGGGAGCTGCACGCCGGGGCCAGCTGGATGGAGCTGCCGCCGGGGCAGGCCGGGGGCTGCCGGTGCCCGCGCACCCCGGGCTGCCCGCGGGGCTGGGCGGCTACGGCGGGGCCGAGCACCAGCTCTGCGCGCCCCCCGCCCACCTGCTGCCCCCGCCCGCGCAGCACCTGCTGGCCAACGAGGGGCGAAGGCGCTCGAGGGGCCCCCGGAGCCGCGGGGCGCCGAGGGCGAGGGCGGGGGCGGCCCAAGGGGCCCGGCGGGCCGTGCCCCGCGGCGGGGCGCAGGCGGCGTGCCGCTGCCCCAACTGCCAGGAGGCCGAGAGGGGCGGCCCGTGCCCCGAGGGGGCCAAGCGCAAGCACCTGCACAACTGCCACATCCCGGGCTGCGGCAAGGCCTACGCCAAGACCTCGCACCTGAAAGCGCACCTGCGCTGGCACAGCGGCGACCGGCCCTTCGTGTGCAACTGGCTCTTCTGCGGCAAGCGCTTCACCCGCTCCGACGAGCTGCAGCGGCACCTCCAGACCCACACGGGCGCCAAGAAATTCTCCTGCCCCGTCTGCGGCCGCGTCTTCATGCGCAGCGACCACCTGGGCAAGCACATGAAGACGCACGACGGGGGCAAGGACGGGCCCGAGCCCGAGGGCAAAGGCGCCGGGGACGCGGCGGCCGCCAAGGGAGGCAAGAGGGAGCCGGAGGGGGGCACGGCCGCCCCCACAAACTGAGCCGCTGAGCCCGGGGCGGGGGGGACGCGCACGGAGGTGGGGCGGGGGCCGGGGGGAGCCTTCGGGGCCGGTCTCCGGAGGGGCTCGGGGCGGGGCTGGGCGCAGGGCTGGCTCCTTGTGCCGGCAGCGGCGGCGAGCCCGGGGACGGCGCTGGTGGCGCGGCCCCGTCCCCGGCGCGGCTTGGGGAGCGCCGCAGCCGGAGCTGCCCCGCGGCGGTTTCACTTGTCCCGCTGCCGCTCTCCCGCCCCGCTTCTCCCTCCCCCTCCCTCCCTCCCCCGCACTCGTCCTCCCCCGGCTTCCCAAATCTTTTTTTTCGGGAGGCTGCTGGCAGGCGGCGGGGCTGTTTGGGAGGAACATCAATGGGAGCCGAAGGAGCGGGAGCTGCCCGGGCACGTCCAGCCCAGAGGGGAGGAAGGAGAAGGAGAAAGGGAGAGAGGAGAGGAGGAACCCGGGAGCCTCCGCTCGGGGGGGGCGGCCGCAGCCCCCCGGGCCCTCCCCACGGTCCCCTCCGAACCGCGGCACCCCGGGCTCGGCCCCCAGCCGTGCCAGCCCCGCTCTGCCGTCGCCCACGAGGTGTCGGCACAGCCACCCACGGGCGACACTCGGGGGGCCGGGGACATCCCCGTGCCCCAGCGGGGGCCGCTGAGCCGGCGGGGTCCCCCACCCTCGGAGCCCCGCTTTGTCTGTGCGGCTCGAAGATGTGGAACCCATTTTTGGCCCGAATCGTGGCTAAAATGGAGAGAAAGGGAAACAAAAGAACCCCCAAGAAATCCTGCGCGAGTGTGGCCGCGGGGAGCTCGGGGGCCGCGGGGGCCGCGGCGGGCGGTGGCCCGAGCGCGCACCTGCCGCGTTCCCACGCCCACCGCCGCGGCCGCGGGCGGGAGGCACCGGGGCGGCCGCGGGCCCGGGCGAGCCGGGGCGGCCGCATTCCTCCGGCCTGGCACGGCCGCGCCGCCGCCCGCGACCCCCGCCCCTCCCTGCGGGCGCCCCCGCCCCGGGCCGGCTGCCCGCGCCCCCCGTCCCTCCCGGGGACCGCAGCCGCCCCGGGCCCCTCGGGGGCGCCGTGTCCCCTCCGTGCATGCTGCCTGTCCCCTGTGGCCCCGTAGCCGTCCCTCCCCGGGATCCCGGAATTCCAGGGAATTCTGCCTGGCCCCTGCATGCTGCCCGTCCCCCCGGGGACCCCAGAGCTGTCCCTTCCCTCCCGGGGACCCCCGGGCCTTCCCCCACCAGGGACCCCGTAGTTTTCCTGCCCTGGGGTTGCCCCTGTCCCCGGGGCACCCCGTATCTGTCCCACACCCCTGGCTGGGGGTCCGTGAATCTCGGTTTTTAGATCTTTCGGGGTCTTACACCCCGATTTTGGCAGAACCCCTCGGACACAGAAGGAGAAGCTAAACCCGGGACCTGGGAGGGGGGTTTGGGGGGGTGGGGTTCGCTGGCTGCTCGAGGCACCCGGGGGTCCCCCCGGCGCTGCCCCCCAGCCAACACCAGTTCGAACCAGTTGGGAATCTGGGGAGGGGGGCGATTTGGGGGGCGCTGAGCCCCGGCCCGGCCCCTCCGGGGGGTTCTGGGGGGGCCGTGTCGGGGCTGCCCGGGCTCGGAGCGCCCCGAGGTCGGGGGGGGAAGGGGTAGAGGTGAAGTCGAGTGGGGTCCGTGCCCAGAGGGCGCCCCGAGACCTTCGGTTTTGAGTGTTTTATTATTATTATTAGTATTATTATTATTAATTATTATTAATATTAATTATTAATTATTATTATTTTATTAAGGTGAAGCCAGGCTTTGCTGCTCGGGCAGAGTGGATGTCCCGGGCCGGAGCTGTGGCCGTGGGCTGTGCGGATGGGGCGGGCTCGGGCCCCTCCAAGGGTCCCCATGGCTGTCCCCTCGCTGTCCCCATGGCTGTCCCCATGGCTGTCCCCATGGCTGTCCCCTCACTGTCCCTCGCTGTCCCCATGGCTGTCCCCATGGCTGTCCCCATGGCTGTCCCCATGGCTGTCCCCATGCGCTGTCCCCATGGCTGTCCCCATGGCTGTCCCCATGGCTGTCCCCATGGCTGTCCCCTCGCTGTCCCATGGCTGTCCCATGGCTGTCCCCTCGCTGTCCCCTCGCTGTCCCCTCGCTGTCCCATGGCTGTCCCCTTGGCTGTCCCCATGGCTGTCCCATGGCTGTCCCCTCACTGTCCCCTCGCTGTCCCCATGGCTGTCCCCATGGCTGTCCCCATGGCTGTCCCCTCGCTGTCCCTCGCTGTCCCCTCGCTGTCCCCATGGCTGTCCCCATGGCTGTCCCCATGGCTGTCCCCATGGCTGTCCCCTCGCTGTCCCCCCGCTGTCCCCTCGCTGTCCCTTGCTGTCCCCATGGCTGTCCCATGGCTGTCCCCATGGCTGTCCCCTCGCTGTCCCCATGGCTGTCCCCTCGCTGTCCCCTCGCTGTCCCCATGGCTGTCCCATGGCTGTCCCATGGCTGTCCCATCGCTGTCCCCATGGCTGTCCCATGGCTGTCCCCATCGCTGTCCCCTCGCTGTCCCATGGCTGTCCCCTCGCTGTCCCCTCGCTGTCCCCATGGCTGTCCCCTCGCTGTCCCATCGCTGTCCCCTCGCTGTCCCATCGCTGTCCCCCGCTGTCCCCTCGCTGTCCCCGTCCCCAGGCCCCGAGGGGCTGGCGTGCCCCCCGGGCCGCGGGGCAGGGCCGAGCCCGGGGCTGGGACCCCCCAGCACGAGGTGAAGTCTCGCTGGGGGGGTCTCAGGGCACGTCCCCAGCCCCAGCACGGCCCCCGCTGTCCCCCCCCCGCAGGACTCGGGTGACCTGGGCTGTCCCAGCTCTCGAAGGACGTCCCCGACCCCGGAATTTGCCTTTTCCAGCACAAAATTCCCCCTCGGTGTCCCCCAGATGGGATCTCACCTCCCAAAGGGACCCGGGGGGGGCTCAGGACCGTCCCCGTGTCCCTCAGAGTGGCACCAACGGGACTTCAGCGGCCCCTGCAGCACCTGGGGGGGCTCCGGCCCTTTGGGGGCAGATTGTGGGGGGCTGCACCCCACGGCTGGGCTGGGGGGTCCCACGGCCACGCCGGCACTCGGGGCTCAGCCTCAGCGAGCTGATCCAACCTGGGGGGCTGCGAGGGGGGGCCCAGGTGCGCTCAGCGCCCCCAGGTGCGCTCAGCCCCCGCAGCCCCGGGGCTCTGCCAGCCGCGATGGGGCAATGAAGGCTGTAAAACCGGGTGGGGAGGGACGGCGGCCGGGAAACCAGTCCGGCCTGCTGCGGCGTGGGGATCCCGGCCCCGCGCCCCGAACCGCCGCGTCCCCCGCCCGCCCCCGGGGCAGGGAGGCACCGGGCCGGCGGGGCCCCGGGCCGGGGGCGGCCGCGGGGGGGATGGAGCGGCCCCGGGGGCGCCCCCGGCCCGGCGAGGGAGCGTTTGTGCTGTGAGGAGGCTGCGGGGCTGTGGGGTTTGCGTTTTGTACTGGAATAAACGCCGCGTGTTTTCCACGCTCCGGCTCTCCGGCTCCATCCCTGCCCAAGGACACGGGGGTCCCGCGCCCCGACCCCAAATCAGCCCTGCCGAGGGGATCAGGCATCCCGACCCCAAATCAGCCCTGTCAAATGGTTCAGGGGTCCTGCATCCCGACCCCAAACCATTCATTCTAAGGGGCTCAGGGGTCCTGCATCCCGACCCCAAACCATTCATTCTAAGGGGCTCAGGGGTCCCCCAGCCTGGCCTCGGCTCTCCAAGGCTTCCCAGCACGGGGACCCCGGGAGCTGCTGGGTGCGGGGCTGACACGGGCTGGGACCGGCCGAGCCCCCCTGAGGGTCCCATCCTGCGCCCCCCGGGCCGGGCGGGCGTGCGGGGTGCCCCCGCGGGGGGTGCCAACGGGGGCGCTGCCCACGCCGGTGCTGCTCACGGGGGTGCGGGGGTGCCCATGGGGGTGATGCTCACGGGGGTGCGGGTGTGCCCACGGGGGTGATGCCCACGGGGGTGATGCCCACGGGGGTGATGCCCACGCGGGGCTCTGACCCCCGAGAACCCCCAGCACGCACCCGGGTCCGCCGTCTCTGCCCCAGGGGAGGAAAATTGGGACCCCCGTCCCCGGGCTCCTTTGGGAACCGCCCCCCCGACCCAGGCGGGTGCCGGTCCCGGTGCCGGTGCCGGTCCCGGTCCCGGTGCCAGTCCCGGTGCCGGTGCCCGTCCCCGCCGCTGCCGCCGTGCGGCCTCCGGCCACCGGGCGCCGCCGTCGCACGGCCGGGGCTGGACGGGGCGGGCCGGGGCCGGACAGGGCGGGCCGGGGCGGGCCCGGGCAGCGGCGGAGCTGCGGAAGCAGCGGCAGGTCCGTGGGGACGGGAGGCCCCCGCGGGGTCCCGGTTACCGGCGCTGGGAGGGACGGAGGGAGGGGGTCCCGTCCGCGGTCGGTGCTGGGGGGTCCCGGTTACCGGGGCTGCGGTCGGTGCGGGGCTGCGGGGTCCGGGGCGGGGGGTGCCCCCCAGGTCACCCTGCCATGGGGTCCCTGATGTCCCCCCAGTTTCAGGGACCACGTCAACCCCTCCATGCCCAGCACCAAAGGGACCCTGGGGACACATCCGGGGCAGGGACAGGGACGGGGGGGTGACATCGCCCTCGGTGCCCGCCCTGACCCAGTTTAGGATGGCGGGGCACGGTCCGGTGCCCTCGTCCTGCGACTGCTTCGTGGCCATGCCCCCGCACACGGCGGCCCCCGCCGTCATCTTCGCCAAGAACGCCGATCGGCCCCGGGACGAGGTGCAGGAGATCGTCTATGTCCCCGCCGCCACCCACCGGCCTGGGGACAAAGTCCAGGTGAGACCGTGCTGGGGCCAACGGGGCTGCAGGGTCAGGGCGTGCGGTGCCAGCTCAGCCGAGTGTGTCCCCACAGCGTGCAGGGCCAGGGGGGCCGCAGGGACAGGACAGTGAATGTGCCAGGTGTCACCCTGTGTGCCAGGGGGGCTGAGAGCACTGAGGGTGCCAGGTGTCACCTCTGTGTTCCCCCAGAGCACCTCTGTGTCCCAGGGGGGCTGCAGGGACAGAGCACTGAGGGTGCCAGGTGTCACCCGTGTCCCGCGTGTCCCCGCAGTGCACGTACCTGCAGATCGAGCAGGCAGAGCGCACCCACGCCGTGCTGCTGAGCCGCCCCGCCTGGCTCTGGGGGGCCGAGATGGGCGCCAACGACTGCGGGGTCTGCGTGGGCAACGAGGGCGTGTGGACCCGCGAGCCCCTGGGCGAGGCCGAGGCGCTGCTGGGCATGGACCTGGTGAGGTGAGGAGGGTGAGGATGATGAGGGTGATGAGGACAGCCCCATGTCCCCATGTCCCCATGGTGAGGACAGCCCCGTGCCTGTGCTGTCCCAGCCGCTGGTGAGGAGGGTGAGGGTGGTGAGGGTGGTGAGGATGGTGAGGGTGATGAGGACAGCCCCGTGCCCAGCCCTGGCTCTGTCTGACGGGCGCTGCTGGCGCAGGCTGGGTCTGGAGCGGGGCAGCTCGGCCCGGGAGGCCCTGGAGGTGATCACGGCCCTGCTGGAGCGCCACGGGCAGGGCGGGAGCTGCAAGGAGGAGCCGGTGCCCTTCGTGTACCACAACACCTTCCTGCTGGCCGACCGCACCGAGGCCTGGCTGCTGGAGACCGCCGGGCGCTACTGGGCAGCGCAGCGGATCCGGGGTGAGCGGGCACGGGGGGCACCGGGGGCACTGGGGGGGTCCCGCAGCCCCCCGAGTGACCCCCGGGCCCCCCCCGGCACAGAGGGCAGCCTCAACATCTCCAACCAGCTGAGCATCGGCAGCGAGATCACGGCGGAGCACGCGGGGCTGCGGGAGCGGGCGCGGAGCCAGGGCTGGTGGAGCGGGCACGGCGAGTTCAGCTTCGCACGGGCGTTCTCCCTGGAGAAGGAGCCGCCGCGCATGGAGGCTGCCAAGGCACGGCTGAGCGCTGGGAGGGAGCTGCTGCAGCGGCACGCAGGTGGGACAGGGCGGGGACAGGGCGGGGACAGCGTGGGGATGGGGATGGGCACGGAGACAGGGATGGGGATGGGATGAGATGGGGACGGGGACACGGACAGGACTGGGACAGGATGAGGACAGGGATGGGGATGGGAACAGGACAAGGACAGGGATAGGAACATGATAGAGACAGGAAGGGGAATAGGACAGGGACAGGGGTGGGGACAGGAATGGGGATGAGGACAGGGATGGGGACAGGACAGGGACAGGGATGGCGATACTGATCCATGGCTGCTTCCATGCCGGCAAGGAGCTCTTGTGGCAGCACTCAGGTGGGGACAGGGATGGGGACAGGGATGGCCACCCATGGCTCGCCAAGGGCTGCATCTGTGCTGGCACAGCCCCAGCTCCTGGGGACAGGGCCTGGCATGGGGACAGCCACCCACAGCTCACCCCAGTGCGTCCCCACAGCCACCCCACATGTCACCAGCCACCCACACCTCGCCCCAGTGCGCCCCCACACCTCGCCCCAGTGTCCCCACAGCCACCCCACATGTCACCAGCCCCCCCACACCTCGCCCCAGTGTCCCCACAGCCACCCCACATGTCACCAACCCCCCCACACCTCGCCCCAGTGCGTCCCCGCTGCCCAGGGCCCGGCTGGCCGTGCTGAGGTGGCCCTGCCTGTCCCCGCAGGTCACATCACGGAGGAGACGCTGATGTCCATCCTGCGGGACAAGGCCAGCGGGATCTGCGTGGACAGCGAGGGGTTCCACACGGCCGGCAGCATGGTGTCCGTGCTGCCCCGCGACCCCGCCGTGCCCTGCGTGCATTTCCTCACCGGCACCCCGGACCCGTCCCGGTGAGGCGCGGGCGGGCGCGGGGCCGCGGCGCTGCCCGCGGTTCTGCTCCCTCACCCCCGCTCCTCCCCAGCTCTGTGTTCAAGCCCTTCGTGTTCGTGGCCGGCGTCAAGGCGGCGCCGCAGGTGAGGTCCCCGAGCTTCCCGCAGGATCCCGCCCGGCAGATCCCGCGCTTCCGGAGCTCCGTGGATCGGCGGCACGAGCTGTACCGGCGGCACCAGGCGGCGCTGGAGCTCATGGAGCGGGAGCCGGTACTGCACACCCCGCACAGCCCAGGGATCCCACAGACCCGCACACCCTGCAGAGCCCACAGAGCCTGCGGATCCCACAGAGCCCACAGACCCCACAGAGCCTGCGGATCCTACAGACCCCACAGAGCCTGCGGATCCCACAGACCCACACACCCTGCAGAGCCCACAGAGCCCACAGAGCCCACCGACCCCACAGAGCCCGCGGATCCCACAGACCCGCACACCCTGCGGATCCCACAGACCCGCACACCCTGCAGAGCCCACAGAGCCCACAGAGCCCGCAGACCCTGCGGATCCCACAGAGCCCACAGAGCCCACCGACCCCACAGAGCCTGCGGATCCCACAGAGCCCACAGACCCCGCACAGCCCAGGGATCCTACAGACCCGCACACCCTGCAGAGCCCCTGCAGAGCCCGCAGAGCCCACAGAGCCCACAGACCCCACAGAGCCTGCGGATCCCACAGACCCGCACACCCTGCAGAGCCCACAGACCCTGCGGATCCCACAGAGCCCGCAGAGCCCACAGAGCCTGCGGATCCCACAGACCCGCACACCCTGCAGAGCCCACAGACCCCACAGAGCCTGCGGATCCCACAGACCCCACAGAGCCTGCGGATCCCACAGACCCGCACACCCTGCAGAGCCCGCAGACCCTGTGGATCCCACAGAGCCCGCAGAGCCCACCAAGCCCACAGATTCCACAGAGCCTGTGGATCCCACAGAGCCCGCAGAGCCCAAAGATCCCACAGATCTCACAGACCCCACAGACCTTGCAGACCCTGCAGACTCACAGATCCCACAGACCCTTCCCCACCCTGCAATGGGATCAAACCCTGAGCTCTGTGACCCCATTCCGGAACCCCCGATGTCCCTGACCCGCCCTGATCCCCGCAGGAGCGGGGCCAGCGGCTCCTGGGCACGCTGCAGGAGCTGGAGCAGCAGGGCCTGCAGGGCATGCGGGATTTGCTGCAGGGCAGGGCGAGCCCCAGCCCCCAGGAGCTGGCCGACCTCTTCTTCGACTGCGTGGAGGCCGAGATGAAGTTTTACACCTAAAGCTGCACAGGTGGGTGGGCTCGGGTCCCCCCAGGGCGTTTGTCACGGACAGGGAATCACAAAACATTCCCAGAGTCCGACCCCAACTCCTCCTGACTCCCAGCCCCCGGGTTACCCCGGAGGTGAGCTCAGGCTGGACTGGGGTGCGAGGGGAAGGACAGGGATATGGGATATGGGATATGGGATGGGATGTGGGATATGGGATGTGGGATATGGGATGGGATGTGGGATATGGGATATGGGATATGGGATATGGGATATGGGATATGGGATGTGGGATGTGGGATGTGGGATGTGGGATATGGGATATGGGATGGGATTGGGGGTCCTGCCCACTCCCCGTGTGTGCTTTCCCCATTTCCAGCCCCTGTATGGGATGGGATTGGGGGTCCTGTCCACCCCCCGTGTGTGCTTTCCCCATTTCCAGCCCCTCAGGGGGCACCAGGCTGGACTGGGGTGGGAATAAAGCCTTTATTGCTGGCTGCTGCCGCAGGGTATTTGGGATAACTGCCCATTTCCTGCTCCTCTGGCACGGGTCTCCTCCTGCAGAGCCTCGCCCGGGGGCTGGCTGGGCCCGCCGGGTGCCGGCGGAGGTGCCGCCGGTGCCCCTGGGCGCCGCTGTGGACACGGCCGGGCCGGGCCGCGCTGCCCCGGGCCCAGCAGCAGCGCCCGGCGCTCCGCAGCTCCTCCAGGCGGGCCCGGTGCTCCTCCAGGCTCAGGGTCCGCCTCAGCCGCGCCCGCGCCGCCAGCTCCCGGCGCACGGCCCCGAGGAAATCTGCCCGGAGGGACGGCAGCTCCAGGAGCCGCGGCGCCGCCAGCGCCGGCACCGCGCCGCGTGTCCCGCCCCCGCCCGGGCACCTCTGTCCGCCGTGAAGGGAGCCCTGAGCGCCGGGAGCAGCTCCTCCTCCTCATCCTCCTCATCCTCGCTGCTGCAGGAGCCTCCTCCCGCCGCCTCCTCGGCCGCGCTTCCCTGGACGGGCTGGGAATCCAGCTGCAGGAGCTGGGGCAGCGCCGCCAGCACCCCGGCCCTGTGCGGGGAAGGGAGGAAAAGCCGAATTTCCTGCAGCTGTGGGAGCGGGACTGGGGGTCCCGTCCTCCCTCTGCCCACCAGAGCCTGAGCGGGGAGAGGAGAGATTCAAATCCCTGAGATGGAGAGCAGGGATTCAAATCCTTGGGGTTTGAGCAGGGATTCAGATCCCTGGGGTTTGGAGAGATTCAGATCCTTGGGATTTGGAGAGCAGGGATTCAAATCCTTGGGGTTTGAGCAGGGATTCAGATCCCTGGGGTTTGGAGAGGAGAGATTCAAATCCCTGGGGTTTGAGCAGGGATTCAATCCCTGGGTTTGAGCAGAGATTCACATCCTTGGGGTTCGGAGAGGAGAGATTCAAATCCCTGGGGTTTGAGCAGGGATTCAATCCCTGGGGTTTGTGCAGGGATTCAATTCCCTGGGATGGAGAGCAGGGATTCAGCCCCTGGGGTTTGTGCAGGGATTCAGCCCCTGGGGTTTGGAGGGCCAGGCTGTGTTTGCTATTTCATGGAATGGTTTGGCTGGGAAGGGTCCTTAAACCCCACCCAGCTCCATCCAGGGACACATCCCACTGTCCCAACTGCGCTGGGGCACTGCCAGGGATCCAGGGGCAGCCACAGCCCCTCTGGGAATCCCATCGCACCCCCTCCCCACCCTCCAGCCAGGAATTCCTTCCCCAAATCCCCTCTGGCAATGGGAACGCGTTCCCCCTTGTCCCCCTGTGTCCAGAACCAGCTCTCCGGGGGCACTGCAAGGCCACAATCGAGTCACCCCGAGCTCCTCCCGCGTTTTGGGGGGCTGTTTGTCCCCTCCAGCCCCACCTGTATCCCTCCTGCTGGGTGCACGGGTTCCCTGCCAGGTCCAGGATCCGGAGGCTGCGGGGCAGCTCCTCTGCCAGGACAGAGGCAAAGCACAGGGAGCTGGGAGCCCAAATTCCTGCTCCCCAAAACCCCCAGCTCCCCTCGCTCCTGGGGCAGCCCCCAAACAGAGGTGGCCCCCAAATAGAGGGAACCCCCAAACAGAGGGAACCCCCAAATAGAGGGAAAGCACAGCAGGGCTGAGCTGGGAGCCCAAATTCCTGCTCCCCAAACCTCCCAGCTCCCTCGCTCCTGGGGCAGCCCCCAAACAGAGGTAACCCCCAAATAGAGGGAACACCCAAACAGAGGGCTAGGAGACAAAACTCCCCCCCCACACTCCCCGCTCCTGGGCAGCCCCCAAACAGAGGCAGCCCCAAAAAAAAACCCCAAACAGAGGCAGCCCCCAGGACAGAGGGAACCCCCAAATAGAGGCAAAACCCCCAAATAGAGGCAGCCCCCAAAGAGAGGGAAAGCACAGGGGGGCTGAGCTGGGACCCCAGATTCCTGCTCCCCACACTCCCCAGCTCCTCTTGCTCCTGGGGCAGCCCCCACAGCAGCACTGCACCCCACAGCCGGGGAAACTGAGGCAGGAGGGCGGGAATGGGAGTGCAGACGGCCCTGGGGGGGGTCCCTGCTCCCACCTGCGTGCAGCACCTGGATCAGGTTGCAGGACAGGTCCAGGAGGCTGAGCCGGGGCAGCCCCCGCAGGTTCTGCACCCTCTGGATGCGGTTCCCAGCCAGGCACAGGAACCTGCGGGGCTCACGAGGGCAGGGCTGTCACGGCCCCCTGGGCACGCCTGCTCCCCTTCCCCAGCCCTCCTGCTCTACCTCAGGTTGGGAAAACACTCCAGGTTCTCCATCTTCTCAATGTGGTTCTGGAAAATAAAATAGAAAAAAAAAACCAAACCCCAACGTGGTTTTCTCTTGTCGTTTTGTTGGGGTTTTTTGTTTGTTTGCTTTTGGTTTTGTTTTGTTTTTTTCATTTATTTTGCCTGCTGAGTGAGAATTCACATTTTGGGAACGCTCTGGGATCGCTCCAACCAATGCTGGGGGCAACACGGGAGATGCTGGGGAAGGAACGGGGTGGGGGGGACAGTGAGAGATCCCCAAATCCAGAGCCCTGAGCTGAGTATCCTCATGTGGGTTTGGGAACAGCGGGATTCTGGGGGGGTGGAGCGGGGGGAGGCTCAGAGACCCCCGTGGGGGGATTGGGGGTCACTGGGGGGACAAAACCCTCAAGGGTGGGGGGAACTGTTCCCTTCTGGATACTGCGGAGGGAAAGCAGGAGCAGGACTGGGGTGTCTGTGGGATCAGGAGCAGAATTGGGGTGTCTCTGGGATCAGCACTGGGGTGTCTGTACGATCAGCATTGGGGTGTCTGTGGGATCAGCACTGGGGCGTCTGTGGGGTCAGGATCAGAACTGGGGTGTCTGTGGGAGCAGAATTGGGGTGTCTGTGGGATCAGCACTGGGGTGTCTGTACGATCAGCATTGGGGTGTCTCTGGGATCAGCACTGGGGTGTCTGTACGATCAGAATTGGGGTGTCTGTGGGAGCAGCATTGGGGTGTCTGTGCCCCCAGGATCAGCACTGGGGTGTCTCTGGGATCAGCACTGGGGTGTCTGTGCCCCAGGATCAGAATTGGGGTGTCTGTGCCCCCAGGATCAGCACTGGGGTGTCTGTGCCCCGGATCAGCACTGGGGTGTCTGTGGGATCAGCACTGGGGTGTCTGTGCGATCAGAACTGGGGTGTCTGTGCCCCCAGGATCAGCACTGGGGTGTCTCTGGGATCAGGATCAGCATTGGGGTGTCTGTGCGAGCAGAATTGGGGTGTCTGTGCCCCCAGGATCAGCACTGGGGTGTCTGTGCCCCCCAGCTCCGTACCTGCTGCAGGTAGAGGCTGTGGATCCCGTCCTGCCCCCGGGTTTTCCCGATGCAGCAGATGTTCTCCCGGTCCAGGCGGATGGTGCCGGTGGGCAGCGGCCCCGTGGAGCTGAAGGGGACACGGGGGGTTTTGGGGTGCCCCGAGCCCCCTCCGTGCCAGCCCAGGGGGCTCTGGGGGATCCTCACCGTGCGCGGGCGATGATGAGGCTGTCACTGAGGGTCGCTCCCGGGCACGGCTCCTCGGGCGCTGCGGGGATTCAGAGCGGGGGTCCAGGGCAGGGGCGGCCCCTCCTGCCCGGGGGGAGCCCCCAGAGCCTCACTCACCCCCACAAAGGGCGTCCCCTTGCTCAGCCATGGCCGGGCGGCCTGGGCTCCTTGTCTCCTCTCCGGGGGGATGGAGGAGCAGGGTCTGAGGGAACAGAGGGTGACACACCTGTGGGCTGGGGATGTCAGCTGGGCCGGGGTCAGGGCTGGGACCCCACAGCGGGCAGGGGGGCTCTGTACCCAGGGGGATGATGGCACTGCGGGGATCAGTGGGACCGAGAGCCCCGGTCTGGGCATCTCAGGGACCCCCGGGATGGGGCTGGGGGGTCACCGGGACCAGGCCCCACTGGACGGCGGCTCTTAGAGACCCCTGAGATGGAGCCACGGCAGCTCAGCAGGACCGGCTACCGCGGGTTTGGGGCTCAGAGACCCCCGGAAGGGCCAGGGGGCTCACCGGGAGCGGTTCCCCGGGTTTGGGGCTCAGAGTCCCCCACTTTGGGGGGTTCAGCGCCCCCGATCCGGGCTCCGAACAACCAGGCCGCGCCGCGCCGTTGCTATGGAGACGGGCGCGCCGGAAGTGATGAATCCTCCACCTTCCCACAGGCCCTTGCGCCGGCGCGACCAAGATGGCGGCGCTCAGTGGCGGCGGGACGCGATGGCGGCGGGGTGAGAGATGGGAACGGGAATGGGAACGGGCTGGGACAGGGGCCTGGAATGGGAACGGGATGGGACAGGGGCCTGGAATGGGAACGGAAGTGGGAACGGGAGTGGGAACGGGACTGGAACAGGAATGGGAATGGGAAGGGACAGGAATAGTAATGGGACGGAGAGCGGGACAGGGCCAGGAATGGGAACGGGAGTGGGACGGTAATGGGAACGGGAATGGGGTTGGGAAGGGACAAGAATAGGAATGGGAGGGAGAACGGGACAGGGGCAGGAATGGGAATGGAACAGGACTGGGACGGGGGCTTGGAATGGGAACGGGACTGGGAACGGGAGGGGGCAGAGACCGGGAACGCGAGTGGGTCGGGGGCACGATCGGCAACCAGGGCCAGGACTGGGGCCGGGCCCGAGGCAGCCTGGTGCCGGTATCGGTGCTGGTATCGGTGCGGGGGCTGAGCTCTGTCCCGCAGGCTGGCCGCCCGGTGCCGGTACCGGTATCGGTGCTGGTATCGGTGCTGGTATCGGTACCGGTATCGGTGCCGGTATCGGTACCGGTATCGGTACCGGTATCGGTGCCGGTATCAGTACCGGTATCGGTGCCGGTATCAGTACCGGTATCGGTGCCGGTATCAGTGCCGGTATCGGTGCTGGTATCGGTGCTGGTATCGGTGCCGGTATCGGTGCCGGTATCGGTGCTGGTATCGGTGCTGGTATCGGTACCGGTATCAGTACCGGTATCGGTGCCGGTATCAGTACCGGTATCGGTGCCGGTATCGGAGCCAGTATCGGTGCCGGTATCGGTGCCGGTATCGGTGCTGGTATCGGTGCTGGTATCGGTACCGGTATCGGTGCTGGTATCGGTACGGTATCGGTACCGTATCGGTGCGGTATCCGGTACGCGTATCGGTGCCGGTATCAGTACCGGCATCGGTGCCGGTATCAGTGCCGTATCGGTGCTGGTATCGGTGCTGGTATCGTGCCGGTATCGGTGCCGGTATCGGTGCTGGTATCGGTGCTGGTATCGGTGCCGGTATCAGTACCGGTATCGGTGCCGGTATCAGTACCGGTATCGGTGCCGGTATCGGAGCCGGTATCGGTGCCGGTATCGGTGCCGGTATCGGTGCTGGTATCGGTGCCGGTATCGGTACCGGTATCGGTGCCGGTATCGGTGCCGGTTGCCATGCTCAGCGCTGTCCCGCAGGCTGGCTGCCCGGTACCGGTATCGGTGCTGGTATCGGTGCTGGTATCGGTGCGGGGGCTGAGCTCTGTCCCGCAGGCTGGCCGCCCGGTGCCGGTACCGGTATCGGTGCCGGTATCGGTGCCGGTATCGGTGCTGGTATCGGTGCTGGTATCGGTGCCGGTGCCGGTACCGGTATCGGTGCTGGTATCGGTGCCGGTATCGGTGCCGGTATCGGTGCTGGTATCGGTGCCGGTATCGGTGCCGGTATCGGTGCCGGTATCGGTGCCGGTTGCCATGCTCAGCGCTGTCCCGCAGGCTGGCTGCCCGCCCTGCAGCTGCTGCGGCGCGGCTCCAAGGCGGTGACGCGGCACTGGAAGGCCGTGCACTTCCAGCGGCAGAAGCTGCTGGCCCTGACCGAGTACCTGCCCCGCGGCCCGCCCTGCCCCCGCGCTGCCTGCCCCGGCCCGGCCCCCGCCAGCAGCAGGTACGGCACCGCACGGCACTGCACCGCACGGCATGGCATGGCACTGCACCGCGGCTCGGCACGGCACGGCACGGCATGGCATGGCATGGCATGGCATGGCATGGCATGGCATGGCACGGCTCGGCACGGCACGGCACGGCATGGCATGGCATGGCATGGCACTGCACCGCACGGCACGGCATGGCATGGCATGGCATGGCACTGCACCGCACGGCATGGCATGGCATGGCATGGCATGGCATCGGCATGGCATGGCATGGCATGGCATCGGCTCGCGGCACGGCATGGCATGGCATGGCATGGCACGGCATGGCATGGCATGGCATGGCATCGGCATGGCATGGCATGGCATGGCATGGCATGGCATGGCATGGCATGGCATGGCACCGCACAGCTCGGCATGGCATGGCATGGCATGGCATGGCATGGCATGGCATGGCATGGCATGGCATGGCATGGCATGGCATGGCATGGCATGGCATGGCATGGCACGGCTCGGCCTCGGCATGGCATGCTGGAGCTGGCGCGAGTGTGTGACCCCGTGGGGTGGGATGTTGGGGCTGGGAAACAGGTGAGACCCCATGCGTGGGACCTCGAGATCTGGGGGGACACCTCGAGATCCCTGGGAACACCTCGAGATCCCTGGGAACACCTCGAGATCCATGAGATCACCTTGAGATCCATGGGAACACCTCGAGATCCCTGGGAACACCTCGAGATCCATGGGAACACCTTGGGATCCATGGGAACACCTCGAGATCCATGGGAACACCTCGAGATCCATGGGATCACCTCGAGATCCATGGGAACACCTTGGGATCCATGGGAACACCTTGGGATCCATGGGATCACCTCGAGATCCATGGGATCACCTCGAGATCCATGGGAACACCTCGAGATCCATGGGAACACCGTGGGATCCATGGGAACACTTTGATATCCATGGGATCACCTTGAGATCCTTGGGAACACCTCAGGATCCATGGGAACACCTTGGGATCCATGAGATCACCTTGAGATCCCTGGGAACACCTCGGGATCCATGGGAACACCTTGGGATCCATGAGATCACCTTGAGATCCATGGGAACACCGTGGGATCCATGGGAACACTTTGATATCCATGGGATCACCTCGAGATCCTTGGGAACACCTTGAGATCCTTGGGAACACTTTGAGATCCATGGGAACACTTTGAGATCCTTGGGAACACCTTGAGATCCTTGGGAACACTTTGAGATCCATGGGAATCCCTCAAAATCCATGGGAACACCTCACAATCCACGGCATCACCTCGCAATCCTTGGGACCATCTCCCCCCAGCACCTCCAGCTGCGGGATCACACCAGAGGTCCCATCCTGTCCCCTGTCCCCAGGAGGACGGCTATGGGCACTGTGACACCGGGGCTGTCCCCTGTCCCACCCTGACACCCCCTGTCCCCAGGAGGACGGCTATGGGCACTGTGACACCGGGGCTGTCCCCTGTCCCACCCTGACACCCCCTGTCCCCAGGAGGACGGCTATGCCCGCGTGCTGCGTGCCCAGCTGGAGGCCACGCTCCGTGCCAGCCGCATGGTGGCCGTGTGCCAGTACAACGCCATGGCCGACGAGGACGTGGCCACGCTGCGGCACTTCCTGCGCCGCCACGACATCCACGTCAAGTTCGTGCTCAACGAGGTGGGGCTGGGCCTCGCGGGGGTCCTGGGGGTGTCCAGGGGTATCCCGGGGCTTCTGGGGGTGTCCAGGGATATCCCGGGGCTTCTGGGGGTGTCCCAGGGGTGTCCCAGGGGTCCTGGGGGTATCCAGGGGTTTCAGGGTATCCCGGGGGTTTTGGGACTGTCCCGGGGGTATCCTGGTGCTTCCGGGGGTGTCCTGGTGCTTCCGGGGGTATCCCGGGGGTTCTGGGGGTGTTCCAGAGGTTTGGGACATCCCAGGGGTGTCCTGGTGGGTCCGGGGGTATCCCAGGGGTATCCAGGTGGTTCTGGGGGTATCCCAGTGGTATCCTGGTGCTTCCAGGGTATCCTGGTGCTTCCAGGGATATCCCAGTGGCTCTGGGGGTGTTGTCCTGGTGGTTCTGGGCTGTCCTGCTGGCCCTGTGCTGTCCCGGTGTCCCCCGGGCGCTGTCCCGCTGTCCCCGCGCTGTCCCGCTGGCCCCGGGGTTGCTGTCCCACTGGCTGTCCCGCTGTCCCCGTGTGGCTCCAGCGCTGTCCCGCTGTCCCCGTGCTGTCCCGCTGGCCCCGCGCTGTCCCGCTGGCCCCGGGGTTGCTGTCCCGCTGGCCCCGCGCTGTCCCGCTGGCCCTGTGCTGTCCCGGTTGCCCCGCACTGTCCCGCTGTCCCCGCGCTGTCCCGCTGGCCCCGGGGTTGCTGTCCCGCTGGCCCCGCGCTGTCCCGGTGGCTCCAGGCTGTCCCGCTGTCCCCGTGCTGTCCCGCTGGCCCTGCTGCTGTCCCGCTGGCCCCGTGCTGTCCCGCTGTCCCCGCGCTGTCCCGCTGTCCCCGCGCTGTCCCGCTGGCCCCGGCTCTCATGCAGGCTGTGTCGCAGGTTGCCCGGCCGGTGCTGGCGCAGTCCAAGCTCAGGAACCTGCTGCCGCTGTTCGTGTGCAGGAACATCCTGCTGGTGAGCGCGGAGCCGCGCGCCAGGGAGATGCTGCGCGTGCTCAAGGGGGTGCCACAGGTCACCCTGCTGGGTGAGAGCCTGCCCCGCTCCCCACGGGCTGGGAACGGGGCTGGGAACGGGGGAATGGGGATGGGAATGGGGGAATGGGGACGGGGATGGGAGTGGGGGAATGGGGATTGGAATGGGGGAACGAGGATGGGAGTGGGGAATGGGGAATGGGGGGGAATGGGGGGGATTGGAATGGGGGAATGGGGATGGGAATGGGGCTGGGAATGGGGGAACAGGGCTGGGAATGGGGGAATGGGGCTGGGAATGGGGGAAGGGGCGGGGATGGGAGTGGGGGAATGGGGGAATGGGGATTGGAATGGGGGAATGGGGATGGGAATGGGGCTGGGAATGGGGGAACGGGGCTGGGAATGGGGGAATGGGGATGGGAGTGGGGGAATGGGGGAATGGGGCTGGGAATGGGGGAACGGGGCTGGGAATGGGGGAATGGGGGAACGGGGCTGGGAATGGGGGCCTGGGCTTGAGGGGCTCATCCGGGGCTGAGAATTGGGATCCAGGGCTTGGGAGGCTCATCCAGGGCTGGGAATGCTGGCCCAGGACTGGGAATGAGGCCCCTGACAGAGCTGCATCCATGCACACAGGGCAGGGCGGCCTGAGGAGCCAGCAGTCCCTCCCCAGGGGGCTCTGGGATTCCCTCCCCAGGGGGCTCTGGGATTCCCTCCCCAGGGGGCTCTGGGATTCCCTCCCCAGGGGGCTCTGGGATTCCATGCCCAGCTCCCTTTTCCAGGCGCCTGCATCGACGACACCATCCTGAGCCGGCAGGGTGTGGAGCAGCTGGCCCGGCTGCCGCCGCTGGAGGTGTCGCAGGGCCAGACGGTGGCCGCGCTGTCCCTGCTGCCCTCGCAGACCTGCTCCCTGCTGCAGCGCGGCCCCGCGCTCCTGGCGGCGCTCCTGGAGCAGCACCTCCGGCGGCTGCGGGGCGCGGGCGGAGCCGCGGAGCCTGCCCCGGGCCCCGTTACCGGGAGCCACTGACGCTGGGAGCTGGGAACCAGCTCCTTCCCCGGCCACGGGAAACGGGGAGCCCCCCGGATGAGGGCTTGGGGGGTCATGGACACAATTCCCATGGGATTCTCCAGCTCCACAGCGCGGGGTCAGGGGCTGGGGGTTTGGCACCGAGGGTCCTGCGGCCCCCCCAGCCCCGCAGGGAGTCGTGGCCATTCCCTTGTGCTCCCTTGGGATCGTCCCAGCAGCGTTCCAGCTGTGAGCGGGGTCTCTGGGAGCAGCCGGAGGAGGAGGAGGAGCGCGGGTGGGCCCTGCAGGGGGGTCTGGGGCACTCCCACCCGGTGCCTTCGGGACGGGGCCCGGGCTCCCTGTCCTGCCCATTAAAGCGTCCGTGTGCAGATGCCGAGGCCTCGTCTGCGATTCTGGGCGTGGGTGGGGGGTGGTGCTGCCCCCCGAGGGTGGGGGGAGAGGCCAGGGCTGCTCTGGGGGTGGGAGAGGGAAATGCCAGGGTGGGAATGCCCCGGGACCAGCTTGGAGCGGTGAGCCCCGACACGCCCGCGGGTCAGCGATTCCCGGGATCCCCATGGGGTGAGCAGCCCCGAGACCCCCACGGGATGATGATCCTGAGACCCCCGCGGGCTGGTGATTCCCGGGATGCCGGTGGGTCAGTGATCCCTGAGACCCCCGGGGTTGGCAATCCCCAAGCCATGCGTGGGATGATGATCCTGAGACCCTCGGACATCCATGGGACCCCCTCGGTCGGTGATTCCCGGATCCCCGTGGGATGACCAACCCCGGGACCCCCGTGCGGTGCTGCCTCTCCCCGCCCCTTTCCCCGGGGCTGCTCCCGGGTGCGGTCCGGAGCTGCCCCGGTTCCGTGCGGGCGCTCCCGGGCTCCCGGCGGCTCCCGGGCTCGCGGCGGCTCCCGGCGCTGGCGGCTCCGGTCCTCCACGGAGCAGGGGGCAGAGCCGAGCGGCTCCGGACCGCCCTCCGTGTTCCGCTTCCTGCCGCCGCCGCCGGGCAGGATGCGACCGGCCCCCGCCGCCCGCCCGCCGCCCGCCCAGGTGAGCACCGGCACCGGGGGAGGCTCCGGCCGGCCCCGCGACCTCCGGCCCCCGCTGCCCCGGGGGGTGACACCGGCGCGGGGACACCGGGATGGGCTTTGCCCCGCCGGGGGATGGAGAGCCCCGGGGGTACCGGCGCAGCCCCGCTCCGGTGCGAGGGGTCCGCACCGATCCGCTGCAGCAGCTGCGGGAGAGAGCCGGGAGACCCCCGGTGCCTCCCCTCGGAGCCGCCGTTACCGGTGCCGGGTTATCTGAGGCAGCGTGGCTGTGTGCCGGTGCCGTGGTTACCGGCGCCGTGGCCGTCGGTACGGCGCTGACGGTGCCGCCGTTACGGGCACGGTGCTCACCGGTGCCGGGGCTTGGCCGCTGTGCCGGGGTTATCCCGGGATCCATCCTACAGCAGCGGCCGGGACTCACGGGTACCCCGTTAGGGACAGCGCCGGGGAGGGGGGGGTGGCAAGGCCAGGAGACGCTTCCCGTGCCTCAGTTTCCCCCTCTGGAATGGCGAAGGGCAAAGGGAACAAACGCCGTGCCGGGAGGGCGAGCGGCCACACCGGGATTTGCAGGGGTCGGATGGGGCAGGGGTCGGTGCCGGCCCGTGGGGCTGCGTCACCCCCGGCTGTGCCAGGCTGGCCGGCCCGTGGGGCTGTGTCACCCCGGGCTGTGCCAGGCTGGCGGTTCACCCGGGACGGCCGTGTCGGGTGATTTTGTACGGCTGTGCCATTTTGGTGTCCCCGGCTTCCAGCTGGCGGTCCGGTGTAGGCTGTCAGGCTGGGGGGGGGGCTGTGTCACCCCGGGCTGTGCCAGGCTGGCCGGCCCGTGGGGCTGTGTCACCCCGGGCTGTGCCAGGCTGGCCGCCCGTGGGGCTGTCCCGGGCTGTGCCGGCTGGCCCGCCGGCGGTGCGGGGCCGACGACCCGACTGGGTGGCACAGCCGCGAGGCGCGCCGGGGTCAAAGGCTCCGCTCACGCAGAAGTTTCTGGGTGCCGGCGGCGGTGCCATGCAGAGCCCCCGCGGGGCCGGGGACGGGGCCATGCCCGCCACTCCCGGTCCCCCGGGGCTGCCGGGGCCGCCCCCCAGCGCCCTGACCGGCCGTGCCGTCCCCGCCGCGAGCTCCCCGCCCTGACGGCCGAGCTCGGAGCCCCGGCCCCGCAGCCCCGACGGGAGGGGGGGCCCGGCCCGGTGCCCCCCGGCCCCTCTGCTCGCCGGCCATGGGCAGCCACGAGAAGGACCCGTGCTCCCCGAAAAGGGCCCTGTCCCGCTCCAACAGCACCGTGTCCTCCAAGCACAGCAGCGTGCAGCAGGTTGGAGGGTTTGCCTCTGGATTTGGGGGCTGTGGGGGCTGTGGGTACCAAACATCCCTGCCTGGGGCCAAGGTGGGCAGCAGCCTGCGGTGCTCAGGGACCCCCACACTGAGCCCTGTCCCCGCAGGGCTCGGAGAGCTGGGAGGTGGTGGAGGAGCCCCGGGGCAGCCCCAGGCAGCGGCCGCAGCGGCACGAGGGGTACCTGCTCAAGAAGAGGAAGTGGCCCCTGAAGGGCTGGCACAAGGTAACAGGCAGAGCTGGCACCAGGGGCCGTGAGCCCGGCTGGGCCTGGCAGGATTTGGGGGGGGACTGGCTCTAGGGGCTGCTGTCTGCACGCCCTCCCAAAAGAAACCTTTCCCCTCCATCCTCAGCGGTACTTCGTGCTGGAAAACGGGATCCTGAAATATTCCACCACGTGCCAGGACGTGAGTGTGCGCCCAGGCTGTGGCCAGGCGGCCTGCCCGGGGGCTCAGGGCTGGGGACACCCCCGTGGCCCCCTGAGGAGGGGGTCTGTCCCCTGACGGGCGTCCCTGGGCCCCCGCAGGTCCTCAAGGGCAAGCTGCACGGTGCCATCGATGTCCGTCAGTCCGTCATGTCCGTCAACAAGAAGGCTCAGAGGGTTGACCTGGACACGGAGGACAACATTTATCACCTCAAGGTGCTACTGGGAGGCTGGAGCTGGGGAGGCACGGGGTTGGGGACATCAGGTGCTGTGCCCTCCAACCCGGCCCTGTCCCCAGATCAAGTCCCCGGAGGTGTTCTCCAGCTGGGTGAGCAGCCTGTGCTCCCACCACCACGGCGAGCGGCCGGGGCCGTGTCCCCCGGGGGGTCCCACGGGGACCAGCACGCAGGTGGGTGACAGCCGGGGGTGACAGCCGCGGGCAGGGCCTGGCCAGGGGGCTCCTGACACCATGGGTGCCCTCTGTGCCCCGCTGCAGGGCCAGTGGACGCGGATGCTGCCCTCGGGCAGTGCCCCGGCCCTGTCCGCGCTGGCCAGCTCCCGGGACAAGGTGAACGCCTGGCTGAAGGACAGCGAGGGGCTGGAGCGCTGCTCGGCCGGTGAGCGGGGCCCGAGGGGGCTGGGGGGCCGGGCAGGGTCCCCGCGGCCCCTCCCTGACCGCCGTGCCCCTGGCAGAGCTGTCGGAGTGCCAGGCCAAGCTGCAGGAGCTGACGGGAATGCTGCAGCACCTGGAGGCCCTGCACCGCATCCCCTCGGCCCCGCTCATCTCCGGCGGCCAGGTGAGAGGCACAGCCGGGCCAGGGAGGGGGTCCCGTGCCCCCCTTCCTGGGGAGGGTCCGGCTGCAGCCCCCTCCTCTCCCTCCCAGCCCTCGGCCGCCACGGAGAGGCCCAAGAAGGGCCGGAGGAGCACCAAGATCTGGTGCACGCAGAGCTTTGCCAAGGACGACACCATCGGCAGGGTGAGGGTGAGCTGGGACCCCCGCCCCGAGCTCTGCCTGGGCACGGAGCGCCCTGGGAGAGCCCCCTGAGCCCCGTGTCCCCCCAGGCGGGCCGGCTGCACGGCTCTGTCCCCAACCTGTCCCGCTACCTGGAGCCGTCGCAGAGCCAGCTGCCCTTCAGCGTGCCCCCGGAGTACAGCCAGCTGCAGCGCAGCTTCTGGGTGCTGGCCCAGAAAGGTGCGACGGGCGGGGGCTCCGGGGCGGGTTTGGGGTGCTGAGGCTCAGCCTGACCCCGCCGTGTCCCCCGGCAGTGCACGGCTCGCTGAGCAGCGTGGTGGCGGCGCTGGTGGCCGAGAGGGCCCGGCTGGAGGAGATGCGGCGGGCGCTGGACCGGCAGTGCCCGGCCCCACGGCCCGGCAGCGCGGGCACCGCCGCGGTGAGGGGGCGCGGGGGCCTCGGGGGCTGCTCTGGGGTGCCCTGGCCCTGCCAGCCCTGTCCTGGCCGGAGGGCACCGGCCGGGGGGCTCGGCTCAGCCTCGCCCTCCCCACAGCCCGCCCTGCGCCGCTTCCACTCCCTGTCCGTCTCCTCCGACACCACCCTGGACTCCTTTGCCTCGCTGCACCCGGATGAGGTCAGGGGGGTGGGATGGGGCGCTCTGGGGGTGCTGTGCCCCCCGGGGCGGGGCTGAGCCGCTGGCTGTGCCCGCAGCCGGACGCGCTGCCCGCCAAGGGCCGGGAGCAGCAGCTCTCCAACCGCAGCATCGTCTCGCTGGCCGACTCGCACACCGAGTTCTTCGATGCCTGCGAGGTTTTCCTCTCGGCCAGCTCCTCTGAGAACGAGGTGAGGGGCTTGGGGGGCTCTGCTGGCTGGGGCTGTGCTGGTGGGGGGCTCTGCGGACCCCCCGCCACCCCTCGCTGCTCTGGGTTCATCTGTCCCCTCTCTCTGCCCCGTCCCACCTCATTAGGCGGCCCGAGAGCCGCTCCCCGTGTCCCCCCCAGCCCCGGGACCCCCCAGCCCCGGGACCCCCAGCCCCGGGACCCCCCAGCCCCGGGACCCCCCCGCTGCCGGTGTCCCCCCGCCGCTGCTCCCCCCTCCCGACACCCCCATCCCAGGATCCCGGGGCTCATCCCACCCTTTCGGGGGGGCCCTTCCCGGTAACGCCCCACCCGCCCCCTCTATGGGGTCCCCCCCGCATCCCCCCCATCCCCCCGGGACCCCCGAAGCCGCCGACGGTCCCTGCGCCCCCTCAGCCCTCGGAGGACGAGTCGTGCATCAGCGAGGTCACCACCAGCGTCTGCGAG
The DNA here is from genome assembly GCF_901933205.1 of Camarhynchus parvulus. NCBI lineage: Eukaryota > Metazoa > Chordata > Aves > Passeriformes > Thraupidae > Camarhynchus > Camarhynchus parvulus. Next base: position 5,428,588 of record NC_044597.1, read on the forward strand.
GAGCCCACCGAGCCGGGCGGGCCGGGCCGCCCCCCGACAGGTACGGGGAGCACCGGGGGGGGCACCGGGCGGGGAGCGGGAAGGGGGAACCGAGGCGCAGGCAGCTCTGCTCCCCGACACGGGAAAGGGGAACACGGGACGGGGGAACGGGGGAAGGGACAGCTCTGCTCCCCGACACGGGAAAGGGGAACACGGGACGGGGGAACGGGGGAAGGGGACAGCTCTGCTCCCCGACACGGGAAAGGGGAACACGGGACGGGGGAACGGGGGAAGGGACAGCTCTGCTCCCCGACACGGGAAAGGGGAACACGGGACGGGGGAACGGGGGAAGGGGACAGCTCTGCTCCCCGACACCTCGGGGATTGGGGGCTCCGTCCCAGCGGCCGCTGCCCGGCAGGAGCGGAGCGCCCGGGGCCGCCGGCGGAGCCGCTGCCGCTGGAGCCGCCGCTGGAGCTGCCGGGCCGGACCCGCGGCGGAGGAGCCGCCTGCCCGCGCCCCCCGCGCCCCCGGGGGACGTGAGCCTGTGGGGGCTCCTGCGGAGCAGCGTGGGCAAGGACCTGTCCCGCGTGGCGCTGCCCGTGCAGCTGAACGAGCCGCTGAACACCCTGCAGCGGCTCTGCGAGGAGCTGGAGTACAGCGAGCTGCTGGACAGGGCCAGCCGCGCCCGCGACCCCCGGCAGCGCCTGGTGAGGGGGCGAAGGGGGCACCGGGGGGCAAAGGGGACACCGGGGGGCAAAGGGGACACCGGGGGGCAAAGGGGACACCGGGGGGAACGGGACACTGGGGGGCAAAGGGGACACCGGGGGAACCGGGACACTGGGGGGGGCGAAGGGGACACGAGGGGGATTTAGGGGAGCTCAGGGGCAGGAGGACATGAGGGACTTTGAGGACACAGGGGACGCAGGGGGCTTGGGGGATACGGGGGGCTCATGGGGTGTGGGAGGAGCTCAGGGGGTCCCAGGGGGCTCGGGAGCAAGGGGACGTGGCTTGGGGACATGAAGGGCTTTGGGGACAGGGTGGGCATTGGGAGGTTGAGGGCACAGGGAGTGTGGGGGGACACTGGAAGTTTGGGGGACATGAGGGGACTTGGGGAGTTTGAGGATTTTGGGAAGCCCAAGGACGTGAGGGGACAGGGAGACTTTGAGGATTTTGGGGACACGGGGGACCCCAAAGGCATGTGGGATTTGAGGATTTAGTGGGCTCAGAGGTGCTTGAGGACACAAGGCTCTCCTGGGACTTGTGGGAACGGGGGAGGGCACAGCGGTGGGCGTGGTGACAGCGTCGCGGTGGCCATGGTGACACGGTGACACGGTGACACGGTGACAGGTGTACGTGGCCGCCTTCGCCGTGTCCGCCTACGCCTCCACCTACTACCGGGCGGGCAGCAAGCCCTTCAACCCCGTGCTGGGCGAGACCTACGAGTGCGTGCGGCCCGACCGAGGCTTCCGCTTCATCAGCGAGCAGGTGGGCACGGGGGGGGTCCTGGGGGCACCCGAGCTGGGCGGGGCTCTGGCATGTCACTCCGTGTCCCCACAGGTCTCCCACCACCCTCCCATCTCCGCCTGCCACGCCGAGTCTGACAACTTTGTCTTCTGGCAAGGTGAGGGCGCTGGGCACTGGGAGGGTCCCCTCAGGGTGGGGGGACTGGGGGGTCTCACCTCCTCCTCCTCCTGCTCCTCCTCCTCCTCCAGACATGAGGTGGAAGAACAAATTCTGGGGCAAATCCCTGGAGATCGTCCCCATGGGCACCGTCAATGTCCAGCTGCCCAGGTGAGCCCCCAGCCCCACGGGTGGGCCCCCCATATCCCCACATCCCCACCCCCGTGCGCCCCCTGCCCTCCGTGCCCACCGCGAGGGCGCTGCCCGCAGGACCGGGGACCACTACGAGTGGAACAAGGTGACCACGTGCATCCACAACGTGCTGAGCGGGCCGCGCTGGATCGAGCACTACGGGGAGGTGCTGATCCGCAACACGCGCGACGCCTCCTACCACTGCAAGCTCACCTTCTGCAAGGTGTGCCCCGCCCCTTCCTGCCCAGGCCCCGCCCACACACTGCCCTGACCCCGCCCCCTCAGGTGTGGCCCCGCCCCATCACCGAATTGGTAATTAAACACTGTGTTGTTGCCCCGCCCCTTGTCTGACCCCACCCCTCACTTATGGCTCCACCCCTTTCCAATAGCCCCGCCCTTTCCCCAGTGATCCCACCCCCCTTGTGCCCCACCCTCTCCCAATTACTCTGCCCATCACTCCTGGCCCCACCCTTTTCCCAGTAGCCCCGCCCTTTCCAAATGACCCCACCCATCATAGCCCCGCCCTTTCCTATTGACTCCACCCTTTCTAGAAGCCTCCACCTATCACTCATTGCCCCTCCCTTTTCCAATAGCCACGCCCTCTCTCAGTGGCCCCACCCTTTCCCAGTGGCCACACCCCCTTCCAATTACCCCACCCTTTCCAGAAAATTCCTCCTCATGGCCCCACCCTTTTCGTATGGCCAATGACTCCTTTCCCAATGACTCCACCCAATTGCAGAAAGCTCCTCCCATCACTCCTGGCCCCACCCTTTTCCCAATAGCCCCACCTGCTCATAGCCACGCCCTGTCCCACTAGCCCCACCCCTTCCCAGAGGCCCCACCCTATGACCCCACCCCATCATAGCTCCGCCCTCTCCTTATAATCCCACGTTTTCCCAGGGCCCCACCCTTCCCCTATGACCCCACCCTGTCATAGCCACGCCCCGTCCCCATAGCCCCACCCCTTCCCAGCGGCCCCGCCCTTTCCCGCTGACCCCGCCCCTCGCTCCCGGCCCCGCCCCGGCCGAGGCCGCGCTGAGGCTCGGTGCCGCAGGCCCGGTACTGGGGCGCGGGGGCCAACGAGGTGCAGGGCGCCGTGCTGAGCCACGCCGGGACGGCCGTGGAGCGCCTGGCGGGCAAGTGGCACGAGGGGCTGCGCCGCGGGCCCGCCCCGGGCCAGTGCGTCTGGAAAGCCAGTAAGGACCTGGGGGCACCGCCCCGGGGGTCACCCCGCCCCGGGGGTCTCTGAGCGCCCCACGCCCCCGCGCAGACCCCATGCCCCGCGAGCACGAGAGGAGCTACGGCTTCACGCAGTTCGCGCTGGAGCTGAACGAAGCTGACGCCGGAGCTGCGCCGGGTGCTGCCCTCCACGGACACGCGGCTGCGGCGGACCAGCGGTCAGCAGCGCCGGGCGGGCCGGGCGGGCTGGGGGCGGCCCGCGGCTCACCGCCCTGCCCCGTGTCCCCGCAGGTACCTGGAGGAGGGGAACGTGCCGGCGGCCGAGGCGCAGAAGCGCCAGATCGAGCAGCTGCAGCGCGACCGGCGCCGCGTCATGGAGGAGAACAACATCACCCACCAGGCCCGCTTCTTCAGGTCTGGGAGGCTCCCAGGGCTGGGCACCCCCGGATCGGGGGGAGGGACAGACCTTCTGGGGGTCCTGAGGGCAGCTCTTGGCTCAGGGGGGCTCGCAGGGGGATGTGGGGCTCTTATGGGATGGGGAGACCCTTCCCAGGAGTCTTGGGAGCGCCCCATGGCTCAGAGGGATGGGGGGGTTTAAGGGGGGTGTGGGGCTCTCAGGAAGTGGGGAAAGCCCCCCATGAGAGTCCTGAGGGCGCCCCAAGGCTCAAGAGGATGTGGGGCTCGCAGGGAATGGGGAAACCCCCCATGGGAGATCTGAGAGCATCCTAGGGAGATGTGGGGGATTTAAGGGAATGCTGAGACCCTCTGGAGACCTCATGGTTCAGAGGAGCGTGGGGCTCTCAGGGGGATGTGGGGCTCTCAGGGAATGGGGAAACCCCCCATGGGAGTCCCAACCGTGCCCCCCGCCCCGTGGCAGGCGTGTGACAGATGCCAGTGGCAAGGAGTCCTGGGTCACCAACAACACCTACTGGAAGCTGCGCCTGGACCCCGGCTTCTCCCAGCTGGACAGCGCAGTGCTCTGGTAGCCCCCCAAAGCCGGGGGGTGCTGAGCCCCCCAGCTCCTCACAGCAGTGCCCAGCAGTGGGGCTGGTCCCCCCAGCACGGGGGTGCAGAACCCCCCTCCCCTTTCCGAGCCGTTTTGCCGCTGTTTCAGTAAAACTGTGATGTAAAAATGGGAGGGGGGCGCTGGCAATGCCTCCCCCCTGCCCCGGGCAGAGCCTTGGGGACACCTGAGGCACTTTGGGGCAGGGGCTGGCAGCGCCCCCCTGCCCTGGGGGCGCAGGATGACAAGGGGGGGGTTTAGGGGGTCGCAGGGTGCCCGCGGGCGGGAAGACCCCAGTGCCCCCCCCTTCCCCAAACTGTGCACAGGGGCTGCTCAATAAAGGCTGTGAAGAGTTGGGGTGTGCAGAGAGATTCCTTCTCCCCCCCACCCATCACCAACCCCGGGGGGCTCAGGACCCCCTCCCAAACCAAGCTGGGGATGCCCAAATCCCTCCCACCGCCCCTCCGTGCCTCAGTTTCCCTCCCCACACGCTCAGAACTGCCCAGGGCCGTGTCCCACAGTGGCCCCTTTATTGCGATATGCTGCTGCCCCCCGCCCCACACCGGGCGCGGGGGGGGCTCAATAAATACTTCAGCATTGGCCCCCCTCCCTTAAAAACCACCCACACCAAAAAAAACCCCTCCCCACCGCCCCCCCGCCCGCCCCCTCCCCGCTGGCCCCCGCCACCGGGGCTGATTGTCAGGCTGAGCCCCAGGGTGCGGGGCTGGGGGCGCGCAGGAGCCACGGTTGGGCTCTCCGGGGGGCTCTGAGCCCGCGGCGTGCCTCAGTTGCCGTAGTAGCCGTAGTAGGCGCCGTCGGCGAGCGGCTCCTTGTCGTAGACGTCGCCGTTGCGGGGCGGGGAGGAGCTCTCGGTGCTCGAGGGGTACGGGGACAGCCGGCGCCGCTTGCACTCGTACAGCCCCGAGTCCGAGGAGTCCCCGGCGGCCCCGGGCGCGGGCGGCTCGCCGCCCCAGCCCCCCGGCTGCTTGCCCTTCTCCTCGCGGGGCTCCCGGTACCAGCCCAGGGCCGCGGCGCCGCCCTTGGGGCCGAGCTGCGCGGGGCTCCAGCCGCCCGCGAAGCCCCCCGGCCCCTCGGGGTAGTAGGGCAGGGGCGGGTGCGGGCCGGGGGGCAGCGGCAGCGGTTTCACCCCGTAGGGCAGCGCTTTGCCCCCCCCGTAGCCCCCCTCGAAGCCGCCGTAGTCCAGCGCGCCGGGGCCGGGCGGCTGCTGCGGGGGGAAGAACCAGGGCGGGGGGTCCTTGGGGGGCAGCGGCAGCGCGGCCGCCCCCCGCTCGGCCCCGAAGAAGCGGCCCGGGGGCAGCGGGAGCTGCTCGGGCAGGAAGGGCTGGAAGCGCGGCGCCGGCAGCAGCTGCGGGCAGCCCGGAGCCTCCGGCGGGGACGGGGTCAGGCGGTCGCTCTCCGAGCCCGGGTACATCCTGGGGGGCACACGGTGCGGTTCTGGGGGGCTGCTCCTGCCGGGTGGGGCCGGGGGGGGAGCGGGGGGCAGGAGGGAGACGGGGGCGGCACTCACGAGTCAAAGTTGTCCCGGAATCCTTTGGCGAAGGGGTTGTGGTCGATCTTCAGCTGCGTGATCTGGGGGGACGTGGATTGGGGGGGCCTGTCCCTCCTCCGGGGTGTCCCCCCGCTGTCCCTTTCCCCCCCTCCCACCAGAATCCCACCCTTTTCCGGGGCAGGGGGTGCTGGGGGGCTGTGGGATGCTGAACGGGTTCGGGATGGGGGTACTGGGGTGGGAGGGACGGTCCTGGGGGGGTTCTGGGGAATCCTGGGGGAGGCTGAAGGGATCCAGGGGGCGGCTCTGGAGATGAGGGGATCTGAGGGCACTGGGAGGCCTCTGGGATGCTGGGGGGATGCAGGGGAGATGCTGGGATGCTGAGGGGATGTACCCGGGTCGCAGGGATGCCCCAGAAGGCGGTGCTGGCAGACAGGGGTGGCCTGGGGCGAGGCCAGGGGGGTTCCTGAAGCCCAGCACACCCTGGATGCTGCTGGGGATTAACGGGGCTGCTCCGGGGGCGGTTTTGGGTCGCTGTGGTGACGCTGGGATATCCCAGCTGGTTTCTGGGAGGACGCTGGCGGGGTTGCTGGGGTTTTTGTGCTGTCGGGGGTTTTGGGGGGGAGCTGTGTGCTGGGGACTGGCAGCGGGGCTCGCACTCACGTCGGCGTTCTGGTAGGCGGTGACGGCGATGAACTGGGTCTCGGGGAAGGCGAAGGTGTGGGTGTGCGGGGAGGGGTACCCGTCCTCCCCCTCGCCCTCCTTCACCTCCGTGACGTGCAGCCGCGGCTGGTACTTGTGCAGCGACTGCAGCACGATCATCTGCGGGGGTGAAACGGGCCAGCGAGCCGTCAGGGCGGGGCACAGCGAGCTGCCAGGGCGGCGGGGCCCTGCCCTCACCTGTCCGACGTTGTTGGAGGCTCCCTTGTTGTTGGTGAGCTTCAGCTTCCCGAAGGAGACCTCCTGGCGCATCCAGTGCGCGCCCGTGTTGGGCGAGTCGGGGTGCAGGTACAGGCGGTTCCCTGCGGGGACAGCGGCCGCGGCGTCACCCCCGGCCCGGCGCCTCGAGGGCGAGGAGGAGGGGGATGAAGGGCCCGTACCTGGCATGCTGCCCTCGGCTTTCCCGCACTGCACCCACTTGCCGCCCTGGTAGCGCCAGTGGTGCTGGTCCACCAGCACCACGTCCACGCAGACGCTGTAGTGCGCCGCGGGGTTCAGCCCCGACAGGCTGAAGCTGAGGAAGGGGAACATTCGCCTGGGGAGCGGACAGAGGCACGGACACCGTCACCCCCCCGCAGTTTGGGGGTGATGGGGAAACTGAGGCAGCGCGGTGCCCACCCCCTCCGGCGGTGCCCTGAGCAGCTGAGTGACCCCGGCAGCTGGGGGCTGCTCTCGGGGCCGATCCCCCCCGGTATCTTCCTCCCCCTCCCCAAGCACCTTCCGGATCGGAAACCAACACCGCTGCTATTTCGGGCCGGGCGCCAGCCCGCGCCAAGGGCAGGAAGGGGACACGGCGGCACCGGGGGGGACCACGGCGTGGCAGCTGCCACCCCCCCGGGCTGCCCCCCGCTGCCCCCCGGCTGTCCCCTGAAACCGTGCTGCGAGAGCTCTGCCCGCTGCTCTGCCCCTCTGGGACTCAGCCCAGGGGCCCCAGTGGCCCCAGTATTCCCCAGTATCCCCAGTATTCCCCAGTAAGTAGCCCCCAGTAACCCCAGTATCCCCAGTATTCCCCAGTAGCCCCCAGTAACCCCAGTGTCCCCAGTATTCCCCAGTATCCCCAGTATTCCCCAGTAGCCCCCAGTAACCCCAGTGTCCCCAGTATTCCCCAGTATCCCCAGTATTCCCCAGTAGCCCCCAGTAACCCCAGTGTCCCCAGTATTCCCCAGTATCCCCAGTATTCCCCAGTAGCCCCCAGTAACCCCAGTGTCCCCAGTATTCCCCAGTAGCCCCAGTAACCCCAGTATTCCCAGTATCTCCAGTGGCCCCAGTGGCCCCAGTATTCCCAATGTCCCCAGTATTCCCAATGTCCCCAGTATCCCCAGTACCCCCAGTATCCCCAGTATTCCCCAGTATCCCCAGTAACCCCAGTACCCCCAGTATTCCCCAGTGTCCCCAGTGTCCCCAGTATTCCCCAGTGTCCCCAGTATCCCCAGTAGCCAGCTCATGCTGGTGTCGGGGCCTCCAGCCGAGGCTGCAGGCGCCGTTTCAGCCCCCGTGGCTCCCGGCCATGGAATTTTGGCAACCGATGGCCGGAGCTGGACACTGACCCCCCCTCCTGCTGTCCGGCCACCCCATTAATGTCACCGCCGCCAGAAAGCCACCAGGGCCACCCCTCAGGTCCCTGTGAGTGGGGCGTCCCCCACCCAGGGAACGTTCACCCCGAATTCCCGAGGGGAGGGGGACAGAGGGGAAATGGGGGGTTCGGGGCCCCCGCAGGAAGCGGGGCCGGGGGAAGAGCAGTGGAAAGAAAAGTCAGCGGGTGGAGGCTGACTCAAAATTGCCCTTGCGAGAGAGGGAGGAATAGAAAAAGAAAGAGAAGAAAAATAGAAAGAGAAAGAATAAAACTGAGGAGAAAATAAAAAACCCAGAAAAATAAAAGAGAAGAAAACGAAGATTAAGAAAAAAGAGGGTGGGGGGGGAGGGAAGGAAGATAAAATAGAAAAAGAAGAAGAAAAAGGAAGAGAAAAATGAAAAATAATGGAAAAAAGAGGAAAAAATGAAGAATCAGGAGGAGAAGAGAAAGAAGGAAAAGAGAAAGACTAAAAACGAGAACATGAAAATAGTAAGAATAAGAAGAAGGTAAAGAAAACGATAAAGAAGCAGATAAAGATAAAAAGAGAAGCAAAAAGAGAAAGCAGCGGAGGCAGCAGCAGCCGTGGTGAGGAGCTGCACGTGCTCAGGACCGACGCTGGCCCCGAGCACCCCGGGCGCCCCCGGGTCCCCCCAGGTCCCCCCGAGCCCTCGCAGACCCCGCTGTCCCCTCTGTGTCCCCAGCGGGACCGTCCCGCGGGCTCACATCCCGCGGCGAGCCCAGGGGGTTCCAGCCGCGATAACAAATCCCATTCAAACCGCACTGAAAACCGCCTGGGAGCCCCGAGGCTCGGGCCGCGGCCGGGCCGAGCTCCCAGCGCTCTGCTGCACCAGCCCCAGCCCTGCAGGGAGCGCAGAGGAAGAAAACAGCTTCTTTGCTTTTTTTGGGCTGGTTTTTTTTGCCTTTCTCTCCCACGGCGCGTTCCCCCGCGCTGCCAGCCGAGCCCCGGCGCTCACACGCGGCGGGGAAACCGCACGGGCCCGGCCGGGCACGCAGGGCGGGGGCAGCCGCCCAAACCGCGCTCGCCTCGCCTTCATTTCCACCCCCCCGCGGCCCGGGCAGCGCTCGGCTCCCCCGGGCCCGGCGCTGCCGTTTGGGAGGCGCCCCCTCCCAAGGGCGGGTGGGCACCGCCGGTTCCACCCTCGGGGCTTTGTTCAGGCGCTCGGGGCTCGTCCCGGTGTGAACCGCTCGGTTCGGGGCGGCGCGGGGACGCCGAGGGGACAGCTGGGGACAGCTGGGGACAGCTGGGGACACACGGAGGGTGGCCAGGTGGCAGCGAAGGAGGGTGGGGGGCTCCAACCCCCCCGGCAGAGCCTCCCCAGCGCCCGCAGGCTCGGGGGGCTGCGGCTTCCTGAGCTTCCTCCTCCTCCTCCTCCTCCTCCTCCTCCTCCCTCACCCGGCGGCAGCGCGGGGACCGCAGGAGCCACCGGGGCCGTGTGGGACACGGGACGCGGGACAGGGGACGCGGGACACAGGACGTGGGACACGGGACATGGGACATGGGAACAGGACACGGGACACGGGACATGGGACACGGGACATGGGACATGGGAACAGGACACGGGAGCAGGACACGGGACACGGGACATGGGACATGGGAACAGGACACGGGACACGGGACATGGGACATGGGAACAGGACACGGGACACAGGCCAGCCCCGGTGCACGGCACAGGGCACAGGGCTGGGTGACATGGCAAGGTGGCACAGTGACATGGCTTGGTGACACACCAGTGTATGGCACGGTGACACGGCAATGCACAGCCTGGTGACATGGCACGGTGGTGACATGGCACAGTGACATGGCTTGGTGACACACCAATGCATGGCACGGTGACATGGCAATGCAGGCCATGGTGCCACAGTGCGGTGGCACAGCTGGACGAGTCCTGGTGGCAGGCGGTGGCACTGCTGCGCGGCACGGCACATCTGCAGAGCACAGCTGCACTGCCCGTGTGGGTGACAGGGCACCGCCAAATGTCACAGCGCAGCAGGACGCGGTGACAAGTCACAACATGTCTGCGCCAAGCCGCGCCGAGCTGCCAGCCTGGCGCTGCGTGTCCCCAGCCCTGCCAGCCCAGAGAGCCACCCCCAGGGTCCCCAAAGGCGCTGCCACCTCTGGGGTCCCTCCTCATGCACGGCCGCCCCTCAAATCAAAGCCACTTTGTGTCCCCAAAGCCACCCAAGTGTCCTCTCCGAAGGCAAAGGCGTCTCTGGTGTCCCCAAACACAGACAGAGCCCCTGCAGCCCCAAAGGCAGCGCTGAGCCACCCCCCAGTGCAGGGAGAGCCTCTCTGTGTCCCCAGTGACAGGGACAGCCCCTCGTGTCACCCCAAAGCACAGGGCCAGCCCTTTGTGTCACCCCAAAAGCCAAAGACAGGCCCCACGTCCCCTCAAAATGCAAGGACGGGCCCTGTGCCACCCCAAAGGGCAGGGACAGCCCCTGTGCCACCCCAAAGTACAGAACCACCCCTGTGCCACCCCAAAGGGCAGGGCCAGCCCCTGTGCCACCCCAAAGTACAGAACCACCCCGTGTGTCACCCCAAAGGGCAGGGCCAGCCCCTGTGCCACCCCAAAGTACAGAACCACCCCTGTGCCACCCCAAAGGGCAGGGCCAGCCCCTGTGCCACCCCAAAGTACAGAACCACCCCTGTGCCACCCCAAAGGGCAGGGACAATCCCTGTGCCACCCCAAAGGGCAGGGACAATCCCTGTGCCACCCCAAAGTACAGAACCACCCCTGTGCCACCCCAAAGGGCAGCGTCACCCCCTGTGCCACCCCAAAGTACAGAACCACCCCCTGTGTCACCCCAAAGGGCAGCGTCACCCCCTGTGTCACCCCAAAGGGCAGGGACAATCCCTGTGCCACCCCAAAGGGCAGGGCCAGCCCCGGCAGGAATTCCCCGTGCCCGGCGCTGCCGGCGAAGTCCGGGGGGTTTCCGCAGGAATGCTGCCCTGCCGAGCCCCGGAGCCGCGGGGGACACAGCAGGGACACAGCGGGGACACAACAGGGACAGGGACGGGACAGGGACAGGGACAGGACAGCAGCAGGAGCCGGGACAGGGACCGGGACAGGGACGGGACAGGGACAGGGACAGGGACAGGGACAGGGACAGTGACAGGGACAGGGACAGGGATGGGACAGGGACAGGGACCGGGACAGGGACGGGACAGGGACAGGGACGGGACAGGGACAGGGACAGGGACAGGGACGGACAGGGACAGGGATGGGACAGGGACAGGCGTGGGAAGGCGCCCGGGGGTTGTCTGGACGCGATGGTTGGGGTGGGGCGGCCCAGGACAGGCTGGGATGGCCCAGGCTGGCACGGGACAGCAGGAACGGCGCCAGCAGGGCCAATCCCAGGCCTGGCCAGCCTGACCCCAGTGCCGCCGTGTCCCCCCAGCCCCAGTGCCCCCGGGGCTGCACCCATCAGTGCTGAGGAACGGGCGGTTCGGGGCTGCAGACCCACGGCGGGGTCGGACCGTGCGCCCCCCCTGCCCCAGAGCCCCCAGCCCGGGGTTTGGGGTCCCGTTTGGGGCTCACGGCCCCCGCGAGCCCCGCTGGGGCTTTTCCTGTCTCAGCAGCGCTGCAGCCCGGCCCTGCACGCTGCAAAAGCAGCTCAGGGTCGGGGGAAACGGATGTTCTGTGGCTCTGGTTTGACGCTCTCCCCGGGCTGGGCTTGCGTGAGCCCCCCCTGCGCCGAGCCAACCCCCCTCAGCCCGCAGCCCCTCCGCGGCGGGGGATGGAGATGGGGAAAACCCCAAAATCGGCGGTTTCAGGCTGGAGATGAAAGCAGCGGCGCAGCGGGGCCGGGGGGTGGGATCTGCGGGGCCACCCCAATTTCCAGACCCTCGGCACCGGCTCTGACTCGGCAGGGAGGGCACGTCCCCAGCGCCCGGCTGGGAAAGAGGGCAGAAAAGGGGGGAAAAGGGGAATTTCAGCACATTCCTGCGGGGCCTGAGGCGTGGCGGGACGCAAACAGCGATTTGGGGTGTCCTCCCCCCGCCACCCCTGGGGACGCGGCCCCCCCGCCCTCCGTGCCGGGCTCGGAGCATCCCCGGGCGAGCGGGGCCGGGCTCGGCCGTGCCAAACCAAGCGGCCCTAACGCGTTTAGACTTGCACCGCGCCCAGCAGGTCGGGCTCGGCATCGAAGTGACACCGACTGTCTGCGGCCGAGGGGCGCGGGCACGGAGGGACCCCTGGGCTGGGCAGGGGGGGCAGGAGGGGCTGGGGGGGCTGTGCCAGCTGCTGAGGGCACAGAGGGGGGTGCAGCCCTGTTTGCCCTTGGCTCGGGGTTTTGGGGGCCCCTCGGGGTGATCTGGGGGTGGCAGGGCTGTGTGCGATCCCTGCCGCGATCCCATTGCCAGGGAGACCCCAAAGTGCAGCCCAGGGCGGGTTCTCCTCATCCTCATCACCCCAGTGTGGGGCTGAGGGACGGGGTTACATTTTGGGCTCCCCTTGCTCCACGTCGTGGTGACTCCACGGCCCCACAGGGCCTGTGTGGCACCCAGACCCCCCAAACTGGCTTTGGCAGAGCCCCCCGAATCCCCGAATCCTCTCCAGCCCCAGAAGCTGCAGCCCAGCGCGGAGGGGACAGCGAGTGCCCGGCTGTGGCGGCAGCGAGGGCGTTTTTGGCAGCCAGGACGTGCCCGAAACGCTCCCCCTGCCCTGGTCCCGGAGCTCGGGGGGGTTTCCACCCCAGAGAGGGGACAGCGAGGGGACAGGGTGGCACCCACCCGCCCACGGCGCTCCGGGGCGGCAGCAGCTCCTCTGCACTTGTTGCAGCGCCAAGCTCCGGATCCGGCCCGTGGGCTGGGGCCGGATCAGAGCCGCCTGCGGGCCCCTGGCAGCGCCACCACCTCTGCCACCTCCTGACACCGAGGCTCCGAGCCCCCTGTCGCTCCCTGATGCAGCTGGGGACACCCCCAGACCCTTTTCTCCTTCCCACAAGCCTCAACTCCCCAAGGAAGCAGCACCAGGGCACGTCCGGGATGCTTTGCCTCCCCTCCCAGGTCTTTCCTAAAACCCACGAGGGAGCGGGGGTCCCCTCTCGCACCCCGAGCCCCACAAACACCTCCCACCCTCCAGCCCTTTGGGGACACGAGGCAGGACCCCCCAGCCGCTCTCGGGGGTCTGTGCCACCCCCTCACTGCTGTGTCCCCTCCTCTGCACCCCCGGTGCCCACACGGGCCCCCCGCCACCCCCGGTGCCCGGTGGCGCTGCCGGTCTCTGTGGCGGTGCCTCCGTTCCCCCGGTGCTCTCAGGTTCCCCTCGGTGTCCCCACCTCGTCCCCTCCGTCGCCTCGCGCGTCCTGCGACACTTCCCTGTCCCCGCACACCGCGGTCCCTGTCTCGCTCCGAACCTGCCCAGCCCACCCCATCCCCTCCAGTCCCTCCCAGTGCCCCGCCGCCCCCAGCCCCGCTTCCCCCCGGTGATCCCGGTGCCCCCGGTGCTCACCTGCCCTGCTTGGTGATGATCATCTCGGTCTGGTGCTTGTGGAACTTGGCCCAGAGCGGGTAATTGTTGAGCATCACCTGCACCTTCCCGGCCGCCCGGTAGCCGGGCAGGGCGCAGAGCGGGGGGCACAGCGCGCCCCCGCCGCCGCCGAACGCGCCCTCGGTGCCCCCGTAACCTTCCACGGGCGCGGCGGGAGGCGGCGGCGCCCGGTAGGGCGGGCACGGCCCCAGGTACCGGCCGCCAAAACCGCCGGGAGCGCCGTACGGGAGCGGGGGGGCGCCCGGTTCCGGTGCCCCTCCATCACCGAAGAAAGCGGCGGCGGCGGCGGCGGCGTCCCGCGGGCCCGGCGGCTCCTTGCCGAAGCCGGCGGCGGCGCTGAGCATGGGGGCGGCGGGCCCGGGGCTCCGGTGCCCGGCTCCAGCGCGCCCATGGACGGGCGGGGGCGCCGGCCCCCGCTCAGCCGCTCATGGGGGTCCCCGGGACGCGGCGCCGCTCAGCGCTGCCCGCCCGGCCGCGCTCCCGCCGCCCCCTCCATGCCCGGTGCTACCGGGGGGGCCCCGAGCGGCGGCGGCCCCGGGACAGCCGAGAGGGAGCGGGAGCCAGAAAACAACCCCGCAAAAATACCCAAAAGCAGCGGAAAAACCCCAAAAGTGCCGCGGGGGTTCCGCGCCCGCCGCCGCTGCCGGTGCCGGAGCCTCAGCGCTGCACCTGCCCGGCCCCGCGCCTCTTATCCAAAGAAGCGGCTCCGCTGCCGAGCTCCGCCCGCAGCCCCTCCCCAGCCCCTGGGGGGTGGTGCTAAGGGCTCGGCCTCTTCTGGTCCCCCCTGCCCTTCTCTGTTTTGGGGGACTCTGAGACCCCCGGGAAGCTCAGCCCAGACAAACACCCCCCGTGTCCTGTCCCGTGCCCACCCCCGTGCCACCCCCAGTGCCACTCCTGTGCCCTGTCCCGTGCCCACCCCCGTGTCCTGTCCCGTGCCCACCCCCGTGCCACCCCCGTGCCACCCCCAGTGCCACTCCTGTGCCCTGTCCCGTGCCCTGTCCCGTGCCCACCCCCGTGTCCTGTCCCGTGCCCACCCCCGGCCGGGCCATCCCGGCCCTGTCCTTGACCCCGCGGTGCCCGGGGAAGTCCCGGTGTCCCCCGGAGCCCCCCCAGGCGCTGTCCCCGCGGTGGCCGCGGCCTCTGGCAGGAGCCCAGCCCGGTCCTGTCACTATTTTCCATTCCCAGCGGCGCGGTGCCACCCCCAGAGCGCACACAGGGACGGTGGCACTGCCACTGTCCCCCCTCCTGGCAACTGGGGGACCCCGCTGGGGCTGGGGTGGGGACGGACGGACAGGGGGACACGGGGGATGGGGACAGGGGACAGGGGTGGGGATGGGGACAGGAATGGGAACAAGGGACGGGACTGGGGATGGGACAGGGACAACGGACGGGACTGGACACAGAAATAGGAATGGGGACAAGGGACAGGAATGAGGACAGGGATAGGGATGAAGATGCGGCAGGACTGGGGATGGGGACAAGGGACAGGATTGGAGATGGGAATACAGATAAAGATGAGGATGAGGATGAGGATGTGGCCCGGGACAGGGACGGGGATGAGGATGAGGATGTGGCCCGGGACAGGGACGGGACGGGGATGAGGATGTGGCCCGGGACGGGGACGGGTCGGTCGCAGGACTGAGGATGAGGAGCGGGGACAGCGTTGTTCCCCCCGGCGCGGCCCAGCGGGAGGACACGGCGAGTTCGGGATGCGCAGGGCGGCCGCGGGGCTGGATGGGCGGCAGGACGGGACCCCCGGGTCTCCAGGCTCGGGGGTGTCCCGGGGGTGCTCGGGGGTGCCCCGGGGGTGTCCCGGGGGTGCTCGGGGGTGCCCGGGGGCGCCCGGGGGTGCCCGGGGTTCCCGGGGTGCTCGGGGGTGCCCGGGGGTGCCCGGGGGTGCCCCGGGGTGTGCACTGCCCCAGCAGACACAGCTTCGCAGCCATTCGGGCCGGCTTTGCCCCGCTGCCATTGTTCAGAGGGGTCCCGGCCTCCACTCTCTATGCAAACCCCCCTGCTGCCCCCCACCGCCCCCTCCCCACACTGCTCTGGCTCCCTGAGGCCGGCAGTGCGGACAGCATCCCCCCGTCCAGCTGTGCCCACCCTCCGGGGCACCCCCAGACCCCCTGCCCACCCCCGGCAGGGACCCCCACGCCGAGATCCCGAGTGGGAAAATGAGGGAAACCAAGGAAAATTCCAGAACTGTTTTTTTTTCTAGGAGGGAAAATAAAGGCCGGAGGGGGGTGAAGGGTGGGGGGGAGCGGCTCATTAACGGGGGGAGCGAGCGCCGAGGCACAAGTGCTCCCGACGTCACCGCGCGCTAATTCATCCCCGTTTCACCATCGCCGCCGAGGATGAATTCACAGGGACACCCCCGCTGAGGGAGCGGCCGCCGCGGCCACCCGGAGGGGGTCGGGCTCGCCAGGGTCCCCACCGCGGCCGCAGCTGGGCCCTGCCGCCCCCGCCGCCCCGCGGGCCCCTCGGCAGCGGGCTCCGGAGGGGCGGGACAGGCCCCGTGCTCAGGATGTCACGGTCTCGGGTCTCCCCCTGCCACCGTAAAGTGACACCAGCCACGCTGGAAGACGCGGCGGGACTCCTGGGGAGATGGTGGTCACAGGTGTCCCCGTGCAGGGGGGACTCGCGCAGGGACAGCAGGGACAGAGGGGACAGCAGGGACAGGAGGGGACAGGAGGGATGGGAGGGACAACAGGGACAGGGGGGACAGAGGGGACAGGAGGGGACAGGAGGGATGGGAGGGACAGGGGGGACAGAGGGACAAAGGGACAGGAGGGACAACAGGGACAGGGGGGACAGAGGGGACAGGAGGGGACAGGAGGGGACAGGAGGGATGGGAGGGACAACAGGGACAGAGGGACAAAGGGACAGAGGGACAGGAGGGACAACAGGGACAGGGGGGACAGAGGGGACAGGAGGGGACAGGAGGGACAGGGGGGACAGGAGGGGACAGGAAGGGACAGCAGGGACAGCAGGGACAGGGGAAACAGAGGGGACAGGAGGGGACAGGGGGGACAGGACAGGAGCCGTGTCCCGACCATCACCTTGAGCAGCCACCAGCTGTCCCATTGGCTGGTCACAGGGATGCTCTGGGACATCCCGGACCCCTCTGGGACACCCCGGACCCCTCTGGGACGCAGCGTCCCTTGGTTTGGGACGCTCTGAGCCCGAGCTGGGCCCTCCACAGAGAGGGGCCGCGGGGATTTGGGCTCCAGCGCTCCCCACGGCCGGGCATCCTCCCCCGCAGGGCCCCTCCTGCAGCGCAGGAGCTCCGGCGCCTCCTGCGGCTTAGATCCCCTCCCTTGGCAGCCCCGTGCCTCAGTTTCCCCGCTGTGGGTGGCGGATGTCACGCTCACGTTTCCCCCACCCCTGGGGTCTCCAGCCCAGCACGGGCTGGGGGTTGGACCCCTCGTGGAGGGATTATCCCGGGTTTCCCCTGTCACCTCCGGGGGGTGTCACCATCCTGCATGTCCCCACTCCCGCTGACCCCGGCACCAAAGCCCCGCAGAGGGGCTGGGCAGAGGGTCGCACCCAGCCGGGGCGGCAATTCTGCAGTCCCCAAAGTGTCCCCAAAATGTCCCCAAAGTGTCCCCCCGCCTGCCTGCAGCCCAGCCCCCAGGCCGGTTCTGCCTCCGCCCTGGAATTTGGCTTCTGGGGAACGAGGGGAAACTTGCGGGTAATTTTCTTACTCGGGGGCACCGTTCCTGTTTTCATTATTGAAATGAGCACGAGGGCACCGGGCATCCGCGGGGGCTAAATTTGGGCTCAGGGAGAACCAAAAATACAAAAATGCTGCCCCCACCCCAGAGGAATTTGCATCTCGCCGCTGCTCGAAGGCAGCGCGGTGACGAGCGCTCCGTGGAGGCACCAATGGCACAAACGGCGGGGCCCCCGGCCCGGCCCGGCCACCTGCGACCCCTCGGGGACCCCGGCCCGGCCCGACCACCTCCCACCCCCCCGGGACCCCGGCCCGGGGCCGCATCCGCCGCCCACCCGCAGCCAGCGCCGCATCCCCGCTGCCCCCGGGCAGAGCCGCCCTCCCTGACCCCCTCCCCGCGCTCCCACCCTGCAAAGCCGCTCCTGCCCCGCGGCCAGGCCGCCCCGAGCTCTTTGTCCCCCCGCTTTGTCCCCCCTGGCCAGGTCCCCCAGGTCCTCCGGGTCACAGCGGGGAAATGGAGTCACGGCTGGTGCCGAGTGGGCAGAGGGCAGAGCGGCTGGGGGG
Source organism: Camarhynchus parvulus (assembly GCF_901933205.1). Classification (NCBI taxonomy): domain Eukaryota; kingdom Metazoa; phylum Chordata; class Aves; order Passeriformes; family Thraupidae; genus Camarhynchus; species Camarhynchus parvulus. Next base: position 5,446,108 of record NC_044597.1, read on the forward strand.
GGTTTGGGGGGGCTCAGCTCCCCCCATGGAGGGTCCCAGCCGCTGGGGAGGGACCGGAGGGAGGGAGGGGAGCGGGGGGGTCCTGGCGAGCCCGGTTCCCGTTGAGGACCCCGAACCCCAAGTCCTGGGCAGCGCGGGAAGGACGCTGAGCCCCGCGGGGAAGGGGCACCCAAGGGTGACAGGGGCGGGTGTCCCCAGCAGGGCCAGGCCTGGGCCAGCCGGGGGTGGCGATTCGGTGACAGCTCCGCGTGGGGGGGCTGGGTCAGCGGCCCGGGCAGGGCGAGCAGACGGCTCCTTAATCTCGGGGAAGGAAGCGGCTCTGGTTACGGAGCTGCCCTCGGTGTAAAAGGAGAGCGACAGGAAGAAAAGTCATTAACATCGTTCCAGCCGCTGCCACCCAAAACCCCGCTGGTGCTGAGCCCCGCGCCGCCAGCACCGCTGTCCCCGTGCCCCCGGTGCCCCCCGTGACCCCCGTGCCCCCGGTGCCCCCGGTGCCCCCCGTGCCCCCGTGCCCCCCGTGCCCCCCGTGCCCCCGTCCCCGCTGTCGCTGCGCCCCTGAGGAGCGCTGGCGTTGGGTGGCACCGGGGCTCCCCAAAATCCCCTCCCTGGGGGGGTCCCGCCGCCAGGACTCCGCGGGGGCGGCTCCCGGGTCCCTCCTGTCCCCTCTCCCCCGGAGACCGATCCGCGCCTGGGCTCCGGTCCCTCCTCCCCTTCCTCACCCCGGCCATGGCAGCCCGGCGGCGCGCGCGGGCAGCTCCCCCCGTGTCCCGGCTCCGTGACACCGGGCCCGGCTGCCGCCGCCTCCCCGCGCGTGGGGCGGGAGCACCGCGGGATCCGTGGCTGCGTGGGTGTGCGAGAGCGCTGGGGGTGCCCGTGGGTGTGCAAAGGTGTGTGACGGGCTGGGGGGGGTGGGGAGGTGTGCAAGGCGGGCTGGGGGGGCTCGGTGGGGGGCTCGGGGGTTCCCGGGAGTGGCGGGGCCGGGCGGGTGTCGGGCTGTGCCGGCACCGCCGCGGGTGTGCGAGGGCGGCACCGCGGGTGTGCGAGGACGCAGCTGTCCCCTGTGCGCATGGGGCCGCCACCGTGCGCCAGGCCGGGGGGTCCGGGGGGTCCGGGGGGTCCGGGGGGTCCGGGAGGTCCGGGGGTCCGGGGGGTCCGGGGGGTTCGGGGGGTCCGGGGGTCCGGGGGTCCGGGGGTCCGTTTCACCCCCCGCCGCCGTCCGCGGCCCCTCGCCCCGCTCCTGTACGAGGCGATTTTCTTCAGCGGGAGCCGCATCCTCGGCGCGGAGCGCGGCTCCCTGGGGAGTGCCGGGGGGCTGCAGCCCCTGTCCGGCCGGCTTAGCGTGACGGGGGCGCGGGGGGCTCCGGGCTGGCGCCCCCGGCCCTTCCTCTTCGTCAGCGGGAGGCGAAGGCCGGGGAGTGATGTGCGCTGCCCGGGCGGGGGGACGGCGGGCGAGACACGGGCTACAGCTTCTGACAACGCGCGGGCCCCGCGGGCGGCGCGTGTGCGGGATCGCCGCCCCGCCCTCCCCAGAGCCCCCCCGGCCCGCCATCCGGCCAGGGGAGGGGTCCCGCGGGATGGGGGACGTGGGTGACGTGGGGACAAGGGGGGCTGGACCCCTCTGGGATGGGGCGAGGATGGTCCTGCCCGGGGAAGGGGTGGAGATGTGGATCCTGCCCCACAGGTACCGGTCCTGCCCCACTGCGAGCAATCCGGACCAAATGGGACCAATCCGGACCCACTGGGGACCAATCCTGACCAAATGGGACCAATCCGGACCCACTGGGACCAATCCTGACCCACTGGGGACCAATCCGGACCCACTGGGACCAGCCCTGCTCCATAGGGGACGGTCCCACCTGTCAGGTGCCATCCTGTCCCTCAGCATCCCGCTGCGATCTGGAAGGTTCTGCCCTGCAGGAGCTGTAGGGCCCAACCCTGCAGGGTCCCATGTTCCCCCACGGTCTGATCCTATTCCTGCTTTCCATCCCCCAGGGTCCAATCCTGCTCCAGGGGTTCCCCTCCTGCTGCAGGGTCCTGTCCTGCCGTCCCGACTCCCTGGGGAGTGAGGTCTCATCCCACTCTGTGGGGTCTCGTCCTGCTCTTTGGGGACTGATATCCCCCACGGGATCCCCTCCAGCCCCACGGGACCCCCTCCTGCCCCAGACCTCTTACCTAGCCTCAGGTCCCTTGCCCACGGGATCCCCTCCTGCCCTACGGGATCCCCTCCTGCCCCACGGGACCCCCTCCTGCCCCACGGGACCCCCTCCTGCCCCACGGGACCCCCTCCTTCCCCACGGGACCCCCTCCTGCCCTGCACGGCCCCATTGGCTCCGTGGGGTCCCACCGTGCTCGGACGGTCCCCATTGGGTCCGTTCCAGCCCCACAGTCCCAGTCCGGTCCCGGGCAGTCCCGGAGCCCCCGGTGAGGCTCCGGAGGCTCCGCCGCTGCCCCGGGGGGCGGCGCGGGCCGGGGGAGGCAGCGGAGGCCGGGACGGACACTCGCAGCGTGCCAGGCGGCAGCGCCGGCGGATAAAAATACCCGAGGGGGCCCTGCCGACGGAAGTGGAGGTGTCGGCAGCGGCTGCTGGGGCCGGGGGTGCCGGACTCGGGTGCCCCGGCCCCCGCCAGCGACCCTCGCACCCAGCACCGGGAGCCCACCGAGGCGGGCGGCGGCAGCAGCGGCAGCCGCGTCCCGGTGCCCCCCGCCCCAAAACCACGGGGCACGAGGAGAATGCTCGTCCCCCTCACCCCGGGGGGGGTCACCCCCAGCCCGGCGTGCGCCCCCCGCCACCGCCGCGGCCGCGGCGAGGTGGCCGTGGGGAAATGCGAAGTGACAAATGACGCCCCGCGCGCGTTAATTGATGTGACGCGGGGCTGACACCGCGCTCGCAGCCGGGGCCGGCGCGCGGGAACGGGCAGGAAAGGAGGGGAAAATGAAAAAGAAACAAACAGATTCCAATCAAATGTTAAAAATAGGTCACGGGGAAGGAGCCGGGGCCGGTTTCATTTCAGCCGCGGGTTAAAAGGAGCCGCCCGCGGGTCCGGCGGCACCGGAGAGCCCGGGCGGGGGCGGGGGGACGAAAAGGAGGGAGGGGGCGGTGGGGGGTGAGGGGAAGGGGACGCGCCACCCGCACCGTGAGCCTCTGCCGGGGCCGGGAGACCCCAGCCCCAAACCGCACCTGGCTGGCACCCGGCTCTGCGGCCCGGCGGGGCCGGACTGTCCGCAGATCGCGGCTGTGGCAGCCCGGGGGGCCCTGGGACAGCCCCGGCGGGGATCGGGGCCGGATCCGCCCGGCAGCGCTGGGCCGTGGCCCCGGGAGGGTGCTCGGTGCTGGGCTGGCCCCAGCGGGTCACGGGCAGTTCAGGCGGGGGCCGGGCTCCGGGCCAGCCGCGGCTCGTGTCCCCCACGGCCCCGCGCGTCCCCGTGGCCGCCGTGACCCGCAGCGAGCGCTGAGGAGCGGCCCCTGCGGCCACCGCGGGGCCCGGCCACCGCCGCTGCTGTCCCCGAGAGGCGCGGGGACCAGGGACACACTCACTGTCCCTCCGCAGAGCGTCCCGCCCTGGCCGCAGCGGGGGCGGGGGGTGCCGGCGCACGGAGGGATTTGGGGAGGGGGGATCCTCTCCAGCATCGCCCCCTTTGGAGGCTCGCTGGGGGTGACCCCGAGTTTAACCCCACTTACGGCGCCGGCAGACGCTGTCCCCGGCGCTGATGGGTTGTGACAGCCGAGCGTCCCCCCCGGCGGGCGCTGCCGCGGCGCTGGCCGTGGCGGGGGGGGGTCCGCGAGCCCCGTGTCACCGCGCGTTGGCTCCGTCACCTCCCCGCAGCGCGGCGGCGGCTCCGGGGCGGCCCGCGGCTCCCGAGGCGCCCGGTGGCGCTTGTCGCTGCGCGGCAGCCGCGATGGCGCTGGGCACATGGCAGCCGCGTTTGTGGTGTTTGTGTTGTTTGTGTGGGGCTCTGGCCCCCCCGCGCTGCCATTTGAGGCCGCGGCCCCCGCCATGGCTGGGGACGGGAGGGGGTGACAGCGCAGAGCCCATCCCGTCACAGGGAGCAGGGACAGCGCGGTGGCTCGGCCAGGAGGGACACGGCTCGGCCAGGAGAGGGCACGGGTGGCCAGGAGGGGACACGGGGTGGCCAGGAGGGGACACGGCGTGGCCAGGAGGGGACATGGCTCGGCCAGGAGGGGACATGGCTCGGCCAGGAGGGGACACGGCTGGCCAGGAGGGGACACGGCTCGGCCAGGAGGGCACGGGGTGGCCAGGAGGGAACACGGCTCGGCCAGGAGGGGACACGGGGTGGCCAGGAGGGGACACGGCTCGGCCAGGAGGGGACACGGGGTGGCCAGGAGGGGACACTGGGTGGCGTTCCCCTGGGTGTGGAGGGCAGGAGGTCCCCGCGCACTGCGGGTGCCAGCACCGCTGTCCCCAGGTGTGGAAACCTCCAGGAAGAGCATCTGTGAGAGGCCAGGAGCTGCTGGCAGCGGGGTGGGACAGGGCCAGCGGGCAGCGGGGACAGCAGGGCAGTGACAGGAGGGGCAGGAGAACCGGGGGGACACACGGAGCAGCCCTGCTCTGGGGTGTGGGTACCCCAGGGCGAGGCAGGGACAGGACTGAGGCACCTGGGAGTGATGGGAGCACCCTGGAGGGATGCTGGAACACAGCTGGATACAGGTACCCAGGGTGATACTGGCACCTGGAACACAGCTGGATACAGGTACCCGGGGTGATACTGGCACCTGGAACACAGCTGGATACAGGTACCCAGAGTGATGCTGGCACAAGTATAATACCGTGATACTGGCACCTGGAACACAGCTGGATACAGGTACCCAGGGTGATACTGGCACCTGGAACACAGCTGGATACAGGTACCCAGAGTGATACTGGCACCTGGAACACAGCTGGATACAGGTACCCAGGGGTGATACTGGCACCTGGAACACACTGGGTAGGGGGGGTGGAACACAGCTGGATACAGGTACCCAGGGTGATACTGGCACCTGGAACACAGCTGGATACAGGTACCCAGAGTGATACTGGCACCTGGAACACAGCTGGATACAGGTACCCAGGGTGATACTGGCACCTGGAACACAGCTGGATACAGGTACCCAGGGTGATGCTGGCACCTGGAACACAGCTGGATACAGGTACCCAGAGTGATACTGGCACCTGGAACACAGCTGGATACAGGTACCCAGAATGATACTGGCACCAGGACCCCCAGTTTGATGGAGGCACCCAGGGTGACCTGAGGACCCCAGAGTGGTGCTGGCACCAGCGTGATGCTGGCACTGGATTTCCAGCCTGGCCACAGCCACGCAGGGGTGATGCTGGCACCGGGCCCCCAGCTGGATCGGGTATCTGGGCCCACACCAGTGTGATATGGGCACCCTTGGGTGGTTCGGGCACTTTGGGGGGATCCAGGCACCCCGGGCAGGGGCTGAGCTGCGGGGCAGAGGCGCGGCAGCTCCGGCCCTTGGCAGTGAAGCCGGGCGGAGAGCCGAGCCCCGGAGGCGGGGCAGCTGTCCCCAGGGCCGGCGGGCACAGCCGCGGGGCCAGCGGGGTCCCTCCCCCTCAGGGCAGCCCCTCCATTTCTTATAAACGCCTCTGGCGCGGCTCTGCAGCGCTGGCATTGCGGTTAAACCCGGGGCTCCGGCTTTGACTCACACCGGATCCCCCGCAGCCCCGGGGCGCCCACGGCAGGAAAAAAACCCTCACGGGGCAGCCAGCCGGGCACTTCCTCGCAGAGCCGTTTCCTATAAACCCCGCGCAGGGGACACCGAGATGGCAGCGCGTCCCCCGAGCCGGCCTGGGGTCCCTGGAGCCCCCCTGAGCATCCCCGGGGTTGTGCTCGCAGGGACCCCTCAGGAACGGCCGGGATGAGACCCCAGCGCCGCCTCCGAGGACATCAGAGAATCCCTGAGCGACTGAGGGGCGCAGGACGCTCCCGTCCCCCCAAAGCGCCCTCGGTGCTGCCCGGGTCCCCCCCTCCTGCAGGGGAAAGCGGGGCCCGGGCAGTGAGAATTGGTTTGTTTTTCCCCTAAATGATAAAAACACTGAGAAAAGGGGAAAAAAAAACCCAACCCAACTGAAAGCTGGAAAAAGAAACCTTAAAGGTGCCCGAAATAAGAGGGGGTTTTGCTGGGAAAAACAATGAAATGAAGTTGTTGCCTAGGAGATGGTGTGGTGTCACCCGCTGGGCATGGGGACATGGGGACATGGGGACACAAGGGGACACTGGGGACATGGGGACACAAGGGGACACTGGGGACATGGGGACACGGGGACACGGGGAAGGGGACGTGGGGACACAACGACAGCGGGACATGGGGAACGGGGACATGGGGACATGGGGACACGAGGGGACACTGGGGACATGGGGGGGACACACTGGGGACATGGGGACATGGGGACATGGGGACACGAGGGGACACTGGGGACATGGGGACATGGGGACACTGGGGACATGGGGGGGACACTGGGGACATGGGGACACATGGGGACATGGGGACACTGGGGACATGGGGACATGGGGACAGCGGGGACATGGGGACATGGGGACGAGGGGACACGGGGACACGATGGGACATGGGGACACTGGGGACACGGGGACACGGAGGGGACAGGTGTGTGCCAGGGGAGATGGGGGTGGGGGAGGGCGCTGACACGGGGCTGGGCGGGGCCCTGGGGAGAGTGCCCGGTGTGGACACTGCCCCTGGGCCCTGGGGACAGTGCCCTGTGACACTTTGAACGGGGACAATTGCCCCAGGGGTGCTCCCACTGCCCTCGGCACAGGCGGGAGGTGACAAAGGCCAGCCCATGTCCCCGCAAGAAGCCCCCGCAGCCCCCGCTCAGGGCCGAGGCAGGCCTGGCTTGTCCCTTGTCACCGCAGCTGGCACGGCCGGGCCACACGGGGGGCCTGGCGCCTCCAGCCGCACTCGGGACGGCACCGAGAGCCACCAAACGCCACCTTGTCCCCCGTCCCGCACCCTGGGGACAGCGGGGCCGCATCCCCCGCATCGCCCCTGGGGCGGCGCGGCCGAGGGGGCTCAGGGTGGCCTTGGGGGCGCTGCGGGGGTGGCACGGCGGGGACAGCCCGTGGGACAGCGCCGCCACCCGAGGCACAGCCCGGCGCTGCCGTTGGCAGCTCGGGGGGGGTCACAGGAAACGGGGCCACCAACGCCCTCGGCGGACACCCCCACTTCCCTCCGCAGTGGGCAGCGGAACGGGCGGGCGGCAAAGGGAAACTGAGGCACGGGGGCAGCCGTGGGAGCCGCTCCCTCCCTCTCGGGGGGTCCCCACGGGGGACAGAGGGGGTGCTGAGCCCCCACCGCAATGGCGGGAGGTGACAAAATGGGCAGCACGGCCCCGAGCCACGGCCGCGAGCCCCCCGGGACCCCCGGGACCCCCGGGAGCAGGGGGAGCCCCCGGCGGCCGCTTCGGGGCGCTGGGACCCCCAGACTCACGCGAGGATGGCGGGGACGCGGCTGCAGCGGGTGACGCCTCCTGAAGGGACGGCGATTTGGGGTTCCGGGGGGGTCCCCGCGGTGCTGAGTCAGCGGCCGCCGCCCCCGGGGGGAAGCGGCGCCGGGAGGGTGCCGGGATGAGTAACGGCAGCGCCGTTTGGCTTTTATCACGTGATTTCAAAAAAAGAGAGAAAAATCCGGGGAGAACGTGGGGGCCGGGCCCCCCCGCGCAGGGAGGCCCCGCTGCCCCCCGGCCCAGCGCTCCCGGTCCCAGCCGGGACAGCCCGGCCACGGCCCGACCGCAGCCCCCGAGTGCCCCCCGGCCCCGCCGGGGCTGCCGGTGCCCACCGGGGGGCGGATGGATGGTGGGCAGGGGCTGCTCTTCCTGCCCCGTGCCCGGGCACACGCGGAGATGGGGCGGCGATAAGGCTGCGGCGCCGCGCTTATCTCCTTCACACCATCGGCCCGCGGCGCTGGGAGCCGCCTTCGCACCTGCTCGGGGCCGGGTCGGGCTGGGGGGCCGGGCCGGGACCCCCCCGGGGCTCAGCCCGCCCGGGGGTCGCTCCCGCCCGGGGGTCGCTCCCGCCCGGGGGTCCCGCAGCGCTGGCCCGGCCCCCCCAGGCCGCGGGAGGGGCTGTGGGACCCCCAATAACAGCAGGGAGGGACGGACAGATCCCCCTGCCCAGACCCCCAGGAAACCCGGCACAACCCCCCCGCCATCCATCGCCCCCCGGTGTGGTCCCTTCTGTCACCCCGAGCCCGCCGAGCTCTGATTGTCCCGTTCCGTGCCACCCGCCCGCCCAGCCAGCCCCAAGCGGGCCGGGAGCTGCAGGACACCCCAAACCTGCCACCCCCAGGGCCCCCCGGCCCCAGCCCCATCCCCGGGGGGCACCTCCAGCCGGACCCCCCTCTCCTCCCCAGGGACCCCCAGAAGGAGGCACCGCCGCCCCCTCCGCGGCGTTTCGGGCAGGTTTTATTGGAGTCGGTGGTCGCAGCGAGGGCGGGTCCCTCGTTCCGGGGGTCCCGGCTTTGGGGGGTTGGGGGTGTGCGCTGTGACACGGGGGGGACATGCAGCGCGAGCGGCTGGGGAGGGGGGACAGCGCTGCGCCCCCCCCTCCCGGCGGCTTTGAGGTAGATCGAACGTGGGGGGACGGGGGTGACGGGGGGGGCTCAGGGGAGCAGCCGCCTGCAGCCCCCGGTTAAAGCGGGGTTCGGGGGGGCTGCGCTGTCCCCACGCCGCGCGGGGGGGTCGGGGGGAGCCCCAGGGAGCCCAGTGCAATGTTGGGGGGTGGGGGGGTCCGTGCTGCTCCTCCGGGCTCGTTTCTCAGCAGCATCGTTGTGGGGAGGGGGGAAATTTGGGGGGGGGGGTGCTTTTAATGTAAAAGAGAGGAAAGACGCTTGAACCGGCGGGACGGGGCAAAGGGGACCGAGAAGGAGCAGCTGCCCCCGCTCCCACCTGCGGCCCCCTCCCCTCTCCTCCTTCCTGGGGGCCGGACCCGGGACTCGGCCCCTCGGATCCTCCCTGAGATCGAGCAGCGGCACTCGAGGGGACAGAGGACACCCAGGGGCACAGACGGGCCACTCCGGCCACCGCCTGGCACGGCGTGGTCCTGGTACCCCGAGTGGAGCACCCGAGCCTGGCACGGGAGTGAGGCGGGCGGGGCTGGACCCGCTCCGAGCGGGCCGGGGGCTCGGGGGGCTCCGGGGGTGATCCTGGTACCCCGGGCACGGGGGTGAACCCGGTCCAAGAGGGCCGGGGGCTCGGGGGGCTCCGGGTGAGGGCGGGGGGCTCAGTCTTTCCGTAGCTACTGAAGACTTGGAGGTATTTCGGGAGCCGGGCGCTCCCGGTGTGTTTCCATGCAGCATCCAAAGGTGGGGAAGGGGGCGAGGCTCAGATCTTGCTGTTCTCCAGGTGCGAGTCGATGTGTTTGACCAGGGCATCGTCCGGGTACCCGATGGGGAAGGCCAGCTGGCACAGCGGGCAGCTCCGCACCTCCGAGTCCACCGTCTCCAGCAGCAGCTGCGGGGGGCACAGGGCGACGCTGAGACCCCCGCGCTGGGCACGTCCCCTCTGTGACCCCCCAGAACCCCCCCGCTGCCCCCAGCCGGCCGGGAGGCCGGGCGACAAACGGGGAAACTGAGGCACGGCACCTCGCTGCGGGGTGCCGCCGCGCCGGGGGGGCTCCCCCGATCAAACCCCCCCCAAAACCCCGCGGGGAGATCGGGGGGGCCTGCTCACGTTGATGGAAGGCCAGGACTGGGCGTGCTCGGCGCGGGCGTAGGCGGCCGCCGTCCGGTGCGCGGCGTCGGCGTCGGGCGCGGGGAAGCCGGCGCAGAAGGAGGCGCAGCGGATGGCGCCGGCCTCGGGGCTGGGCGGGCTGGGCAGCGCCCACTCCTCCTCGTCCGACGACTGCTTCTCGAAGCGGACGTGCTCCTCGAAGGGCTCGTGGGCGCTCAGCGGGGCCCCCGCGCCCCCTAAATAGACCTCGCCGTAGGGCCGGTGCTTGGGCAGCGTGGAGGCCTCGGGCTGCAGCCAGAGCGAGCGGCTCTGCTGGTACAGGGCCACGTTGGTCACCTCCGAGTAGCTGCGGCGGCCCTGGAAGCCGGCCTTGATGTGGCGGCTCGAGGGTTTGGCGTAGGCCAGCTCCATCCTCTCGCCGGGCAGGCGGTGCGGGGACGCCGAGCTCGGAGCGGGGCAGGGCGGCGGCGGCGGCGCGGGCGAGCGGCGCTGCTGGCCCGGGGACTGGCTGGGCGGCGGCACCGGCGAGCGGCGCTGCTGGGCCGGCGACTGGCACGGGCCGGGGGCGGGCGAGCGGCGCTGCTGGGCCGGAGATTGGCTGGGGGGTCCCGGCGAGCGGCGTTGGAGGGCGGGGGATTGGCACTGCGAGCGGCCCGGAGGAGCGGGCGAGGGGCACTGCGGGGCGGGCGAGCGGCGCTGCTGGGCCGGGGAGTGGCACTGCGACAGCGGCGAGTGGCGCTGGCCTGGCACGGGACAAGGGGCACGCACGGGAAGTGCTCGGCGTTAGCGCCGCGGCTTGGCAAGTGTGGAAACGTGGAACGCGTGGAAATGTGGAAAATGCGGAAATGTGGAAAGTGTGGAAATGTGGAAAGTGTGGAAAATGTGGAAATGTGGAAATGTGGAAATGTGGAAAGTGTGGAAAATGTGGAAAATGTGCCTCAGCATCCAGGGGCATCCCGGAGGGAGGGGTGGGGATGTGGCTGTTGGGACCCCCAGAGGGATGGGAGATTCTGGGGGGATGCAGGCAGGGATGGATGGTCCCAAGGATGGATATTTTGGGATGGGACGGTCCCAGGTATGGACACTCCTGGGTATGGATATTTTGGGATGGATCTCCCAGGTATGGATGGTTTCTGAATGGGACATTCCCAGGTGTGGATGATCCCACATACGGATATTCCCAGGTATGGCTACTTCGGGATGGGACACTCCCAGGTATGGATGCTCCCAATTATAGATGTTTTTGGGATGGGATATTCCCAGGGATGGATATTTTGGGATGGATACTCCCAGATACACCCAGCTAGGGATGCCCTTGCTGTGGGACACTGCCAGGGCTGGGCACCCTTGGGGACCGACACCCACCGGAGCTCACCCACCCCCTTTTCCCGGTGTCTGTGCCCCCCAGCCCTGCCTGGTGCCCCTTACCCCCGTTGAGGCTCTTGTCCTGCAGCAGCGCCCGCAGGATCTGGCTCTGCAGCGAGCTCAGGTTGCGCAGGCGGCACAGCTCCTCCGTCAGCTCCGTGTAGGCCAGCGCCAGGTTCACCCTGCAGAGGGGCAAAGGGGGCCGTGGGAGCCGCAGGAGAAACCCTTCAGCGGGGATTGAATCCCACTGCATCCCTCGGGAGGGGTTAAACCCTTCAGCGGGGATTGAATCCCACTGCATCCCTCGGGAGGGGTTAAACCCTTCAGCGGGGATTGAATCCCACTGCATCCCTCGGGAGGGGTTAAACCCTTCAGCGGGGATTGAATCCTCCAGCAGGGGTGGAATCCTTCAGCGGGGCCTGACCTCCCCCCTGGAATTTTGGTTGGTTTGGGTTTTGGTTTGGTTTTTGAATAAATACAACTAAAAAAGGCTTGGGGCTGCTGCCTGGATGGTGCTTCCAGCATTCCTCCAGGAAAACGCAAAGGAAATAATGGCCCAGGGTGAGAAAAAGGCACCTCAGGGCGTCTGAAGTTCCCTCTCTCCGCCCGGCCAATTCCGAGGACAATTGTTCCGACCCAGAGGACAATTCCCAAAGGGGACACGGTGGCTCTGCGGGTGACACAGCCCCGCGGACCCCCAGGACCAACTCAAACCCAACCCGAATTCACTTTTCTAACTCGAAGGGAGAAGCTGCGGCCAGGGCGCGGCGGGTGCTGCTCCCCCCGCTCGGAAGCGCTGCCAGAATCAGCAATTCTGCCCCAAGTTGGTGTCGCTTTCCGAGCCGGGCTTCTCGGCGGGGACGCGAGGGGACGAAGGAGCCGCGGGGCCGGAGCTCGGCGCGTCCCGGCGCGCTCCCGCTGAGCCGTTGTGACACCGCGGGCACCGGAGCCGCCGCTCGTAACCGCGGCTGACAGCGCCGGGCCCCGCCGGGCCCCCGGGCACAGCGGCCCAGAGAGGTGGGAAAGGAGGAGGAGAAGGGGAAAGTGAGGAAAAGGATGAGGAGAAGGAGGGGAAAGAGTGAGGGGGGCAGGAGGAAAATAATAGAGGAAAAAAATAGGGAGGTGAAGAAGAAAAGGAAAAGGAGGGGAAAGAGAAGTAAGAAAAGGAGAAAAAGAAGGAAAAGAGAGGAGGACAAAAAGGAAAAGAAGGAAAAGTATGAAAAGTATGAAAAGTATGAAAAGGAGGAAAAGGAGGAAAAGGAGGAAAAGGAGGAAAAGGAGGAAAAGGAGGAAAATGAAGAAAATGAAAGAAAAGAAGGAAAAGAAAGAAAAGGAAAAGGAGGAAAAGGAGGAAAAGGAGGAAAAGAGGAAATGAGGAAAAGGAAAAGAAAGAAAAGGAGGAAAAGAAAAACAAAAAACCCTGGGGACACCCACAGGATGTCACCTTCGTGTCCACCAGGCCCCTTTTGCTGCAGAGCTGGAGGAGCCGGGGTGGGGACGCGCCTGGCATTGGCACCCATGGGTGCAGGAGTCACTAAAACCCACACAATCCCCCCAAAACGCGGGGCGGGGTGGTCTGACCCCCCAAATCCCCACCCTGCTCTTTCCAGGGCTTTCCTCAAGATTTGGCTCCTGGTTTTTCTCGAGAAGGAGTCCAAGAGGGAATAACTGCAAGCTCAGAAAGCCAAAAAAAGTCAAAATTTCAGAAAATAAACAAAAATAAAGGAAGATCAGGACGCGGGGGGAACCCCGCCCCAAGCACAGCGCGGCAGAAGCGCCAGAAAATCACCCGGAGATGGAAAACGCCGATAAGGCGCTTTTCACACCCAAGAAAGCAGTGGCGGAGAGAAGCAGGTGACAAAAAAGAGCTGAATCGGCAAGAAAAGAGCGCGCAGGGAAAAGCTGTGCCCGGGGAGGGGGTGAGGAGCCAGCCCTGCCTCAGTTTCCCCATCCCAGCGTGGTGAATTTGGGCTTAAAAAGTAAAGATTTTGGTGGTCGGGGAACGTTAATGGAGATATTTGGGAGTTTTAATTTCCGTGGATGTTGCGGGAAAGGGGTGGGGATCTGGGGGTGAGCTCGGGTGACGGAATTTTATGGAAATGGAGGGAATTGGTGGAAACCGAGGGAATTCAGGAGGGGAAGGGAGAGGCGGGAGCCCCCCCGGGCAGGGCCCGGCTCCCCCCGGATCCCCGGGCTCTGATCTGCGCCGGGACGACAGAAACGGCGGCAGCGTCCAACACCTCCGGAGCACGAGGGGCCGGAGCCCCCGAAACAACAGCCAGCGCCTTCCCGGGCCGCTGTCACCTCCCATCCGTCCGCAGCTCGGCCCCGCTGTCACCGCCCGCCGCGGGCACCGCGGGCAGCGGGCCCGAGTCACAGCGGGGACAGCGCCCCCGCCCCGGTGCCACCGGGAGCCACTGGGGGGGTTTGGGGGGGTCCGGGGACACCGTGACTGCCTCGGTGTCACCGTGAGACCTCGGGGGGTTTGGGGGGTCCGGGGACACCGTCACTGCCTCGGTGTCACCGTGAGACCTCGGGGGTTTGGGGGGGTCCGGGGACACCGTCACTGCCTCGGTGCCGCTCGCTCGGCAGCCGAGAGCCGTCAGTGCCCTCTGGAGGCAGCGCCGAGCCCACACCGGGCACCGGGACAAGGCACCGGGACACGGCACGGACACCGGAACCGGGCACCGGGACAAGGCACCGGGACACGGCACGGACACCGGAACCGGGCTCGCCACGCCCGCAGCCCCGCTCAGCCCCAAGCCCCCGGGGCGCAGTTGGTGATTTTGGGGTGCGGGATCCCCCCACTGCCGCACTTCAATGCAGGGACCCCCCCGGGACCCCCGTGCAGAGGTGTGGGGTGACCGCCGTGCCCCACAGCCGGTCCCGTGTGTCCCCACGGGGCTCCCCCAGTGCGGGGCTCCCCCAGTCCCCCCCCAGTCCCCTCGCAGCACTTACTGGTCGTCGCCCACCTTCTTCACCCAGGCCATGTCCCGCTCCGACTGCTCCTGGGGACAGCAGAGCCCCCTCAGCACCAGGACCGGGCGTGGGGGGTCCCAAGGGGTCAGACCCTGCCCTGCACCTGCTCCCAGACACTTCCCAGCACCCAAACCCCACATACTGGGAATGAGGGGTCCCAAGGGGTCAGACCTGCCCCCTTCCTCCTCCCAGACATTCCCCAGCAGGAAGGGGGCATAGGGGCGTTTTTTGGGGTCAGGCCCTGCCCCATTCCTTCTCCCACCCCCCGACCCCGGACGGGGCCGGTCCCAGCCCGGCCCTGCCCCGCACCTGCTCGCGGGTGTCCTGCAGGTGCTTCAGCTCCGCCTGCAGCCTCTCGCACTCGGCCTTGAGGTGCTCCTCGCGGTGCTGGGCGCGCTGGTTCTCCTGCCGCGCCGCCTCCAGCTCGGCCTCCAGCCCGCGGCTCTGCCAGCCCCCGGCGCGCTCCAGCACTGCGGGCACGGCCCGGCTCAGCTCAGCCCGGCCCGGCTCAGCCCGCACGCCGGGCTCACGTGGCACAGCCCGGCTCAGCCCGGCTCAGCCCGGCTCAGCTCAGCCCGGCCCGGCTCAGCCCGGCTCAGCCCGGCTCGGCCCGGCTCAGCGGCAGCCCGCCTCAGCCCGGCACAGCCCGCCTCAGCGCGGCACGGCCCGGGCTCAGCGTGGCACAGCCCGGCTCAGCCCGGCTCAGCCCGGCACAGCCCGGCTCAGCGTGGCACGGCCCGGGGCTCAGCGTGGCACAGCCCGGCTCAGCCCGGCTCAGCCCGGCTCAGCCCGGAGCTCCCGGGGCTCCCGGGCGGGGAGGGGCGCTCACCGTGGCTCAGGCCGGGGTTGGCGTGCAGGGCCATGAAAGGCACGTCCTGGGCGCCCAGGCCGGGGAAGGCGCCGCTGTCGCGCTGCCGCAGCTGCTGCTCCAGGCTCCGGATGCGGCTCAGGTGCGTCTCCACCAGCGCCCGCTGCGCGGGGAGGGGACACAGGGGACACGGCTGAGCCTCGGCCCCTGCCCGGGGCTCTCCTGCCCCCCAGCCCGGCACACGCGGATTTTGGGGTCGCTTTTGGGAGTGGGGTCCATCCGGTGACAGTGGCGTGGCAGGGGGGGCTCCCTGGCCGGGGAAGGGGAGCAGGGGGTGCCCGGGGAACACCGGAGCCTCGGCGGGGGGAGCGGGGACATGGATAAATCCGAGCATCCCTAAAACCCCAAGGTGGCCAGAACGGCCCCAGCCCTGCATCCCCGAGGACGGGGACACCACGGGCCCGGTGCTGTCGCGGAGGAGGGACAGGGACCCCGCTGTCCCCTGCTGGCGGCTGTCACTCACCATCTCTCCCAGCTCAGTCTCCAGGTCCGCCTTCTCCACGCACAGCTTCTCGTAGGCCTGGATCATCTCCTCCAGCTGCTCCTCCCGCTCTTTGCTCTTCTGCAGCTGCCGGGGCAAGATGGGGGGGATTTGGGGCTGGGGGCTGGCTCGGGGACCCCCAGAGCCCCCCCAGGCCCCCTGTCCCCGCTCACCTCGTGCTGGAACTGGTTGAGCTGCTGCTGCAGCGACGCCTTCTCGCTCTTGAGCAGCGAGTTCTCCTTGGCCTCGTAGAGGGAGAAGATGTGCTCCTCGCCGAACTCGCCGATCAGGGGGTACTGCAGCCGCGGGGCAGGCGGTCAGCGGGGCCGCCCCGGCCCCACGCGCCCCCCGGGCCCCCCCGACCCCTCACCTTGACCTCGTACATCTTGAGGCGGCGCTTGAGCGTGGAGTTCTCCCTCTCCAGCCCCGTCAGGCGGTTCTTGATGTCGTCGTAGGCGGTGATGAGGGCGAGGTGCGAGGCCGAGCACATCTCGCCCGACAGGTCGGTGTTGGGGCTGTCCAGCCAGTCCTCGTCCGGCCCCAGCGCCTCCTGCGTCAGGATGCTGATGTCGTCCTCGAACATGGAGTCCATGTCCTGCCTGCGGGGACACGCGGGTGACACCGGGCAGGGCGGGGGCTCTGGGGACACTGGGGTGGTGACCCGGCCAGGGCAGGGGCTGTGGGGGCTCAGTGGTACCGGGTGACAGTGCCAGGAGCTGCCACCAGCAGCAGCTCCAACCCCCGCTGTCCCTGGGGTGACAAGGGGACACCGGCCATGCCGTGCCATCACCTCCGTCCCCGCTGGGAACAGAGGGGACAGAGGGGACAGAGGGGACAGAGGGGACGGAGGTCCTGCCGCCGCCCAGGCTCCATCACACCAGGGTGGGAGCAGAGAGCCCCCCGGGGGGGACACGGTGACATTCCCGCTGTCCCCTCGCGGGAACGAGCACCAGAAATAGCGGCCGCTGCCGCCGCTGCCGCCCCGCGCCGCACGCGAGCTGCTCCCGGCCTCCCACGCCTCGCAGCCGTGCCCTAAATGCCGCTCACCCCCCGAGCCACCGGCCCCGGCACTGCCCCCAAACCCTCCCGGGGTCCCCGCCCCGCCCGTCCCGCTCTGCCCGGCGCTGACCCCGCACGGGGCTCCGCCGCGCCCGGGGCTCCCGGGATGGTTCCCGGTGGCTCCAGGGATGATTCCCGGTGGTTCCCGGGATGGTTCCCGGTGGCTCCCGGGATGATTCCCGGTGGCTCCCGGGATGGTTCCCGGTGGCTCCCGGGATGGTTCCCGGTGGCTCCCGGGATGATTCCCGGTGGTTCCCGGGATGGTTCCCGGTGGGAGAAGCGCCCGGAGCCGGCGCGGCCGCTGTGGCGCTGTCCCCTGTCCCGGGCGGGGACCCCGCGGGCAGGCGCAGCCCCGGCGGAGCTCTGGGCGGCACCGCCGCACGAATAATTCATGGCACAAAGCTGGCAGAGGGAGGAGAGGTCTGCAGGGGGACGGGGGGGGGACAGCGCGGCCCCGCTGGCACTGCCAAGGCCGGGGGTCCCGTGGGCACCGGGGGGAATAAACCACGGACCAGGGGTCCTAAATCCACCCCCGGTGCTCGGGCAGGGAGGGCACTGCCATCACCCCCTGGGGAAACTGAGGCACCCCCAAAGCCAGGATGAGACTCCCCAAGCTCCGGGACCCCCCAAATGAAGATCCCCGGAGCCCTGGGGGGGTCCCAGGCCCTGCCAGCGGAGGCACCGCGGCGACAGGATCCTCCTTGTCCCCAGCACTCGGGGCCTGGAGGCGGCTCTGTGTCCCCAGCCCGGCCCAGAGCCCCCCGGGCCGTCCCCGCTGCTCCCCGGCCTGCCGTGCCTCAGTTTCCCCGGACACCTGCCTTGCAGCGGGCCCCAGGCGTGGGGCGAGGCGGCGCGGGCTGGGCAGGGCTGCGGCGCGGGCACAGGCGTGTCACAGGCGTGTCACAGGCGTGTCACAGGCGTGTCTCAGGCGTGTCACAGGCGTGTCACAGGCGTGTCACCAGCGTGTCACAGGCGTGTCTCAGCGTGTCACAGGCGTGTCTCAGGCGTGTCACAGGCGTGTCACAGGCGTGTCACCAGCGTGTCACAGGCGTGTCACAGGCGTGTCACAGGCGTGTCACAGGTGTGTCTCAGGCGTGTCACCAGCGTGTCACAGGCGTGTCACAGGCGTGTCACAGGCGTGTCTCAGGCGTGTCACAGGCGTGTCACAGGTGTGTCACCAGCGTGTCACAGGCGTGTCACAGGCGTGTCACAGGCGTGTCTCAGGCGTGTCTCAGGCGTGTCACAGGTGTGTCACCAGCGTGTCACAGGCGTGTCTCAGGCGTGTCTCAGGCGTGTCACAGGCGTGTCACAGGTGTGTCACCAGCGTGTCACAGGCGTGTCACAGGCGTGTCACAGGCGTGTCTCAGGTGCAGGAGCTCCGGACATCCGCCGCGAGAGGACCGGCGGGAGCCGGAGCTGCTCTCATCGGGGTCCCCGCGGCGCCGCCGCTCCCTCCGCGCTCCCGGCCCCTCCTCGGTGCCTGGGGAAAAAACCGAAAATGGAGTTTGGGAAAAAGCAGAAATGGGGCTTGGGAAATGAGCAAAAATAGAGCTGCGGCTCCCCGGGACTGGGACACTGCTGGAGGGCTCGGCCGGCGCAGGGCTCCGGTGGGAATGGGGATGGGACTGGGAACGAGAACGGGAACGGGACCGGGAGCGGGAATGGGGATGGGATGGGATGTGCCAGGCTCTGGGTGCTGCCGGGCCCCTGGCACCCACAGAGGCTGGGTTGGGGACAGGCCTTGGCCCCCCCAAAAACCCTTTTGGGGCCGGGAGGATGCGCTCGGCAGGACCCGGCCTAGGGCAGCCCCCCTGCCCCCCCCATTGCTGGGACCCCCCCGGGGCTGTCCCGGTTCTGAGGGGCTGGGGGGGGGCGGGGGGGGCCGCGGGGGGGGCTGGGGGCACCGCCACGGCCACGAGCGAGGGCAGCGCGCGCGGAACCGGCGGGGAAAGGGGGACGGGTCGAGCGCGCCCCCGAGCCCCGGAGCCAGGCCCGGAGCGCGGGTGAGCGCGGCCGGGGGTCGCAATAGGGTCAGCGGGGGGGGTCCGGCCTGCGGCGGCCCCGGAGCCTCCGGGAAACCGTCCCCGAACGCCCCCGGGCCGGACCGGGGCCGCGCCGCGCCGGGGGTCGCGGGCGGGGGACGGGGACGGAAACGCAGGAGGGGTCCGGGGCGGAGCCGGGACGGGATGAGGATGAGGATGGAGCCGGGGATGGGGACGGAAGCGGGATGCAAGCACGGGTGGAGATGGGCACGGAGCCGGGGATGGGGCTGAGGGCGGGGATGAAGACGCGAATCCGGCCGGGGATGGAGATGGGGATGAGGATGGGGGTGAGGATGAGGATGGAGCCGCGGATGAGGATGCAGCGGGGATGCTGAAGGCGGCGGGGGCAGATGGGGCTGGGGCCGGGGCTGGGGTCGCGCCGTGGCGGGAGCGGACAGGCCCGGTGGGGCGGGGGCCGCCCGCTCTGCCCCCCCGGCCGCTCCCGGTGCCCCCCGGCCCAGGCCCCGCACTCACCGGCGCTGCTGCTGCGCTGCGGCGGCGCCCGCCGGGATGCGGCTCCGTCCCCGCCCCGCCGGGTCCCGCCGCCGCCGCCGCCGCCGCTCCCGTTCCCGGCGCCCGCCGCAGCCCCGGCCCCGCCGCCGTTTCTTCCGCTCCGGAGACACCGACACACCACGTGGGCACCGGGCGGCCGCCAGCCCCTCCCCCGCCACGCGCCGGGGCCGCCCCCGGGGCTGTGACCCCCCCACCGGGGCACGGCCGGTCCCGGGGATGCTCCGGGGCGGACACGGGCGCTGGGACCGGACCCGACACCCCCGCCGTGCCCTGCCCCGGGGGGGCACCACCGACCCCCGGGGGGCACCACCGACCCCCGGCCCCCTCCGTGCCCGCCCGACCCCCCAGGGGTGCTCGCGGGGCCGGGGGCGCCCCCCGGGGCTCCCCTCCATCCCGGGGCTCCCCTCATCCCGGGGCTCCCCTCATCCCGGGCTCCCCTCCATCCCGGGGCTCCCCTCATCCGGGGCTCCCCCTCATCCCGGGGGCTCCCCCCCATCCCGGGGGCTCCCCCTCCATCCCGGGGGCTCCCCCTCATCCCAGGGCTCCCCCTCCATCCCGGGGGCTCCCCCTCATCCCGGGGGCTCCCCCTCATCCCGGGGGCTCCCCCTCATCCCGGGGGCTCCCCTCCATCCCGGGGGCTCCGGCCCGGCGGAGCCGCGGCCCCGCGCGGTGGGGGCTGGGCTCCCCCCCTGCCCCCGCCCCCCAACCCCCCCTTCCCCCTCCCCGAACATTTTATTCCCTGAATTGTTCTCGGAGCCGCTTCCATGATGGAATTACATCTTCTCCCGGGTGCGCGGGGTTATTAATAGCTGCTCTCCTTTCGCCGCGGCTGCCGGGGGCTCCGGGGGACAAAACCCCCCCGGGAGGGGTCACTGCCGGACCGGTGGCCGAGGACAGACCCTGGAATGACCCACGGCTCGGACAGACCCCTGCAGCCCCCCGAGAGGGGTCACTGCCACCCCAGTGCCCACGGACAGGGCCTGGAACGACAGCACGGACAGACCCACGGCTCTGAGTGACCCCGGTGGCACCAGATTCCTGGAAGGGCCTGGGAATGGGGAGCAGAGCCCCAGGGATGGGGCCAGGGGGGATCTGTGGGACCCCGACGCTCCAAACATCCCTGCCAAGGCCTCTGCAGGAGCTGGGGGGGAAGAGCAGCCCCAGGGACGGGCACTGAGGGGGATCCGGCCCCAGAGCCGAGCTGGGGGATGTCAGCACGGAGAAATCCTGGTGCTGAGCACGGCTCTGGCACGAGGGGGGAAAGGAACCGCTGGAAAATCCAGCTCGGGATTTGGGGTCCCAGCAGGAGAACCAAAGGGAGCAAAGCCTCAAACCGGGAGCTTCAGATTGGGATTGCCGATCCAGATTGGGCAGCCTGGAGGGGATCCAGGCTCTGGACAGACCCCTGGCACTGGGGGCCACCACCAGGGGGTCCCGTGGGAGCCAAAACCGCACCGCGAGGCCGGGAATATTTCGGGAAGCCAATGCCAGGGAGGCACCGACGCTCGGCGGCCGCTCCCGTTGGAATTTCCAGCCGGGAATGGCCCTCGGTGCGCGGCCGGGGAAGGCAAAGAGCCCCGGCAATGTCACCCGGGGGTGGCGCGGGGCGGGCGGGATCCGCGGGGATCCGGAGGGGTCCGCGGGGCCGGGATCTGCCGCAAACAGGGCCCCAAAACCAGCCCCGAGCGGCCGCTGCCGCCGAGGATCGGCTGCAGAGCGCTTTGAAGTGCAAATGAAGGATTTCCGCCAGGTCGGGAGTGAATTTGGGAGGAAAAACATCCCGGAGTGCCCCGATGGATGCAGGGACCGCCCCGAGGGGCACGGGAGGCGCCGGGAGTTGGGGACAAAGCGCGGGGACGAAGCGGAGCTGTCACAGGCTCGGGGCGGGAGGAGGAGCAGAGGCAGGACAGGCCCGAGCTGCTGGAATTGTCTCTCCCCTGGGATTTGGGGGATTTGGGGGATTTGGGGTCCCCAGAGCCTCTGTGGGCAGCGCTGGGTCATCCCATGGGATTCCCTGCTCTTCCCAAGGCTGGGTTTTCCATGGAGCCCCATCGGGGAGAAAAGGGGAGCACCGGGAGCCCCCCTCTGTCCCCCGGGTCCTTTTCTCCCTCTTCCCAACGATTTC
Organism: Camarhynchus parvulus; assembly: GCF_901933205.1. Taxonomy (NCBI): domain Eukaryota; kingdom Metazoa; phylum Chordata; class Aves; order Passeriformes; family Thraupidae; genus Camarhynchus; species Camarhynchus parvulus. Next base: position 5,467,244 of record NC_044597.1, read on the forward strand.
TCAGCTGGAAAATCACATTGCAGAGGGTGTCCTGTCCCCTCCGGGTGACAGAGCCTGGGAAAGGTCCCGAGGCCACCGCGGCGCATCCGAGGCTCCAAACTCCACTCGTGGCTCGTTTTTGCCACTTTTTCCAAAGAAAATCAGCTTTTCCTCCTCTTCTAGGGGGCAGAGAGCATCAGGCCAGTCCTGGATAAACCCGGAGCTGCTGATCCTGGGAATGATCCCGGGAATGATCCCAGGGAATGATCCCGGGAACAAACCCAGGAACGATCCCGGGAATGATCCTGGGAATGATCCCAGGAACGATCCCAGGAACGATCCCAGAACGATCCCAGCACGATCCGAATGATCCCGGGGACGATCCCGGGAATGATCCCAGGAACGATCCCAGGAACGATCCCAGAACGATCCCAGAACGATCCCAGCAATGATCCCGGGGACGATCCCGGGAATGATCCCAGGAATCCCGATCCCAGAACGATCCCAGCAATGATCCCGGGGACGATCCCGGGAATGATCCCAGGAACGATCCCGGGAATGATCCCAGGAACGATCCCAGGAACCATCCCAGGAACGATCCCAGAACGATCCCAGAACGATCCCAGAACGATCCCGGGAATGATCCCAGAACAATACCAGAACGATCCCAGAGCGATCCCGGGAACGATCCCAGAGCGATCCCGGGAACGATCCCAGAACGATCCCAGAACGATCCCAGGAATGATCCCAGAACGATCCCGGAATAGGAACGATCCCAGGAACGATCCCAGGAACGATCCCAGAACGATCCCAGAACGATCCCAGAACGATCCCAGAACGATCCCGGGAATGATCCCAGAACAATACCAGAACGATCCCAGAGCGATCCCGGGAACGATCCCAGAGCGATCCCGGGAATGATCCCAGGAACGATCCCAGGAACCATCCCAGGAACGATCCCAGGAACGATCCCAGAACAATCCCAGAGCGATCCCAGCGCGATCCCAGAACGATCCCAGAACGATCCCAGGAACGATCCCAGAACGATCCCAGCACGATCCCAGAACAATCCCAGAACGATCCCAGAACGATCCCAGAGCGATCCCAGCACGATCCCAGCACGACGCGGGGTGACGCCGTGTCCCCGGCCGGGGTGGCGGCGCACATGGCACCGGTGACACAGCGCTGTCACCTCCGGCTCCCCCGGAGAGGAAACGCGAGCTCGGCGCTCCCCTCCCACGGCGTCTCCGAGCGGGGGCCGGAGCCTGGCAGAGGCTCCCGGGAAATGAGGCAGCAGGGAAAAAAAAAAAAATCTAAAAACGACCAAAATTGGGGAAAATGAAAATAAAAGTGGCTTTTTAATGTCTGATTTGGGAGGTGAAACTACGGATCCTGCCCGGGTTTTTGTGGAGCTGGAGGAGCACCCAGGGGCGGTTCCTCTGCTGATTGATAATTTGATTGATTGGGTAATTAATGAAGGTGGAGCTGCAGTTTTGGGGCTGTGGGGGATCAGGGATCAGGGTGGGATTGGGGTCCTTGAGCTGCTGATGGAGCCAAATCGTCAGGAATTTGGGAATCTCCAGCAGGGATTCCGAAATCTCCAGGAGTTTGGGATCTCTGGGAATGCGGGATCCCCAGGAATTTGGAATCTCCAGCGCCACCAAATTCCTCGTGATGCAGCCCAAAAAATCCCCCCAGGAATCCCAAAAGATGCAGGAAGAGTTCGATCCACGCCCAGGCAGCGATGGGATCAGGGAGGGGCGGATTGGAGGTCCTTGTGATACACCCCAAGAAACCCTCCAAAAACCCCCAAAACAGGCCCAAAAAGGCCTCCAAAAAACCCCAAACAGGCCCAAAAAGGCCTCCAAAAAAAACCCCAAAACAGGCCCCATAAAACCCCCCCAGGAAAGGCCAAAAGAAGTGCAAAGCCCCCAACCCACCCCCAGAAAAAGCTCAAAAATGTCCCAAAAACCCTTCCAAAAGCCCAAAACCCTCCAAATTAGCCCAAGAAAGTCCCACCAAAAAAACCCCCAAGAAGGTAAAAAAACCACCCCAGAAATGTTCCCAATAACAAAAAAGCCCTTTAGAAAGAGAACAAAACCCCCCCAAAAAACCCAAAGGCCCCCAAAACCCCAAAAAGGGCCCTGAAAAGGCCTCAAAATACCTGTCAAAAAGCAAAAAGAAAACCCCAAAAAACCACCCCCAAACCCCCCAAAAATTGTCTTTAAAAGGCCCCAAGATGTCCTCCAAAAAGCCAAAATAAACCCCAAAAAACGCCCTCACAACCACCCCAAAAAAGCCTCTAAAAACCCATCAAAAACCCCAAAATAACCCCAAAAAAAGAGAGTCTGAGGCGGTTTTTTTGCACTACTCTCAGTGTTTATTCTGCGCTGCCTCAGCCGGGACCAGACCCAGCCCCAGAACCGGAACCAGAACCAGAACCGGGACCAGAAGCAGAACCGGGACCAGAACCGGGACCGGGACCAGAACCGGAACCAGAACCGGAACCAGAACCGGGACCAGAACCGGGACCGGAACCGGGACCGGAACGGGACCGGAACCAGAACCGGAACCAGAACCGGAACCAGAACCGGCCCCGCTTGGCCCCTCCCGCCCGGGAACGGCTTTTTTTTTAATTCCATTTTTTCAGTTTTTCAATGTTTGTTTTGAGTTTTCTCTCGTTTTGTTCCACCTCTGGGGATCGCCGCCCCCGCCCCGGAGGAAAAGGAAAAGGCATCGCTGGGAGGGATCCCGGAGGGACCCGCGCGGATTTTCCTCGGATTTGGGATTTTTGGGCTGTTTTGGGTTGGTTTTGTCGGTTCTGCGCGCTGGGCAGAGCACTGAAGGCACATTCATGTCTGATACCCTGTACGAGCTGGGGCAGCCGGGAGCGACAGAGAGCGGAAACAGCGGGGAGGGGAGGAGGAAAAATGGGGGGAAATAAAAAAAATAAAATTAAAATTAAAAAAAAAAGGAGAAATATGGTGGGGAAAAAAAAAAGAAGTTGAAAGGATTGGGGGAAATGGGAAAAAGTTGAAGGGGAAAGGAAAAAATAATGAAGGAAAAAAAAAAAACCAAATGAAAAAATGAAGAAAAAAAGAAAAATGGAAAAAAAATTTGACATAAACAGGAAAAAAATTAGAATGGGAAAAAAAAAAAAAGACAAATAGGGAGGAAAAGAAAAATGGAAGAAGAGTAGAAAAACTGGAAAAAAAAAATAAAAATGGAGAACAAAAGAGAAAGAAAAATGGGAAAAAAAATGGGGAGGAATAAAATAAAGAAAAATTTAAAAAATTAAAATAAATGGAAAAAATAAAACAAAGAGGAAAATAAAAATGGATAGGAAAGGAAAAACAAAAAATAAAAAAGGAAAAATAAAGGAAAACAGAAAACTAGGGACAGCAAAAAACACCCCACGAAAAATTAAAAGGAAAATAAAGGAAAAATTCCGAGAAAAAAAATCAAGAAAAAAGAGAGAAAAATGGATGAAAATTAGAAGAAAAACGAAAAAGAAATTAAAAGAAAAAGGAAAACCAAAAGAAAATTGAAAAATAAAAGATAAAAATACGAAGAAAAAAAGGAAAAAATAAAACGAAAAAATGGGAAAAATAAAAGAAAAATTAAAATCAAGGGGAAAATAGAAAAATTTGTAAAATTAAAAGAAAAAATAAAACTAAAAAAGAAAAAGAAACTTTCCAGGAACTGAGGAGCAAATCCTGCCCAGTTTTCCTGCTCCCCCTCCCAGGAGCTTTCCCGCCACCTCCACAGAGCTGCAAACGAAGTGAAAATTCCAAATCTCCAAACCCTGAACATCCTAAGGAAAAAAAAACAACTTTTTTTTTTCCCCCCCCCTTTTTTTCCTTTTTCCAGAGGAAAAATTCTGCTCCCAACGCGGCGAGAAATTTGGGAAGTGGCAAAGAAAAAATTCCTTGTGGATTACTGGGAAAAAAACCCCAAAATCCATTTAAAAAAATCCCAATTTTTTCCTGGGTTTCCCTCTGGAAAAGAGCCAAGAGTATCCCAAAAAAAAAAAAAAAAAGAAAATATTGGGGAATGTTTGACACCATTTTATTCATCTTCAACTGCAGTGGAAAAATAGAAACCTTTTACAAGCGCCGGCGTTGTCAGCTCAACTCAAGTTATATATTTATATATTTTATATAAATTTCTTTTTTTTTCCTTTTTTTTTTCCTGTTTTTTATTTTTTCCTTGTGTTTTTCCAAGTGCAGCAAGAGACCAAAAACCACATCGAGCCTGATCCGAATCGAGCCCCGAAAAAGCAAAAAAAATCCCAAATAATTCCAAATAAACAGCTTTTAATCCCATTTTTTGTGGTTTTTTTCCCACATCCAATTTCCTCTCTAAACATCACCTGAATTTTTTAATTTTCTCTTTCTTTTTGTGCATATTTTTATTTATTTCTTTTTTTTTTCACCTCTTTTTGAACTCTTTGGCACAATTTTGATTCTGCTACAGTCCGAGTCAGGAGATCTCTTTTCCCAATTTGCAGCACTTTTAAAAAAAAATCTCATTTTAAAATTTTTTTTCCTGACTTTTTTGATTTTTTTTGGACTTTCTGAAGCCTGAAACTCGCTGGACAAACGGATTTTTCTATTCCCTGCAACCCAAAAATTGTGTTTTTTCCCCCATTTCTACATTCACAGTTGAATATTTAAGGAAGGAAAGGCGCTTTTGTTGCTGAGCAGGACAAGCCAAGAGCTCCAAACATTCAGCATTCCCTAAAAATAAAATCCCTAAAAAAAGCGACTTTCCTTAAATTTCACTTTTTTTCCCTCTTTTCTACTTTTTTCTTCCCTATCTCTTACTGCCTGAACCTCAGTTATGAAATGCAACAGCTGAACCCTTAAATTTTGTACATTTTAGATTTTTTTGTCTTTTTTTTTTCCTGTCTTTTGTTTGTTGGTTTTTTTTTTTTCCCGGAATTTTTTTTGTGGTTTTGGGAAAAAAAAAAAAAAAGAGAGAGAAACTGCAATGAAATCTTTTTTTTTTTTTTTTTTTTTGGGAAGTTGAGAATGTGGATATGACCTCACTCACACACACTCACTCCTCTTGAGATTCCTTCTCTCTCCTTCGGGATCTGCCTCATCCCGGAGATTCCCAAATCCCTGGGAAATCCCAAATCCTGGAAATTCCCAAATCCCTGGGAAATTCCCAAATCCCTGGGAAAATCCCAAATCCCTGGGAAAATCCCAGTTTTCCACCTTTCTCTCTCTCTCTCTCTCTCTCCAGCAGCCAAAACCTCACAGAGCACCACTTCAATCCCAATTTTCCCCGTTTTTCCCTCATTTTCTCCTCCGAGCTCAGCCGCTCTTGGGCTGGTGGGAATTTTGCTTTTTCCCCCTTTTTCTTTTGGAACTTTCGGGGCACAGAATTCCCTCCTGGATGCCGGGGGTCACCAAAGGTTGGGATTTTTGTTCCGAGCCTCACTCACTCATCCTCAGCATCCTCTCATTCCCAAACATTCCGCACACGTCCTCACTCCCGGGGTTTTTGGGGGGTTTTCTAGGAGATTGGAGATTTTTCCTTTTTTTTTTCTTGGTGTTGTTGTTGGTTTTTTATCCAGTGGGGGTCCTCAGGTGTCGTCCCAATGGTAACAGATCTGGAAAAGGGAAAAAAAAAAAAAGGGATTTTAGGGGAAAAAAAATGGGATTTTGGTGGGGGGAGAAAGGGACTTGGGGAATTCAAGGGGGAAAAGGGAATGGAGGGGAAAATGGGGGAAAAAAGGGGGAAAAGGGAATTCAGAGAGAAAAGGGGAGTCAGGAGGGAGAAGGGAATTCAGAGCATTGAAAGTGTTTAATAATTTGTGGGGATGTGACCCTTGAGTTGGGCTCCAGCTTGGAGAGTTTTCCAAATTTAACAGTCCAGGATTACAACAAAAAAAACCCCAAACCTAAACACCTCAAATCAGGAGATAATAAAAAAAAAAGGGGGGGAAAAATTGGGTTGGATTCAGTCTTGGAGATTTTTCCAACTTTAAAATTGAGAAAAACAGACTTTGTGGGATGGAAAGAGAAATACAAACCCCACAAAAAAACAGGAAAAGAGAACTTTGGGATGGTGACTCTTCCCGGGCTAAGCTGAGCCAATTGTATAATTTTTTAGGTGGGAAAAAGCAGGGATGAGCCCTCACCAAGCTTGGTTCTTGAGTTTCCTCAGCTCTTTCGTGGCCCAGGTCGCGAGGGTTTTCGTTTTGTTCGTCTTGGATCTCCTCCCTTCCGTTAGCAGCTCGTGGATCATGGGTCTGGCTTCTACTAATTTCAGGACATCCTTCCCAAAAGCTGTACACAAATCCCTGGATGCAGAGGAAAATTGGGGAAAAAAAAAAAACCATGTGAGTGGCACAAAATGCTGGTCAGGGGGGCTGATTTTGGGAAAACTGTGATTTAAAGAATGCTCCAGTTCTTGTTTAAAGGTTGATTTCTCCATAACTCTCCTTCAATTCAGGAGAAATGAAAACACCTTTCTCTGTTACCTAAGGATGAGGGGTTTTTTTGGTTCTTAACTCCTGGAAAAACCCCAAACCTGGGATTTTTGTGACGACTTTCTCACCCTCAGAATCGCTTCACACCTGGAGCCAAACACCCAAAGCCCAACCCCAAAACTGACACTAAAACCTTCAGACAGGCAGGAAAAAAGGGCAGATTCCAGGATTTTAACCTGGCTTCCTCTGCTCCCTAAGGACGAGGGGTTTTGGGCACTGAACTCCTGGAAAAACCCTAAATCTGGGATTTTTGTGACGATTCTCTCACCTGCTGAATCCCTTCACACCTGGAGCCCAACACCAAAGCCCAACCCCAAAAGTGACCCCAAAATGCTCAGAGAGGCAGGGAAAGGGCAGATCCCAGGGTTTTTCCGGGGAGGCCTCACCCTATGAGCCCGGCGGCGCAGGCCACCACCCCGTCCGTGTGATCCTCGTCCCCCGCGATGTGGTCGATGTAGGACAGGATAAATTCCACCCTGGGCTGCACCAGCATCACGTCAGCTGCGGGGAAAGGCCCGGTCAGAGCTCTGGCAATGTTTGGGATGCTCCCAAAATCCAGCCTGGGCCCCACCTGGATCCTCCCTCTGGGAGGGGCAGTGAGCCTGGATTGTTTGGGGTTTGTGCTGATTGCTGCTCTGAGGGTTCCCTGTCACAGGGGAGGTGTGAGAACCCCAAAAGGAGGCTCAGGGGGAGCTCCTGGATCCCTGGAAATGCCCCATGAATGTGGGAATTCAGGGAAAAAAGGGAATTGGGGGAATCAACAGGAGAAAAGGGAATTCAGGGGAAAAACAGGGGAAAAAGGGAATTCATGGGGCAAAAGGGATGCAGGGGAGTAAGGGCAAGAAAAGAGATGTGGTTTGGAGGTGACACTGGATGACGGAAGGGAAGGAGCAGGGACGTGACAACCCCAAAAGGAGGCCTAGGGAGGTTCGTATCGGATATTTGGGAATAGCCAGGACCCCAGGAGGTGGCTGATTCTCAGGGTGGCCCCCGGGGCGGATCCCACTCACGGTGCACGTTCTCCTGGTCTCCCTTGAGCCCCTGGATGATGCCCGTGTAGGCCTCCAGGCAGCCCTCCCGCAGCTCGTTCAGGTAATCCACCATGTCGTAGTCGGACTGGGGACAGACAGAGGGACACAGTGACGCCCAGTCGGACTGGGGACACACACAGGGACACAGTGACGCCCAGTCGGACTGGGGACAGACAGAGGGACACCCAGTCGGACTGGGGACACACACAGGGACACCCAGTCGGACTGGGGACACACACAGGGACACCCAGTCACACTGGGGACACACACAGGGACACCCAGTCACACTGGGGACACACACAGGGACACAGTGACGCCCAGTCGGACTGGGGACACACACAGGGACACAGTGACACCCAGTCACACTGGGGACACACACAGTGACACCCAGTCACACTGGGGACACACACAGGGACACAGTGACGCCCAGTTGGACTGGGGACAGACACAGGGACACCCAGTCACACTGGGGACAGACACAGTGACACCCAGTCGGACTGGGGACACACACAGGGACACCCAGTCGGACTGGGGACACACACAGGGACACCCAGTCACACTGGGGACAGACACAGTGACACCCAGTCGGACTGGGGACACACACAGTGACACCCAGTCACACTGGGGACACACACAGTGACACCCAGTCGGACTGGGGACACACACAGTGACACCCAGTCACACTGGGGACAGACACAGGGACACCCAGTCGGACTGGGGACACACACAGGGACACAGCGACACCCTCAGCTTTGGCTCTCACGTTACCCAGACCCTGCAGCGCCTTAGAGAGCGACTCTGAGCTCACAGAGAGCTAGCAGCCCTCCTCACAGCTCAGTCACACAGAACAATCCTTTCCCAGCCCCAGAGCCAAGCACACCTCTGCAGCTTCAGGTCAAAAAGTGTAAACAACAAAAAGGCCCAAAAAGTGCAAACAAAGCAAACTGAGGGGAGCAATCTGCGAGGATGGGACTGCATAACCTGGAGCTGCAATTGGACAATTAACCCCAATATGGAAATGGACCAAAACTTATAAAAATGAGAAAACTCCTGACTTGGAGTCCAAGTTGGGTGTAGCCATGGCCAGGCTCTTGTACTGCCCAAGGTGTATCCTTGAAGCCTTTTAATAAATCCCTACTTTTTTCTTTAACTCTGCCCAGCCTCTTTGGGCATCAAGGTGAAACCCTGGCAATGTCCCCTGGGACTGGGGACAGCTCACCTTGTCCACCTGGGCCTGGGACGCCTGCTGGAGGGTGTTGAGCACCACGTCCAGGTACTTCTTGAACTCGCCCCCGATGGCCAGGGCGATGTCCCCGAACACCGAGAGGATCTGCGGCTTCACCGACCTGTGCACGTTCTCGTTCTGGGGAAAAAACACCCCGAAAAGGTCCTGGATCAGTGTGGGAAGGGGGAAAGGAAAGGAGGGAACGGCCCCAGGCTGCACCAGGGGGTTTGTGTGGGGTGCTTCCCCAGTGGAAGGGGGGTAAATGTCGGAGCAAGTACAGCCAGGGGTTGGAAAATGCCTGGAAATGTCCCAGGAATGTGGGAGAGGGAGGGAAGGGGAGGAAGGAATTCAGAAGGAATTCAGCAGGAACGGAGGAAGGGAGGGAGGAATTTGGAAAGAAGGAAGGAATAGGAAGGAAGTGGCGGAAGTGGCGGAAGGAAGGAAGGGATTCAGAAGGAATTCAGGAAAGAATTCAGAAGGAATTCAGGGAGAGGGAGTGGGAGCGATGCAGAGTGGGAAAGAAGGAATTTGGGAGGAATTCAGGAATTCAAGAAGGAATTTATTTAGGAATTCAGCGAGCTGATAAATGAGACATTCCCCCAGAAGCCAAAGCCCTTGCCCCCAGCACCTCCTGGCCGCTGTTCAAACCGCGCGGCGTCGCCGAACACGAGACATTCCCGGAGAATTCCTCCCACTTTTCCCAGGCTTCTCCCACCTCCCACTCCCCTGGGGAGAGTGAGCATCCAACTGTTACTCGGGAATCTCCCACTCACCCCCAGGTTCTCCAGGAGCAGCTGCATCACCTCGTCGCAGAAGGGGAGGATGTTGGACTGCAGGGCTCGGCACAGGTCCCCCACCAGCCCCACCGCCGACAGGCAGACCTGCAACGGAGCCAGGATCAGCTCTGGGATGTGGGGTCATCCCCAGGGAATCTGGGGTCATCCCCAGGGGAATTAGGGTCATAGCCAGGGATTTGGGGTCACCCAGAGGGATTTGGGGTCATCCCCAGGGAATCTGGGGTCATCCCCAGGGGATGTGGGGTCATCCCCAGGGAATCTGGGGTCATCCCCAGGGGATTCAGGGTCATCCCCAGGGAATCTGGGGTCATCCCCAGGGAATCTGGGGTCATCCCCAGGGAATTTGGGGTCATCCCCAGGGAATTTGGGGTCATCCCCAGGGAATTCGGGGTCATCCCCAGGGAATCTGGGGTCATCCCCAGGGAATTCGGGGTCATCCCCAGGGAATTCGGGGTCACCCCAGGGAATTTGGGGTCATCCCCAGGGAGTTTGGGGGTCATCCCCAGGGGATTTGGGGTCCCCCCAGGAATCTGGGGTCATCCCCAGGAATCTGGGGGTCATCCCCAGGGGATTTGGGGTCATCCCCAGGGAATCTCGGGGTCATCCCCAGGGAATTTGGGGTCATCCCCAGGGAATTCGGGGTCATCCCCAGGGAATTTGGGGTCATCCCCAGGGGATTTGGGGTCATCCCCAGGGGATGTGGGGTCATCCCCAGGGAATCTGGGGTCATCCCCAGGGGATGTGGGGTCATCCCCAGGGAATCTGGGGTCATCCCCAGGGGATTTGGGGTCATCCCCAGGGAATCTGGGGTCATCCCCAGGGAATTTGGGGTCATCCCCAGGGAATTTGGGGTCATCCCCAGGGGGAATTTGGGGTCATCCCCAGGGGATTTGGGGTCATCCCCAGGGAATCTGGGGTCATCCCCAGGGAATTCAGGGTCATCCCCAGGGAATTCGGGGTCATCCCCAGGGAATCTGGGGTCATCCCCAGGGAATTTGGGGTCATCCCCAGGGGATTTGGGGTCATCCCCAGGGGATTTGGGGTCATCCCCAGGGAATCTGGGGTCATCCCCAGGGAATCTGGGGTCATCCCCAGGGAATTCGGGGTCATCCCGGCTCTCCGGAGGGATGGGAGGGTGATTAAATCCTGGGAATAACGAGCTGGCTGGCAGCACGGAGGTGAAGCATGAGGACATCCAGGAGTGGCAGGGATTTGGGTTGGAGAAACATGCCTAAATTCCAATTTCAAAGGGGAAATCCCAGCCAGGATTTGGGCTGGAAGAACTGCTCCAAAATTCCCATGGAGGCCATTGGGATTGATAATCCAAGAGGAAATCCCAGGCAGGATTGATATTCCAAGAGAAAATCCCAGCTGGGACCTGGGCTGGGGAAAAAAACCTCCAAATTCCCCTTGTAGGCACCAGGATTTGACATTCCAAGGGGAATTTGCTGCCTTTCCACACTTTTCCTTGGAAGTAACTAAGAAAACGTAAGAAACCAAAATTCTGTGCTCCAAGG